>NC_067401.1:238937905-239252072 GCF_016432865.1 Antechinus flavipes | reverse complement strand
GGATTAGCAGACAACAAAAAATGCTCTGCCCATAGAAAGTTACTATGGTGACAAGGAAGATCAAAATACACACTCAGGAGCAAATAACAAAGTTAAAGCTCCTACATCCAAGGTCTCCAAGAAAAATAAGAATTGGACTCAAGTTATGGAGGAGCTCAAAAGGGATTTTAAAAATCAAGTAAAAGGAACAGAAGAAAATTTGGGGAAAAAATTGAGTGGTAAAAAGGGATTTTAAAAATCAAGTAAAAGGAACAGAAGAAAATTTGGGGAAAAAATTGAGTGGTAAAAAGGGAGAAGAATGCCTTTAAAAGTAAAATTGGTGAAAGAAACTACAAAAGCTCACTAAGGAAAATAATTCCTTGAAAATTAAAATTAAGCAAATGGAAGCTAATGACTTTTGAGAAATTAAGAAGTAATAAAACAAAGCCAAAAGAATAAAAAAAGAGAAAAAGTATGAAATACTGCATATGAAAAACAACTGACTTGGAAAATAGAGAAAATAATTTAAAACTTATTGCTCTACCTAAAAACCATAATAAAAAAAAAAAGAGCCTACACATCATTCTTCAAGAAATTATCAAGGAAAATTCTCCTGATATTCTAGAACCAGAGAGTAAAATAGAAATTGAAAGAATCCACCAATCAGCTCTTGAAAAAGATCCCAAAATGAAAACTCCCAGGAATATTATAGCTAAATTCCAGAACTCTCAGGTCAAGGAGAAAAATATTGCAAGCATCCAGAAAGAAAAAAATTTCAAGTATAGTGGAGCCACAATCATCATAACACAAGATTCAGTGGCTGCTAGATTAAAGGACCAGAGGGCTTGGAATATGATATTCCAGAGAGCAAATGAGCTAGAATTACAATCAAGAATTACATATTCCGAGTACAATCCTTCAGAGAAATAGAGGGCTTTAGAACATTTGTGATGAAAATACCAGAGCTAAAGAGAAAATTTGATTTTCAAATACAGGATGCAGGGAGAAACATAAGGAGATAATCAGGAAAGGGATATCATAAAGCACTTAATAAAATTTATCTGTATACATTCTTACATGGGAGGATGATAATTGTAACTTATTAGAACTTTCTATCATTTTATTATGGTGGTTACCAAATGTATACTTACAGAAAGAGAGAGACGCAGAGAGAGACAGAGACAGAGAGAGAGAGAGAGAGAGAAAGAGAGAGAGAGAGAGAGAAGAGAAGAGAAGAGAAGAGAAGAGAAGAGAAGAGAAGAGAGAGAAGAGAAGAGAAGAGAAGAGAAGAGAAGAGAAGAGAAGAGAAGAGAGAGAGAAGGCACAGGTGTGAGTTGAATATGAAGGGATAATATCTAAAAAAAATAAAATGGAAGGGTGAGAGAGGAAAGTACTGGGACAATGGGAAAGAGAGAAGTCAAATGGCATAAAAGAGGCAATAAAAAGCCTGTACAATGTAGAGGAAGAGGGGAAGAGGAATTAGTGAACCTTACTATCTTACTTTCATCAGAATTAATTCTAAGAAGAAATAACATACTCACTCAATTTGTTTTTTTTAATAACTTTTTATTGATAGAACTCATGCCAGGGTAATTTTTTTACAACATTATCCCTTGCATTCACTTCTGTTCCGATTTTTCCCCTCCCCCAGATGGCAAGCAATCCTTAACATGTTGAATAGATTACAGTATATCCTGGATACAATATACGTGTGCAGAACCAAACAGTTTTCTTGTTGCACAGGGAGAATTGAATTCAGAAGGTATAAATAATCCGGGAAGAAAAACAAAAATGCAAGCAATTTATATTCATCTCCCAGTGTTCTTTCTTTGAGTATAGCTGCTTCTGCCCATCTTTGATCAATTGAAGCTGCATTAGCTCTCTTTATCGAAGAGATCCATTTCCATCAGAATACATCCTCAAACTATCATTGTTGAGGTATATAATGATCTCCTGGTTCTGCTCATTTCACTTAGCATCAATTCATGTAAGTCTTGCCAGTCCTCTCTGTATTCATCCTGCTGGTCATTCCTTACAGAACAATAATATTCCAAAAGCGTTCATATACCACAATTTACTCAACCATTCTCCAATTGATGGGTATCCATTCATTTTCCAGCTTCTAGCCACTACAAACAGGGCTGCTACAAACATTTTGGCACATACAGGTCCCTTTCCCTTCTTTAGTATCTCTTTGGGGTATAAGCCCCATACTCACTCAGTTTGGATATAGGATGCAGGATATTTATCCTGAAAGAAAATAAAAAGGTAAAGGGATATAGGAAGGGAGGAGGGTGATAGAAGAGAGGGCATATTGACAGAGAGAGTGGCCAATAGCAAAACACTTTTGAGGAGGGTCAGGGTAAAAGAAGAGAGAATATAATAAAAAGGGGGGATATACCTAGTAATAATAATTGGGGAAAGTATTTTGAAGCAAGTTTCTTTGAGGAAGGCCTCATTTTTTAAATGTGTAGAGAACTGAATCAAATTCTAAAAAAAAAAAAAAAAAAAAAAAAAAGCCCTACCTCAATTGATAAATGATCAAAAGATATGATCTATGCCTAAAGGGTCATAAAATCATGCATATTATTTGATCTAACAATACCACTATTAGGTATGAATCCCAAAAGCAATGAAGCAAAAAAAAAGAAAAAGGAACTATATGTACAAAAATATTTTTAGCATCTCTCTTCTAAGGACAAAGAATTGGAAATTGAGGGGATGCCTATCAAATGGGGAAAGATTGAATAAATTGTGGTATATGATTATGATGAAATATCATTGTTTTATTGAAAATGATGATCAGGATGCTCTCAGAAAAATCTGGAATGTCATTCATGATCTCAGGCAAAATGAAATGTACTGTGTACAATGTTGTGGGAGGATCAGCTGTGAATGACTGGTATTCTTAACAATATCATGATCCACTACTACTTTGAAGGACATATGTTAAAAACTGCTATCCATACCTAGAGAAAAAAACAACTGTTTCTGAATACAAACTGAAACATACATTTTCATACTTTTTAAAAATTTTTCTTGAGGTTTGTGTTTGGAGGGGGGGAATCTATGTTTTCTTTCACAACATTACTTATGGAAATGTTTTACATAACTTCACAGGTGCCTTCTTCAAGGGATGGGGAGGTGGGGAGGAAGGAAAAGAATCAGGAAGTCCACATTTAAAAAAAAACAAATTAAAAAATTGTTTTACATGCAACTGGGGAAAATAAAAAAAAATAAATAACAAAGATCCTACCTTCTGCTGGGATAGATGAAAACATTTACACAGTTAAGTAAATACTAAGTAATTTGAGGAGGAAACCAGTGTTAACACCTGAAGGGATCTAGGGACACTTCATGGAAGAGGAAATACTTAAGCTGAGTTTTGAAGGAAGACAGAATTCAGAATGATGAAAATGAGGAAGGAGTACTTTTCAAGAAGAGAAGCTACTATATCTAGACAGACAGATAGACAGCCAGATAGATATATAGATATGAAAGTAGGAAATGAAAAAAATTAGCATTAACCTCACATTCCCTGTATCTCCCCATTATTTGCTTTTTCATAATAAATAGTGTTGTCAATGTCAATCCATCAATGCATCTCTAAAACATCTTTGTGCATCCCTAAGAAAGTAGACACCATGGTAGAAAGCACATTTATACTGCACTCAAAATATTGGAAAATGAACCATATTCAATGCACTTTGATGCTTCCAGTAAAGATGTACTTAGCAATTTCTACAGCTGGAGCAATCTATGATGTAGGCTTACTTGGAATATGGTGCCCTAGGACACTGCAAAAGACACAGGGGAGAAAAAAAGAGAAAAGAAAGTATCCAAGGCTGCTGCTGCTACTCATCTTGTGGGTCAGAGCAGGAAGAGGAAGAATTTCCCCTAGAACAAAATCACAGCTACTGCCATTCAGGATAGATGTAAAAGGTAAGGATAGGGAGGGAAAAGACGAAAAGAGCAAGACTTGGAGCAGATCAAGGAGATAGGCTTATGCTTCTGGCACATTCAGGGTAGTGCTGACATTGCCCTTTAAATTTCTTGCCTTGTGGCAAAGATGTGATTGTTTCACCTCTAGTTACAGTTTTATTCTTATCCTCCTTCTCACTTTCTCCTTTTCACAAAGGAAAAAGAGGCATTTATCTAGTTACTATTGATAGCTATATACTAGAAGCCAGAAGTAGGACTTCCTTGATTGGTTGAATAAGGAAAAATTATATATGGATAAGAAGTAGACAGATCCACATTGTGTTCCCACAGGTACATAAGGAGACAAAGAATAAATAAATCAATTCATTGTGATTTTTTTATTTTGAGAAGAAATTTGAAGAAAAAATGGGGTTGTGAGTTCAAATCCTGAATTTAACATTTATTTAGTCATAATCAATGAAAAGTTATCTGATACCTCTAAGAAGTTTTTTCATCTGTAAAATGGGTAAAATAGCAGTTGTAACAAGTCCTTGTCATGATTATTATGAGGACTGAATGAGATAACATATATTTGCAAACCATAAAGTGCTATATAGTCCAAATTAAATACCTACTATATGGTCAGAGACAATATTGGATAGATAGATAGATAGATAGATAGATAGGTAGATAGGTAGATAGATCTGTATGAGATAGCCATTTTGAGGATTTGGGCAGGAAGAGGAGATATTTCCCCTAGAACCAAATCACAGTTACTACCTTTCAGAGTAAATGTAAAAGGTAAGAGCAGGGAAAGAAAATGGGAAAAGATGAAGACTTGGAACAGATTGAGGAGATAGGATTATGCTTCTGGCACATTCAGGATAGTGCTGACATTGCCCTTCAAATATTGTAAAGATGGAGCCAGATACACACACACACACACACACACACACACACACACACACACAGAGAGAGAGAGAGATCAATAGATATACAGACAGATAGAGATGTATATACAGAAAGACAGATAGATAGACAGAAAGATAAAACATTTGTTAAGAACTTATTCTGGAAAAAAAGGTGGTATAGTGAACAGAGTGCTGGGTGTGAAGTCAGGAAAATAAGGACTATTCTGGCAGAGATACCATCTGTAGACATGTGGGACTTATGCCATGTAGAAACTAAACTAAGTTTTGAGCCTACTTTCCTAAAGGCTATGTTGGTGTAAGATGAACAAGACAGAAAATCTAGAGGTAGAACAATCCTGAGAGTGAGCTAAAAATAAAGATAATGGAGAGATATTAAGCCTTGAAAGCATAAAGATTTGGGTTTATGTCCCACCATTCCAAAATCTTGATATGCAATCCTGGACAAGTCATAACCTTTTAGTGCTAAGTCTTGGCAAATTTAAAACTTTATGATTCAGAGAAGTTTCCAATGTGTGTTAGTAGGGAGAGTTTCCTCACTAAGGGGTTCTTTGTACCAAGGAACAATTAGCTGGACAAGATATTCCATCTCCCAACTCTAGGTGTTTTCACTGACTGCCTCACATAACTGGAACTCTCTCCTTCCTTATTTCTTTCTCTCTGCTTTCCTGGTCTTGTCTCGAATAAAATCCTATATTCCATAGAAATCCATTTCCAGCCCTTCTTAAAGCTAGTGTCTTCTTTCTGTTACTATCTTCAATTTTTCCTGTATATATCATATTTTTACATAGTTGCTTGTATGTTATCTCCTTCTCCCACCACTAGACTGTGAGCACTTTGAGAAGGAGGATTACCCTTTCCTTTATTTACATCTCCAATGTTTAACATGGTGCCCTACATATAGTAAGCACATAATAAATAACTGATTTTTGACTGATAAATTGAAGAGTTGGAAGGGATCTCAGAGATTATTCCATCCATTTCCTCCTGAAAATATATCCTACATTATATTCCACTTGGGCAATAAAGGTCTGGAACCATAATTTCTGTCTACAGATCCAGTCCCTTCCTAACAATATATATGGGAGGGGGAAGAATATAAAGGTTATCGTTCTTCTCAGAAAGTGAGTTAAATCAAGAAAGGAGGACCTTGAATGAGCTGAACTGGCTTGTTTTTCCACACTTGGAAGCCCCATTTGCCCCTTTGAGGAAATAGGTGGAAAGGGGTGGTTAGGCTTCAAACTAGAGATTACAGGAAAAATGTATTCTATAATTGTTATTTTTACCACTCAATCATGCCTTCTGGAATCAATTAATGATGAGTATGTAGGTAGCATCATAGCAGGTATTCTAAGCAAAAGAAATAGTGTAAACAACCTTTTTTAATCAAGTAGAAATATGACTGATTAGGAGCATTATGTTTATCCAGAGATCAGTCTGGATGGAATAATAATCATATTAGGAAGGAAGTAATGGGAAATAATTTTGAATAGGTAGAGTAAAATCAGAATATGAGGCTAAATAATTTTAATTTCACCCTTCAGAAAGGGAAAGTCCTTTAAACATGTTCAAAACAGTGTGTTAAGAAGATTAATCTAATATTTTTAGATGGTTTCAATGTTAAGTCAGAGAAATTTTTGAGTGTAGGCCCAAACTGACAGATATGTATGCTATGGAAACCAATCTCTCAATGTATGATACCCATCCCTTGTTCTCATCACATTAGAAAAATAAAATCTCAGAGACTAAAGAAATCTGGAGAGTTTTGAGTCAAGCAAATCATCAAATTCAGGATTCCCATCCACAATAACTTGACTTACTATTACTTAACATCCCCAATAACTTTTTTTTTTAATTTTAAAAAATTAAAAAAGAAATCCCATCTACAACTTGTTTGATGGATAGTTACATAGTCCCTGTTTGCAAACCTTAAGCAATAGGGAACTAGCTGCTTTTCTGGCTGGCCTCTTGATGAAAAGGAGCTTGAGATTTTAATTGCTTTTTAAAAAAGTAATCATATCCCACTATTGGTAGTTATTAAGCATATAGTCTATCATACACCCCAGATCTTTCTTGATTTTCCTGCTGCCAAGTCAGCTCTTTCCTTCCAATTATAGTTGTGCAATTGATTTTTTAAAAATATAAATGCAAGATTTTACATTTATACCAGTTAAATTTCTTCCTTTTGGTTCTGACCCAATTTTGTCAAGTTTATTTTGAATCTTAGTTCTGTTCATATTGTACTATCCAGCTCTACAAAACAGGATTGAATACATCAGAAAGATAGGAAAAATGAAGAATAGAAAAGCTATAGGAGTTTGCAAAATGATTGGTAGCTTTGAATCATATGGTTTCAGTGGAATAGTCAAGGAAAATAAAGGCTTGTAAGTGGGATGTAAAAAGTATATGATGGGTAAATGGAAATAACTGGCATAATCCCTTTCTTTAAGGGCTTTAATATTGAGTAGGGAGAGATAGGATAGAAATGAGTTCAGCACAAAGGAATGTGGACAGCAACAGACTGATGTCTATCTAGACAGGTGGTGGCTATCTAGACACAACAATCTAAAAGATTAAAGAAAGTGTTCAGAGGCCTCAGGAAGTGCATGGAAATGGCAGTGAGAGGGACAGAAGCGTTGTAAGCAGAATAACAAATAACACAAACCAATGACCCTGCTGCAGTGATTAGGTGTGGAGTGCCTTCCAGCAGAGCTAATTTAACCTCTGAAGGTTACAAAGAAACAAGCATCACCTGACTGAGAAATGAGAAAAAACTCACATTTGTAGAGCACTGACAAGCTCACAAAGAACCAATTACATGCATTGTCTTATCTGAGTTTTGAGGCAGATACCCTAAATCTCATCCCCATTAAATAAATAAGGAATCTGAGGTACAATTATTTGCCTAAGGAGACATAGATAATAAAACAAAGAGGCAGAATTTGAACTCATCTTCCTGAGTTTCTGACATACAATGTTAAGAATATTGAATGTGGAGTCAAAGAACATGAATTTAAATCTTGTCTCTGATACTTATTATTTGGACAAGACATTTAATAATGGATTATATTGGCTTCTAGGTCCATTTTTTTAAAGATGGAAAATATGTTTATAGACAACAGAGATGGAGATAAAGAAAACTTGAAGATGAAAGAAAGAAAGAACCAGAGGAGTAAGACCACAAAGCAAATGGGCTACAAATAAGTAGACATGTTGACCATAGCAAATTGAATTTCTGAATTTCACTATTTATGTCAAGGGTACCACATTCATCAAGTAGGTTTGCAACCTTTGTGTCATCCTAAATTTTTCACTATCACTCATCCTGTGTCCAATCAATTTTCAACCCTTTTTTATTCAATCTCCATATCTTTTTAAATTTATCCATGTAAATCCTTTTAATTTTAAGTCTATAATTCTAAGTCCAGAATGATATCTAGGCCATACTGATATGAAGTATAGGAAATCACCAAACGCTAAACATGTATGTTGTAAATCAGGAAAAGCTTCATGGAGAAGATGGCATCTGTAGGTGAAGAGAAAGATTTCTACATCTGCTAATGTGGCAAATCTATTCAAATCTGGGGGATGATGGGAATAAGACTGGAGTTGAAAAATTAAGACAGTCTACCAGGAAATGATGTGATTGATCAGGAAAAGTGAATTGAGGCTTATATGCTAGGCAAAGAAATTTCTGGATGTAACTAAGCAGGCAATAGAGAGCCATTGAAAAATTTTGATTTGAGAAATTATGTGATCAGAATTGTATGCAAAATAATGTATATTCCTTATGAAACCTTTCCTAATCGCCTAATTTCTAGTGCTTTCCCTTCCAATCAACTTGAATTCAAATACTTTACATATATTTATACTTGTTAACTTTGTAATTATTGTGTGTATACTTTGATACGTATTTGTTCTCTCTTCTATTGCAATGTAAGTCTTGTGAGTAGGTGTTGGAATCCTTACTAACTGCTAACTAATTAGAGTTGATCTAATCTTACAAGAAGATGTTTTGGCCAGAACCTGAAACTAGGTACTAAGTAGAACTAATCAATACAAGGCTTGTGTTCACACCTTTACTCATTGAGTTCAATGAGTTCATACCTCCCTTGAAGCTCTTTGGGCCAGAGAGCACTATGGGAGAAAACCCATAATCCCTCTCTCTGGAAGGAGCATAAATAGGCCAATGGGCCAGTCGAAGAGGTTCTTCAGAGGAAGACGCTACAAGTCGAGATTTCACCGGAATGACATGAAGACTGGAGCTGGCTGGAGGCTGAAGAAAGCAGAGGCAGAGGCTGAAGGACCATCTTTACCTAGGATCTGTCCCATTTCAGCCAAAAAAGGTTGTACTCACTCAGTTCCTGGTCACTGGAGACTTCTTCAGTGAAAGTAGGGTCCTTGGTTCCCACACTTGGGCGCCAAAATGTTAGAGTTCAAATGTTGGAGTTTGTTCTTCTCAAAGCACAGCCGGTTTAGAGGCTTGGAGCCCTTCGGATGTCTCCAAATCCAAAGGTTCTGTCCTTCAGCCTCTGACTCTGCTTTCTTCTGCCTCCAACCAAGACAGAGATGGAAGGTCTCTCTTATCTCCTTCTGGGGAGCCCAGCCACCAACTTGACGCGGAGAGAGGGCTTCTGGTGTAGCTCCACTGAAATCCGTGAAAGTGTTCTCTGCACAAGAGTCGTTCCTTTCGAGTCCAGCGCGATCAGCCAGCCAAGAGGAAAAAATGTATTCTGGAATGGCTGTCTCGCCTTATATGTGAACCTTCTGAGAGAATGGGATTATGGGTTTTCTCCCATAGTGCTCTCTGGCCCAAAGAGCTTTAAGGTGTGGACTCCCTTGAGTAAAGGTGGGAACACAAGCCTTGTCTTGATTAGTTCTACTTAGTACCTTGTTTCAGGTTCTGGACAAAACAACTTCTTGTAAGATTAGATCAACTCTAATTACTTAGCAGTTAGTAAGGATTCCAACAAGTAGGAACTGTTTCATTCTTTGTATTCAGTACCTATTCCAATATGTAGTAGTGTCTAGTAGAGTAGGCATTTAATTGTATATGTTCTGGCAGCAATATAAATATCTATGAAAAGCTCTGAAGTATGAAAAAAACAGATAGAGAGATCATTGTCTTCCTTAATTATTCTTTATTCTCTATGTGATCTTATTTGGAGTTTTCTAGGCAAAGATAGTAGAATGGGTTGCCATCTCTTTTTTCAGCTCATTTGACAGATAAGAAAATGGAGAGAAACAGGGACAAATGATTTGCCCAGGATTATACAGCTAGTTAAGTGTCTGAGTTAAGATTTGAATTCAGGTCTTTCTGAAACCAGAACTAGTACTCTATCCACTGTATCAACTAGCTACCCACTTTTTGTTATTTACTGTCAGATCATTTAAGAGCCCAATTTCAAAACAAAATAGTTGACTTTGACACTTTAAAAATCTTAAATTGAGTTTGTACTATATTTAGCATTTTTCTGAACATTTTTTTAAACCTCCTTTTAATCCTACAGTGCTAAAATGTATTCACCATTCCCTTTTCAGAATGGGAAGAGTTCCCAAATGGAATTATCTTGCCTCTTCTAAATTCTTCAGCCCCACAGTTTTAATGTGCTCAAATGTGATAAGGATTTACAGTACATCCTGACTTACAATTTAATCACATTTGCACACATTTAACATGTCTTCTGAGTGTATTCAAGACTCAATCTATGAAGTTAATTAGATATCCATGATTTGTGACATATTTGGAGCCTCAAATTCCTACTGATCTGTATTTGAAACTTTAGTATCTAAGATATCTACATTTCTTTTAAACAGACAGTTAACAAAGCACTAGATTTCAGCCTCAAAGTCCCCTTTCAGCGTGAACAGCTGGGCTCCTGCATTATATCTACTGTTAGAAATTGTGAAGATTAAAAATGCATGCACTCACTTACAGTGCAGATTGGTTTGCAGTGTTTTGAGTTTGGCTCAGAGCTGAAAGATTTCTTGAGCATAATTTTGTCATGTGTTTCTTGAAAATTACTGATTCTAGAAAAATAGTTGAAAAGTAGAGGAGTTAGAATGATGTATGTTTTATTTTGAAATGTATAAATGTGTATGTATGTATAAATATATGTGTGTGTGTTTAACAAGCAATAAGCCAGGATTCATCTATTGGGTTTGAAAAAAGAGTGCATTCAATCTCCAAGTAGAAGAGAAGCTATCCCTGAGCAAGACTTAGCATATGTAAAATCAATTTGGATGTCCTCCTATTGGTTTGTGTCAGCAACATCTCTTCCAACATAGAATCTTGGTGCCCTGGACAAATTCATTTTAGGGTATGAATGGGAAGAGATACAGAACATTCTATCTTCTTTAGGTACAATCATGCCAGGAAACTTTCATGAAATGTAGAGGGTCAGGGAAGGGATGAGTAGAAAAGGTTCACTGTGAAACTTTCCATGGCATAAGGCCAACAGTTTGATGGCAGTCAGGGGCAAAATCCAAGTCACCCTTCCCTAAATTCCATTTCTGATTCTCATGCTTCTCTCCAATGTCAAACATTTCTGACTACATTTTTTTTTCCTTCTCATAACCTCCACATGCTTTTCTCAGGCAGTCTTCCATAATGTAGATTTCTTCTTGTCCTCCCTCTCCCTTTAAAATTAACTTTTTTTCCCTTTCATTCTGTCAACAAATGTCCCTACACATCCCTATAGAAGATGGTACTTTATAATAGCGGGAGAAGAGTTGCTGGGGGGAGGAATGGAAATAACTAGATTAAGAGTCAGGTGACCAAGGATTGAGGCTTAACACTGAGTTTTATTAGCTACCTCATCATGGATTAGTCATTTTATTCCATCTGAGCCTCAGATTTCTCATCCATTAAAATTAATAATTGCATGAGACACAATACCTCATTGAATAATGAGGAGAGTCTTTTATAAAACATAAAAAAACATAAATGTGAAATTCTATAATTATAACAGGTGTTCACAATACTTGTTGGAAAACAAATGGGGAGAAAATATTGGCAAGCCAATGGGAAGGGGAGAAATATGAGTGTATCTTTTCTAATATCCTCAATTTTCATTTTTTTCTTTTTATTGTCTAGTCTTCCAATTTGACAATCCAATCTATTCTTTCCATTCTGCCAATAGGAGAGACTCCTACTCAAATACTAGCCACTTGTGACTTTCTATAACTACCATGAACTAAAACACATCCTGGAGAGTTGTTGTGATAAGACAGAGAGTTGGAGCAGATTAAAACCAGTAGCATGGGATGAAGCATTGCAAAAAAGCAATATCATTGCTATCAATAACATATGACTGTAAGACCAATGTTCCAGAGCTTCTTCCTTCAGTTATTTGTAGAACTATCTCATTTAGGTTCCAAAAATGTAATTTTTTTCCTTTATTTCCCCCCTCACCTATCAGCTAAGAAGAAATTTGGAGGAGTTGAGGATGTCATATAATCAGGTAAATCGCAAGCCATTTAACCCAGTTTTCTTGGTTTATCATTAAGGCTAAAGAGGTTAATTGGCTTGTCCAAAACAGCAAATTGGTCAGATATGGGATCTGAATCCAGGACCTATTATTCAAGAGTCAGAACTTTTTCCACTGTGCAATGCTACATTTTTCACATTTCTGATATATGACAGCCCTATTGAAGTTATTTATTTCAATAACCTATGTGACCACTAAAAAGAAAATCATCTAAGTCTAATGGATAAGATTGATTGGCTGAGACCAAAAGACTTCCCAAATGGGGGAAGAAGGGAGAAGGGGACTAAGATCCACATCGAGATATCTATAATTCTTATATTTCAGAATGATATTCATTTACTTATTTCCTTATCTCTAGATCAATGCCATAAGTCCAATGAGCTCATAGTGATGGGAAGGGAAGTAGCCTTAGAGTTCATAGTCTGAGCACCCTCTGCTGAGTAATGGTGATACTGTGGCTCTGGGGGAAACCAGCTCATGTACACTTCACTCCTTCCTGACAAAGCCACTTGACTGTGGTTTGAAGGTAGTGTCACCTGGTGGTCAAAGTATATATTACATTCTCTTACTAGTTATTTAAGAAAGTGTCAAGTTACTTACTTTTTAAAAAGATTACAGTATGGCAACAGTAGGGATACCAATGAAGTGTGCATTACTCTAAATCGCCTATCACATAGTAACAAAGAAGTATATAGAGTCCCTTTCTCTCAAAGAAGTCGTGATATAAGTGGGAGAGCTGAGCATGTGATATGCTAACTCATGGAAAGTTAAGTTACAAGACAAGAACAGAATAGGTCCATTGGTATTCAAAATTGGGACAGGTCACTATGCATCAGGTGTCTAAGAGGCCTTTATGGAAGAAATTGGACTTCTGGATAGTATTTAAGCAAAATCCATTTCAGAGAAGAAAGAAGTCAGTTATGTTGGAACTGCTTTGTTTTCAGTATGAATAAAAATAAAGTTAAGAAAGTGAATCATGTTAAATTATGGAAAACCTTGAATGCTAGTCTCAGTGATGATTTTAGGATGGCTAGGGGATTATTGAAGACCTTCAAGGGCAAATTTTAGGTAGAATAGTGGGTAGACAAATTATATGTTGGGGTTGGGGTGGGGTTTAGAGGAAATGGATTTTAAGAAAAGATGGAAAAGATGTAGATGATGTTTTCTAGGAATTTGGCAGCAGAAGGGCAAATAGATACAGCAAAATAACTTAGAGAAACAAGCTGACCAGAGGGAAAAACATTTTCTTTTTCCGAATACTTAGAACCTATAAATATTTAAAAGTAGACCAGGACCCCATGCCTCATTCCTTTAGGTCTCAAAGCCCCTCTTCTGCTTTTGAAGCAGATATTTTAGTTCACTTAAAGATTAAAAAATAATCATTAAGTATTGAGTAGGTATTATTGATTTCATTTGTTACCTTTCTCAGGCAACACATTTGCATTTTAACAAGGGCTTTCTGCAAATATAAAATGTTAAGACAGTGGTTTCCAACTTTCTAAGAATGAATATTTTTTTTTACATTAAAACAATTTCTAGATTTATCCCACTATTTAATAAATAATGACAAAAGGCTCCTATAACATCAGTGATGTTTTCAACTAAATTTTTATACATCACTACACCACCTACATGCCAGATAGGGCTTTGTATATAGATCATTGGGCTTGAAATCAAGAACACTCAAATATAAATTTTGCTTCAGCTACTTAAGTAGTTAAGTGACCTGATGTTATGTCATTTAAACTTTCTCAGCCTCAGTTTCCTCATATTTAAAATTTGCATAATAATAATAATACCAACTTCACAGGGTTATGGTGAAGATTGTAAAGTTATTAGATAGGTGGATAAATAGTTTGGATAGATAGATATGATATGCTAACACATGAAAAGTTAAATTACAAGATGAGTATAAGTCCCCAGATGTTCAAAGTTGGCCACTAAGCATCAGGATATCTAAGAGGCGTGTGTGTGTGTGTGTGTGTGTGTGTGTGTGTGTGTGTGTGTGTGTCTTTATTCAGTCTTTCGAAGGTATTTTTGTTAATGTGATCTACTGAATTATACTGGGGCTTGGGGGGGGAGATTTGGGGATGCTTTACAATAACTATGGGGATATTCTCAGGAGGTTCTCTTCCCAAGTGGTTCTCAGGTGCTTGTTTGTCTTCCAACACTTTAAGTCAAAGGAAAAATTGCAATAATGGAAAGTTAAGGTTTTGTGGCATTCTGGTAATTGTAAAGAACACGACTTAGAAGGAATCGTGATACTTGGTACTTTTCAATTCATACCAAATAAGACCCTGCCAAATATACCCTAACCAAAAATCAGTCCTAGGTTTAAGTTATTTTAAAATAGCTGAGATTCTATTATTAGGTAGATATTTTAAGTGATGAGGAAAATTCATAATAAAATATTTCTCTGCTATATGTAAAGTTATACTGAAGATCAGAATACCTACTTTGTGAACAGATATTCATGTCTTTCATACAAAAACCTCTTAGCATTATTATTATTATCTCGTAGTATCATTTCCATTGTGGGAGGATAGAAATTGGACTTGTAAATTCCATTGGTATGAGAAACTCTCAATAAAAACCTACTTCTACCAATGCAGAGCATCACTTGATCTGCAACTTATGGTCTTAGAAAAATGAGTGGAGAACTGAGCTGAAGTGACTTTTACAGGTGACACACCCAATATATTCCAGAGACATGATTTGAATCTAGATATTTCTGATTCTGAGACTGGCTCTCTTTTCATACTATATTTTCTTTCAGTTTTATAATTGAGATCTGCTGCATTCTATAGAACTGATTATGGATCTCCAAAGGAAGAACTTTGAAATCAAGCATATTGATACTTTCCATTTTGAAGCTACATAATTCCTTTACTTTTTTGCCACATTTTATCACACTATAAGCAAACCTTTAAAACTGTAACAGGTACTCTCATGAAATAAAGACAGAATACCCAATAAAAATGGATATCAGGCATTCACATACTTTAAAAATCCAGATGTTTTACTACACTTTTTGTTTTATCTAGATATTTGACATCATGTTGACAGAGCAAGAGCATGAGTATCTCCGTATAGTTTTTCCAGTGTAACCTATTTTTGTGATATTATTTTTGGCCAGAAACTTGGAACAGTTGGTTCTGTTGCCATTGGTAACAAAAAGGAGGCATGGCTCATGTGACATCCACAGAAGAAATCACTAATAAAATGATGGGTCATATTTGTGTGATGGCCAGGTTCAAATTCAGGCAGCCCATTTCAATTTTAGGGTACCTCATGACTGAGGCTCTAAAGTTCACAGTATATAACTACAGCCATGCTATAAAAATCATCAATTAATTCTATGAAAACACTACTTCAGAAGCAACAAAGATACAAGGGCATTTTGACTCATAGAATCATTGATCTAGACCAAAAAAAGACCTTTAAAACGCTTTGTTTTATTGATAAGGAGATAGCATCCCAAAGGTTGTGATTTGCCCAAGTTCACAAAAGTTCTATAGTACTGGTGGTATTATTATAAATATACTTGAAATTTATATAGTGTTTTAAGCATCCCAAAGCATTTTTCTTCCAATTTTATGAGGCATCTCCATTTTACCCATTAGGAAATTAAGGGCCATAGCATTAAAATAACTTGCCCAGTGTCATCCATCTATTAAATATTGTGACATGTTATTTCAGAAACACAATTTTGGGATAATTAACATTCAATTTTATTAATTATGACTAGCAGATAATTAACAAAATGATGGTCATTTGATGTCCATAAAACAAAGACAAATCAAAAAGATAATTCAATCCTTGAACACCCTGGAAAAATGGGTATAGAAATCAACTCTAATTGGTTAACAATTACTGAGAGAATGAATATTATAATAAGAGGTGAGCCTATTCTAATGAGGGACTCTAATGAATCATCATGCATACTGACTCTAATATGTCAATCATGGACAAAAAGCAACTCATCTCAAGCCACACTCTTCCCACCTCTGACAATCTATACAAAAGGATCTATCCTCATCTAGTCAATTAACAATGAAAAGTGATTAAGTAAGAATTCCATGTAGATAAGATGATCTGGGTGTAGTGTGTTCTTTGGTCAGGGACTAAAGGGCTGAAGGGTCAGCCTTCAGAGGCTGGACTTTTTGTTTTTTACATGCACAATTATATTAAACATGTTTTCACATTAATTATGTAGTGAATGAAGAAAAAAAGAGCTGATATAAATAGTTTTCTATATGTGGGTCCTTTCCCCTCTTTTATGATGTCTTGGGGATACAGATCCATAATGGCACTGCTAGATAAAGGAATATGCACAGTTTTATAAACCTTTGGGCATGGTTCCAAGTTGATGTCCAGAATGACTTAATTCACAATTACACCACCAATTTAAGAAAAATTAATAACCAATTAATATTTGGGAAATCCAGGTGCTTTTTTTCTCCTTTCTATTTCTTCCAGTTGGACTTTGAATGGGGGAAATGGAAAGTAGAAAAAAGCATCTGGATTTCCCAAATATTAATTGGTTATTAATTTGAGAGAAATAGTGACTTCAATATAAAGACTACATCTAATAACCTGCAAGACTCCAGTTCCATCATACTTTCCATAGTATCATTTAGGACTACAACAAAATAATTTTGATTAGAGCAGCATTGTTCATTGTTCATCTGTTAATGTAAAAGTGGTATTGGTCTGAAAAACTATAATATAGGCAGATTTTTAAAAATTAGGATAGCATAATTGACTGAGGGTCAACTTGATAATCAAGAAGACCTTTCTCTAACATATACAGTTCTGTGATCCTGATCAAATTGTTTAATTTCAATGAATTAGTAATACTTAATACTAATTTATTAACATTAATGCTTAATATTAATTTTTAATATTCCATGGCTATAGTGAGCTCCATAGGTGCAAATAATTTCCTTAATGGGAGCTGCCCACAGCAATGAAATGACAAGTCTGGAATTTTCTTCAAACCCAAAGGAAAAAGGAAATTGGTCAAAAAACAAACAAATGTCTTAATGCTAATATTCCTTCAGTAATCCTGTACACTGGGAATAATAAAATACCACAATCTCTGAAGAATGAAAAGCAATACAAAGAGTAATGGGAACATTCATAGTGGATATAATCAGGAATGTAGCCTGCAATGCTCTCCCTCTTCATACTGACCTACTAAAAACTTTGGTTTCCTGTTGTGATCTAGTTCAGATGGATCTGAATCGGTCCCCGTTCGGGCGCCAAAATGTGGTGAGCTTTTTCTTCTCAAAACGCAGCCAGGTGATAAAAGTTCAGATCTTTTATTATCTCCAATATAGCCCGGTTAGCTTAGAGGCCTATCTCTCTGCTTGGTTCCAAGAGCTCTCTCCGAATGTCGCCAAATCCAAAGGTCTGGTCCTTCAGCCTCTGCCTCTGCTTTCTTCAGCCTCCAGCCAGATCCACTCTTCATGTCATTCCCGTGAAATCTCAACTTGTAGCTTCTTCACTCTGAAGAACTTCTTCTGCCACCAGCCAGCCAAGTGGAAAATATTCTGCCTTGCCTCGGAGAGAGGGCTTCTGGCGTAACTCCGCTGAAATCTCAACTTGTAGCTTCTTCACTCTGAAGAACTTCCTCGACTGGCCCATTGAAGCTCTATTTATGCTCAAGAGAGGGATTGTGGGTTTTCTCCCATAGTGCTCTCTGGCCCAAAGAGCTTCAAGGGAGGTGTGAACTCATTGAACTCCAATGAGTAAAGGTGTGAACACAAGCCTTGTATTAATTAGTTCTACTTAGTAGCTTGTTTCAGGTTCTGCCCAAAATATCTTCTTGTAAGTTTTGATCAACTCTAATTAGTTAGCAGTTAGTAAGGATTCCAACAGTTTCCTTTGAGTCTCACTCAAGGAGTGCCACTTAAACAAACAAAACAGTATTTCTGATAAAAGCTCATTACTTAAATATATAAAAAACGGAGTCAAATTTATAAGAATATTAGTTATTCTCCAACTGATAAATGGTCAAAGGATATGAACAAGCAGTTTTCAGATGAAGAAATTAAAGCCACATATCATAAGAAAAGATGGTCTAAATTTGTATTGGTAAGAGAAATGCAAATTAAAACAACTCTGAGGTAACACCTCATACCCATTAGGTTGGCTAATATGAAAAGGAAAATAATTAATTTTGGAGAAATTTGGAGAAATGGGAAAATTGCGTCTATATCCCAAAGAGACCATAAAAAAAGGGGAAAGGACCCACATGTACAAAAATGTTTATAGCAGCTCTTTTTGTGGTAACAAAGAATTGGACATTGATTATCCACTCAATTGGGGAATGGCTGAATAAGTTGTGGTATTTGAATGTAATGGAATACTATTTTTCTATAAGAAATGATGAGCAGGCTGATTTCAGAAAAGCTTGGAAAGACTTACATGAACTGAACCAGGACAAGACTGTACATAATAAGAGCAACATTTTGCAATGATTAACTATGATAGACTTAGCTCTTCTTATCAGTGTTATCTATATTCAGAAAAAGAACTGTGGAATATGAATACAAATAAAAGTATATTATTTTCCCTTTTTTGTTTTTTTTCTCTCATGGTTTTTTTCCTTTTGTTCTGATTCTTCTTTCATAACATGATTTATGTGGAAATATGATTACTATGATTGCACATGTATAACTTCTATCGGATTGCTTGCTGTCTTGAGGAAGAGGGAAGGAAGGGAGGAAGAAAACTTTGGAACTCAGGATCTTATAAAAATATATGTTGAAAACTATCTTTACAAGTTTGTAAAAAAAAAACATTGAAATTGAAATTAGAATTGAAAAAATAAAATACTAGTAAAAAAAAGAATTAGATGGATTTAGGAAAAATCATTTTAAGATATACTATAATATTTATGCAAAGCTTGGTAATATTTGTCATTATTAGAAACCAGTGGTGTAGAAATCAATTAATATATTTAGCATGTTTTGATTTTAAATAAAATATGTAATAAGAAAAAAAAAAGGCTGGGTTTCCTTGTCTAGCCTAGGCTAGAAGTATAAATGTCCTTTCCCAATACTGATCAGCACAATGATTTATTCAGTTTCTAATCTGAGCCACTTTACCTTGATGGTCCCCTTTCCCAGGAACTAATCATTTTAATGCTTGATTTAGTGTGACTACCTGGTCAGCTTAGCCTACTGCAGCTCAGAAATCCCAAGAGATCCATCAACCTCAGCCTTCTCAGTAGCAGGATTAGAGCATTGTACCCTCACTCTCAACTTTTAAGTTTCATCTTCTGCAGAAAGCTTTCTTAGTCATCACCAGCACCACCCTCACAGCTACTAGGATGTTCCTCTCTAAGTTACCTTGCATATGCTTTTTGTGAAAATGTATTTTATATAAACCCTTGATATGTATATGTTGCTCTCTCCCATTTGAATTCATTTGAATTTGTTGCTTAAGTGAAATGATTTTTTTCTTTTCATTTTTTTTTCCTTTCTATCCCCAGCACTTTGCATAGTGCTTGGCACACAGTAAGTTTTAAATAAATGTTTCTTGTTTGATTGATTAAAAATCCATCCCTTGCTCCCAGTAGGATGCACAGTGCTTTGACATCCCTTATACATTCACACATCCACATACAAACTCACACATACACACATGCATACAAACATCAGACACACATTGAATTCCACATTGTTATCTTCTTCCTCAACTAAGGAAATATCACAAAACAAGTATTTGTTAATCATTGCATTTTATAGCCCAACCATAAAGAGACCCCAAAATTTGACACATGTTGAGGGAAGAAAACTATCAGATAAGAAAATTCTCTCAGTTCAAGATGCATAAAACGTGATATTATATAATAATAACAAAATATATAATATAGTATATGTAATATAATACATGTTCTTAGAGATTGGCCTGGAACACTGAAAAGGGTTATATCTTCAGAGATGTCGAAAGGAATATTTGAAGCCAAGTCTTCTTGATTTCAAAACCAAATCTCTATCCACTGCTCCATATTGCCTTTCAGAGATATACATAACAGTAATACAGCACTTGTTTTTCAAGTGAGATAAAATGAAATCAATTAAAAATATCATTCAAAGAGGCTTAGACAAGAGCATGAGCATTAAATATCTTATAACCCAAGCTTCCCATAAGAATTATATTTTATTTATTTCCAAATAATGCATAAGAGAAGACTTCACTTTGCAGGGGATCTGGTAGCAATATATATACCCTTCTGCACCCTCAGCTCAATCATCCTATTATGTTGCTTTGACCATACTGGCAGCATAATTTGAATGGATCTTTTCAGTAGGATAATGTCACTATTCTCATAAAACTGTTTCATTTGGAAATATTCATCAACACAATCTTCTTAGAAAACAGTGCAAAAAAATCATTCTGGGAAATAAAGAAAGATACTTAGAAATACTGAGGGATAGGTAAATAATTGAGATAAGGAAAAGTATTCAGTGGTTTAATCATACTGTTTAAAGAAAATGTATCTTTTCAAAGAAAAACAATTTTCATAAAATGTCACAGGTAGAAGCCTGTTAGAGATCATCTTACATGATAGTTAGCTCAAATAGAGCATTTTAAAATTTGGAAAACACTTTATATGAATCTCATTTATCTTCCCAACAAGCCTATAAGACAGGTGCTATTATTAACCTCATTTTACAGAAGAAATCATTGAATCTAGAAGAGGTTAAGTGACTTGCCCAGAATGGATTTGAACTCAGGTCTTCCTGACTCTAAACCTATTTATTCCTTTAACTGCTATAACTCCTCAATATAGGTATCTTTGAGGGCAGAGAATGTTTTATTTTTGTCCTTATAACTACAGTGTTTAGCACATTAACTAAGGGTACTTAGTCAAGGCTTGTGGAATAAATGAATGAATGTCCAAATGCAAGCCTGTTATTCTATGCACTTTTGTTACAACTTCATTGTGAAGTGCCAGAATGAAAGCTTTTTGGTAGTGAATTATGACATCAATAGTGAGAGGAATGGAGTTATTTACAGGTCCTGAACATATCTGAAAGAACAAATGGCTTAAAAATCAACTTCAGAAGCATTTTTTTTCCTTTGGCAATAAATGTTAGATATATGGAACAAAATAATTTCATGATCCATACAAACTATTTAACATTTTAAATTGATGTGTTATTTTCAACTATAGTTTCCACAGCATTAATGGATTTTCATCTCATGAGTAGGGAAAAAATGAGAAACTGGCTATTGTTCTGACTTCCATAGTAACAAAACTGGCCTTATTGAGATTCAGTCTCAATAGCCTATTGCCATTCATGGGGCTAAATAATTGCTGATAGCAAAAGAAATATTTTTAAACTACTCTCTTCTTTTTATTCACATCTGTTCTGTTTTTGAATGGATATTCATTTTGTTTTAGAAAATGTGCTTAACTGTATATTAAGTAGCTGCACTCTGTGTGTATGAGCGTATGTGTATGTGTGTGTGTGTGTGTGTGTGTGTGTGTGTGTGTGTATGTATGTATGTCAGAGAGTAAGAGAGAAAGAAAAGGAGAGGGGGGAGGGAGGGGAAGAAGGAGAGGAGGGTTAGAAACAGCTGGCATAGGGCTTATCATGCAGCTGAAATATAATATGACCACATTCACCCATCCTGGCCTTTCTCTCAGGGTTAAGATGTAATGGAACCCTTTATTAGTGTGTAGAATGTAAACAGTACACATACTTATGTGCTCTATCATTTTAGAATCATGATTTGCTATTCTTAGAAATATATGCAGGCATTAAAAATAGGCACTTAATTTCAAAGGCTCTTCACAGAACTTGATTGTATTATAGTGCAAAGTGCCTTTTGATTTTAATATTTATAAGAACCATATTTCATAGGTAGAAAGAATGTAGCAATTGAGAAATAATCTGTATTATCCCATTGTTATCTTCATAAAGCCAGCAGATAATCCTTGTTCACAAACCTTAAATAAAACTTTCCATAAAGCAGAAAATTCTGTAAAGGGGAAAAGTCCCAGCATAGTCACTAAGCATCACAACAGTCTTTTTCTGAAAGCCTCTTCCACTGGTAGCATAAGTAATTCATACTTAAGATTGAGACTGACTGTTCTCCAAAGGGGCAGTTTTTCTGCAGTGTTTATTTTATCTCATGTGGTAGCAAAAAGCATCTTGTCCTTAAGTGGGATCCTTTCTTATATTCTTAATTTCATTCTTAAATTCCTTCAGTATTTATTAAATACCTACTATGTGCTAGGCACTATACTATTGCTCAAGGGTACAATGACAAAAATCATGTAGGCTAAGCCCTCAAGGATCATGGGATCATATTTCTAGATCTAAAAAGAGATGTCAGAGGCTATTTAGTTTAATCTCTCAAAGTCATACAGGTAATAAGTGTTAACAGTAGCATTGGAACTAAGCATTTAATTCCCTAGACAGTTAGCTGGCATGGTAGGTACAGTGCTGGACCTGGAGTCAAGAAAACTCACCTACCTAAGTTCAAATCTGACTTCAGACACTTCGTAGTTGTGTGACCCTTGGCAAATTGCCTGTTGTTTTTTTTTGGGGGGGGGGGCGTGGTTTGTGTTTTTTTTTTTTCATTTATAAAAATGAGCTGCAGAAGGAAATGGAAAACACTCCAGTATTTTTGCCAAGAAAATCACATGTGGGTGAGACAGATGAAATAACTGAAGAGGGCTATTTCTTCATTGTATTTTGCTGGGGTTTATGTAGTCTTATCATGTGGCCAGGTCAGTGAAGGTACAGGAAAGAGCTGTGCTTGCTCATTGAGGATACAACATGATGTAAAAGAGGTGAACATTGGTTTTGGAGTCAGAGAGCCTGCCTGTCACTTATTGACCCATACTTACTTAACCTTGTTTGCCTCAGTTTCCTCATCTATAATAATGAGCCAGGGAAGGAAATGGCCAACCATTCTTTGCCAAGAAGATTCCAAATGGGGTCATGCAGACTTGAACTTGACTGATATGATTAAACAACACGTGCTCAGCATTATGTTAAGCACTAGAGATTCGAAGACAAAATGAAAGTTTCTTACTTTCTGCCCAGGTAACATTGAACAGTTATTTCACTTCTGAGGATCTGTTTTCTCATCTGTAAAATGTTGGGGTTTAAATAAATAGACTAGAGAGTTCTTTCCAGCTCTCAACCTATGATTCAGTGAGTAGTGTTTCTTGTCTCTTAGGGGCAGCTCCACTTGGGCACTTGGCCTTAAGCAGCTTAAGCAGGGGTGGGACTGAAGTTTGGAGAGAAGCCAGTATTTACACACAACCCACAATTCCCTCAGCTCTGAAACAGTTGCTACCACTGGACATTGCCAGCTCAGCTGGCTTTTGAGGCAGTGTTGCCAATATCGTGAGACATTGTCTCACTTGAACGCACTCTAGATTGAAGAGAGAATTCAAGGCAATAGTGTGGAGTGGAAAAGCACTGGATTGGAAGGGAGGAGAGATGTTTGAGTTTTGCTTCTGGCCCTGACTGTGTGACCTTAGGAACTCAATAAAAAATCTCTCTGTCCCTCAGTTTTCTTCATATTTTAAAAAAAGAAGGTAGGACAAGATGATCTCAAAGGTCCCTTCATGCTCTAATATTCTATGACAAGAGCTGTTCATTTATTTTCCCCCTCCCCTTAGGTCTTTTTCCTAAGAGAGAGAGAAAAATTAGATTAATAGCAGCCACAGTAGTAGCAGTAGCAGCAGCAGTCATTTTTAACTCCCCGAGGAGAAACTTTCATTTCTGTCTTTGTATCTCTAATGCTTAGCATAGTGCTGAGCACATGTTGTTCAGTCATTTCAGTCATGTCCAACTTTTCATGACCCCATTTGGGATTTTCTTAGCAAAGATTATAGAATGGTTTGACATTTTCTTCTCCAGCTCATTTTTATAGATGAGGAAACTGAGGCAAACAGGTTAAGTGATTTGCCCAGGGTCACACAGCTAGTAAGTTTTTGAAGCCAAATTTGAACTTAAAGATGAGTCTCTATCTCTATCTACTGTATCACCTGGCTGCCCTCAGCACAAAATAACTGTTTAACAAATGTGTGTTTATTTTTATACCATTCTTTAATTAAAAAACAATTTAAGCTTTGAAAAAAAGTTGCATACATCATCTCATTTTAGCCATCCAATAACTTTGTGTGGTAGGTATTATTAATATTATTGTTATCTCCATTTTGTGTATAAGGAAATTGAAGCCCCTAAAGATCTTCCCCTGGCTCATACATACAACTTGTAGGTATCAGAGGCAGAATTTGAAACCAGGTCTTTCAGGATTTCATTCACTACATCATATAGCTTGTTGTTATTCATTCTTTTAATTGTGTCCAACTCTTTGTGACCCTGTGGACAATATAGGGATTTCTTGGCAAAGATTTAGGGATGGTTTGCCATTTCCTTCTCAAGTAGCTTAAAGGAAACAGAGGTTAAGTGACTTGGCCAATCACATAGATAATAAATGTCTGAGACTGGATTTGACTGGTCTTCCTGACTGTAGGCCAGTATTCTTTCCACTAAGTCCCTTCACTAAACCATGTAACTTAGTCTATAATTTTGATGTTAGTAAATACCAATATAAAGACTGGGGCTAAGAGGGAAGCAATGGTTTGCCCAGAGTGATCAGATTAGTCAGTTTCAAACTGTATTTGAACCCAGTGTTCTGCTAACTTCAAGTCTTGTTTCTCTTTCTCTGGGTTTTACTTCTTAATTATATATGTTCCTTTATATGCATTGGTTCACACAAATATTGCTGTGTACATTTCATACAGATATGTACAATTAGAATACTCTCTCTTACAAGCAAAGGCTCTTTATCTCTTTCTCACTGTATGCAATATCACAGTCAGCTTACCTAAACTCAGAACTTTTATTATCCTTCTGTGCTAGATAAACTGAATCAGCACAGGGTCATGCTGACTTCCCAGTCTGAGGCCTCTGTATTTACTTCTCCTTCTCTCCTTGAAACTCTAATTCCCTACTCATATCATATCCACTCCTTCCCATTCAGTGTCATGCTGCCTCCTTGTTAAGGTTTTATAAAATCCTAGAGACTTTGATTAGAAGGAACCTTGGATTTCATCTCTCCTAAACCCTTCATTTTAGAGATAAGGAAGTCCAAGTCATACAAGAAACAAATATAAAAAGCACTCTTTGAACTCTAATCCTGATCCCAAATTCAGTGCTGTTTCCACTATTGTACCATCTTGTTATCCTTCTGTATATCTGCTTTCATCATTAAAGACTGGATCTTCTCCTTAAAGCAAACTGGATGTTCTAAATAAGTGATGTACAAAATGGTAGACAATTTAGAATTTAATTTTGGGGCAATAGATGACAAAAGGGTTCAAACAAGGGAGAGAGAGTGCTCATGATGGGCTAGATTGGTTAGAAAAAGTTTCATGGCCTTCAACTATAACTGGGGAAGACTAGTGAAGATGCCCAAAACTAAGGTGCTATTTCTTGAAAAATTGTACTATGTGAAGGCAAAATTTAGCTTAGTCTATGTAAAGAGATCATTACTAAAGTCTAATCTTGATGCCTCATTATAAATTATAAATAAAATTACCTTTATAATTTTCAAAGATTATGTGCCAACAGAGCAAAAGCTCTAGTAGTTTCTGTCAAGCTGAGAAGATGAGTAGATGCCATCATCACTTAACTGTCTACTCAATGATAAATTCCATGAGGGAATGGACTCTTCTTTTTAGCTCTTTTTCTATCACCAAAGCTTGGGAAGATACCTGGCATGTAGTAGGTGCTTAATAAATGTTTATTTAATAATGTATTGGAAGATCAGAATAATCACAAGGGGAAATCCATGGTAATTCCATCCCCTATTATTACAGAAGAATTGCAATCCTCAACTATAAAAGAAGTAACTATATTCATGAAATCACATATCCATAAATATTAAAACATGTAAACAGGAAAGACTATTATTAATGAATTACTGCATTGATGCAATCTTGGTCCCTTGAGGCAGATTTGATTATTTGCAGAATGAATATCAAGGCCAGGTATGTTTCCTAGGTTCCCTAAGGTCATGGTTGCCTTTTCCCCCTAGGAAGTTTTCTCTATAGAGTACAGGAACAGTTGAATTGGCATAGTGGAAAGAAATTAGATGTGGAATCAGAGGATTCAATTCTTGCCTCTAATACCTACTATTTGTGTGATCTTTGGCAAGTCACTTAACTTTCCTATACAAAGAAGTTATTGCAGTGGGTAATATTTGGGAATCTTACGTCTGAGATCTACAATTTATAGGGCAAAAATATTTGCTTAGTATTTTTGGTCCACAAATAAATTGATTGCTTTATAGCTTAGCATAGCAGTAGGCATTTGACACATAGACATTTAACAAATGGTTTTTGATTGGGGCCACCCCCAGTTTCTGAAAGATAGGTTTAAGATGGTAGGGACTTTTTGTAGCACCAGTTGATTGACTGGTTTCAATTGAAATTTCACTATTATTGATTGAAATTTCACTATTATATGATTGAATTTCACTATTATTAGGCAGAGTATTCGACATCACTACCTTTTGTGCTGTTCAAGTAAAGAGAATTTTCATCAAGAATTCTGCCTTGTCAGATTTCATAAAAACCTGGAAAGATTTACATGAACTGATACTGAATGAAGTGAGCAAAACCAGGAGAACATTTTACATCTTAACAGCAATATTTTGCAATGATCAACTTCATTAGATTTTACTCTTCTCAGCAGTAAAATGACAATTCCAAAGGACTCATGATGTAAACCACTATCCACATTCAAAGAAAGAATTGTAGAGTCTAAATGCAACTGAAGCATACTATTTTCACTGGATTTTTTGTTTGCTTGTTTGTTTCCCCTGTGTTCTGATTCTTCTTTTACAATATGACTAATGGAGAAATAAGTTCAATATGATTGCACATTTATAAACTACATCAGATTGCTTGGTGTTTGGGGAAAGGGAGAAGGGAAGAAAGGTGAAAGAAAAAATTGGAAAGCAAAATAAAAAGTAAATGTTCAAATCTAAAAACAAATAAAAAAGAATTCTGCCTTTTCCCTTTTTTCCCATTAGAATTTTTCTCCCAGAGGGATTCTGATAGAAGAGTGGAATGAAAGGAAGATCATTATTCCTCAAGAGCCATTTTCTAAGAGATAGAAATGAAAGAAATAACCTTGTGATGGCTAATGTGGCTTAAGAATCCAAGAAAGTCATTGTAGCTTCCTAAGTAGAGCAGAGTAGGGTATCTTGGGTGGTATGGTCTCATGGTTTGCTTTAAGTATCTGGGGATTTGAAATTTGAGACATCTAGTCATCTCTTAGTGAGAGAAAAAGATTATGCAAATGACTTCCAATATTGAAAAAGGCAGCAGAAAGGGACTAAAGCCGTGATATGAAGTACAGGAAAACTGGACTTTATATCCCTATCTTGTAGTGAGTTGTTCAGATAAAGATTTGATGCTTAAAAGTTCCAAGTGTGTTTTCCTTCTGGAAATATGCAAGTTCCCAGAGTAACACCACAACTCCTCAACTGATCCAACAACAAACATGTAAGAAGAAAAAAGAACCTACATTATAATTTATAGATTATTGGATCACCTCAATATAATATCAATAATATAAACCTCAAAGTGTGACACTTAGGTAACAAAATGGATAGAGGAATAGACTTGAAGTTAAAAAACGTGTTCAAATTCAGCCTCAGATATAACAACTCTTTAATCTATCTGCCTCGATTTCATCAACTATAAAATTGTAAGGAAAAAAGGAACAATTGTAAGGCCATTGTAAGGAACAAATGAGATAACCTAAGTAAAGTACACAGTGCCTAGCACATAAATAAGTGCTTAATAAATTCTGTTTCTTTTTTTTTCCTTCCATAAATCTAATATCTATATGGATCTCTGTGTAGTTAAAAAAATGAAAGATTCAACAAAATTTCAGGCTTATGATCTCCAAATATGCTTCTCTTCTGAGGGAGTCCAAAGACTCATAATAATATCATAATTCCAAATATCTTGCTAGAACAGAATACAAAGCCTATGTAGACAGATACTATTTAGTTTTGATATTGTATGTACAGACCCCACAACAGTGTCTGATACATAGTAGACACTTAATCAATGCTTGCTGATTAATTGGTTGGTTGGTTGGTTGGTTGATCAGCCAGAATAAAGGGAACTCATTGAATAATTGGAATACTGACCATTCTATAGCTCCAAAGTGTATATTTATGTCCAAGGCAGTACAAAACATGGGGTGATTTTATGGGTCTGGGGAGAGGGACTTTATACATAGCTGTATGGAAAGTAAGACTCATCAGAATGTTTGGAAGTTGTCACATTAACAAGCTTAATTTTGGGTCTCTATGGGAATTTCAACCACAGGATAGTGCTGAGTCTGGAGAACCACATGACTCCTGTGAAAAATGGGAATCAACAGAAATGAGGGAGAATTTTGTCAATTGTCCAATAGGACTTTGAAAAGATAGTAACAATGGGGAAGCAGTGTGTTATGTCTGCATTTTCTTCCTCTCTTGTTATCTTGTGACTTTACATGGTGGCTTCTTTAGTGGCAGGAGGCAAATTTTCTGATCCAGATGAGATCATGGCAACAGTCATTTAGATATGTCTCTAACTGTATTTCTGCTTCATATGAGTTGAATAACTATTTGATGTAGGTATTATCTAAAAGTGAAATCAGAAGATAGTGAATTCTCCTCACTGGAATCTCTAAGAAAAGACTGTCTCAACATTTGTTGGGTTTGTAAGGTTTTTGTGAGTAGAAATAATTCAATTCATTGTATCTGTACCCTTAGAACCTATCAGGGAACCTGGCACAAACATACTATGCATTTAATGAATGCTTCTTGATTTATTGAGTGATAAGGGATCCTCATTCAGATGCTGTTCAGTCTCTGAGTTCTAAGATTCTATGATTTCCTGAAATTTTTAATATAATATACAATTATATATTATATGTGTTATATATTATATATAATATAATAAATATGCATGTATAATTATAATAGCTCTGAAGGAGAAGAGTGAGGAAGAAGAGGAGGACAAGGCTGAGGACATGGAAAAGAACATGAAGAACAAAGAAAAGGAGGAGGAGGAAAAGGAAAATAAGGAAAAGGACAAAAAAAGGATGGAGAGGAGGGGGAGAAGAGCAAAAATAAGAATAAGAATGACGACAAGAAGAGAAGCAGCAGGAGGAGAAATTATATAGTACTTTATAGATAGTAAAATACTTTACAATTATATTATTGTATCTTCAAAATAATGCTGGGAGAGAACTCATCAAGCTCTCCCCTCAAATCCCTCCAAATGCCTTTAATTAATGATTCTAAACAAATTCTAGAGCAGCAGATCCACAAAAGGCAAAAAGAAACATTTTTCCAGTCCAGGACAACTTGAAATTCAGCAGGAAAAGTTGACACTAGAAAACATGAAGAGTAAATGGTGTGTGTGTGTGTGTGTGTGTGTGTGTGTGTGTGTGTGCCTGTATATGTATATGTGTATGTGTATGTATTTATTTGTATTTATATGTGCATATGCATATATGATAGATAGTTATCATGTCTTTACTAAATCTTGTCTTTTCCAGAATAAATAGAATTGTAATAATAATTGACAATTTAACAAAATTATAAGGTTTCCATAATGCTTTACATATATTATTTGATTCTCCCCATTCTATGAAATAGTTAATATTATTATTTTCATTTTACAGATAAGGAAACTCAGGCTGAGGGAATAGCCAAATGATGCAGTAGATAGAATACTGGCCCTGGAAATCAGGAGGAACTGAGTTCAAACCCAGCCTCAGACACTGGGTTTTTAATTAGCTATATAAAACCCTGGGAAAGTCATTTAACCCAAACTGCCTCTCAAAAAAACTTAATAAACAAAAAAGAAAGCTCAGATTGAGAGTTACTAATAAATAACTTGTCCAAGGTCACAAATCATAGGTAGGATTTGAGCTCAGGGTATCCTGATTTAAAGTCCAGTGTTCTTATCTACTATGCCACCTAGCCAACACTGTAAGTTCCTATAGTTAATTCTTGCATGAATGTTCTCCATTCCCATCACAATTCTGGTGGCTCTTCAATAGACTTAATAGATTTGCCAATGTTCTAATAATCTATTTAAAAGTGGTGTCCTAAATTGAATGTATCCAGAATTCTAGAGATAGATAGTCTGACTAGGGCAAAGCACATTAAGAGCTCCTATATAACATGTGCCTGTAGTACAATAGAACATTAACATTAGTAGATGCTCTCCTGTGTATTCTAAGACATGGCATAAAAAAAAAAAAACAGGCTGAAAAATATAGTTTAGGATCAGGAAAAGAGGTAGAAGGCTTAGAGATTAGATTAGAGATTACTAAAGGAATTTACACTAATATATCCTGAATAGATTTTTGAAGAATAAAAATGAGTGGTATTAGACATAATGAACAACATCAAAAAAAAAAAAAGAAATCAACTACATTCATTCATTCAACAAGCATTTATTAAAAGCCCATTGTATGCAAGGCATTGTACTAGAACCTGGGGATAAAACAACAACCTCACAAAAGACCTACTCCCATGAAACATATTCCATCAGACAATGTGTATACATATAAACAAATACTAAGTCATTCCAAGGTAGGGATACCAGCAACTAGGAGGATAGAACATTATTTATTTTTAGGTTAGAACTTCATATAGTATATTTTTTCTTTTTTTATAACTTTTTATTGACAGAACATATGCATGGGTAATTTTTTTTACAACATTATCCCGGGTAACTCACTTCTGTTCTGACTTTTCCCTTCCCTCCCTCCACTCCCTCCCCTAGATGGCAGGCAGTCTTATACATGTTAAATATGTTATAGTATATCCAATACAATATATGTGTGCCGAATCATACAATTCTCTTGTTACACAAGAAGAGTTGGATTCAAAAGGTGAAAATAACTGGGAAGAAAAACAAAAATGCAAGTTGTCCATATTCATTTTTCAGTGTTCCTTCTCTGGGTATAGCTGATTCTGTCCATCATTGATCAATTAGAACTGAATTAGATCTTCTCTTTGTCGAAAATATCCACTTCCATCAGAATACATCCTCATATAGTATTGTTGTTGAAATGTATAATGATCTCCTGGTTCTGCTCATTTCACTTAGCATCAGTTGTAAGTCTCTCCAGGCCTCTCTGAAATCATCCTGCTGGTCATTTCTTACAGAAGAATAATATTCCATATCATTCATATACCTCAATTTACCCAACCATTCTCAAATTGATGGGTATCCATTCAGTAGTAACACTGCTGGATCAAAGGGTATGCACAGTTTGATAACTTTTGGGGCATAATTCCAGATTGCTCTCCAGAATGGTTGGATTCATTCACAATTCTACCAATAATGTATCAGTGTCCCAGTTTTCCCACATTCCCTCCAACATTCATCATTATTTTTTCCTGTCATCTTAGCCAATCTGACAGGTGTGTAATGGTATCTCAGAGTTGTCTTAATTTTCATTTCTCTGATCAATAGTGATTTGGAACACCCTTTCATGTAAGTAGAAATAGTTTCAATTTCATCATCTGAAAAATGTTCATATGCTTTGACCATTTATCAATTAGAGAATGGCTTGATTTCTTATAAATTAGAGTAAATTCTCAATATATTTTGGAAATGAAGCTTTTATCAGAACCTTTAACTGTAAAAATGTTTTCCCAGTTTGTTGCTTCCCTTCTAATCTTGTTTGCATTAGTTTTATTTGTACAATGGCTTTTTAATTTGATATAATCAAAATTTTCTATTTTGTGATCAATAATGATTTCTAGCTCTTCTATGGTCACAAATTCCTTCCTCCTCCATAAGTCTGAGAGTAAACTATCCTATGTTCCTCTAATTTATTTATAATCTCATTCTTTATGCCTAAATCATGGACCCATTTTGATCTTATCTTGGTGTATGGTGTTAAGTGTGGGTTCATGCCTAATTTCTGCCATATTAATTTCCAGTTGATGGGACATTATTCATAAGGAAGAAGGAAGTAGGACAATTTGACTGAACCTCAAAGTGTGAAAAGAGTAAAGGAAAAATAAGTTGATTATAATTTTGGGAGGTGGAGGCAAGATGGTGAAGTAAAGGCAACCCCAACCTCTCCTTCAAACTGCTCCAAATTCCTTTAAATAATAATTCTAAACAAATTTTAGAGTATCAGAACATCCCAAAAGCTGGAGTAGAAGATTTTCTAGCTGATGGTAACTTAGAAAAAGTCTGAGATACCAAGGTGGGAGTCCAGAGTACAGTTCCAGTAGGTTGTGACAGCACAGCTCCAGCTCCAGAGCTAATTCCAACCCCAGAATCAGAGAGGTAGGGCCTCTAAATCTGATTCAGCAGCAGGTTCTGATGACTTCTGGTCTTCTTAATCTGGGAACATCAGGGAGGATTTGAAAGGGCAGTGGAGAGGATTTGTAGCAACAGGATGGGAGTCCAACTTGCCAATGCAGGCTGTGCCAATGCAGCCCTGGCCCTGGCCTTGGCCCTAGAATCAGCAAAGCAGGACATTATTGCTTTAATACACTAGCTCTTATAGCTACAGTGAGGCAGGAACATTCCTATTAGTTCCAGAACAGAAAAGAATGCTTTTAGTCAGGTTCCTCAAAGAATTTTTGAAAACAGCTGCACAAAATCCCTGAAGCTTGGGATAGTACACCCTTCAACCTGGAAGCAGAGCTTCACTTTAACAAACAGTTAAAAGTCAAGCAATCAGTTGGAGAAATGAGCAAACAAAAGCTTTTGACCATAGAAGGTTACTATGATGGCAAAGAAGATCAAAATACTCAGAAGATAACAAAGTCAAAGGTCCTACATCTAGAGCCTCCAAGAAAAACATAAACTGTTCTCATATCATGGAAGAGCTCAAAATAGATTTTGAAAATCAAGTAAGACAGGTAGAAAAAAATTTGGGAAGAAAAATGAGAGTGATGCAAGAAAATCATGAAAAACAAGTTAACAGTTTGTGAAGAGAAACAAAAGAATACTGAAGAAAATAACATCTTAAAAAACAGACAAGGTCCAAATGGGGGAGGAAATTCACCTAAGAAAACAAAGTCTTTAAAGTAAAATAAGACAAATGGAAAAAGAGGTACCAAAAAATCCTTGGGGGAGGAGGGGAAGGAGGAATAGAGAAGGGAAATGTCCATTCTTCAAGAATTCTTGATGAAAAGATCAGAGGGAAAATTGGACTTTCAAATACAAGACTCAAGAGAAGCATAAAAAAGTAAACAGGAAAGGGAAATCATAAAGGACATAATAATGTTAAACTGCCTACATCCCTACATGTGAGTGACTTGTAACTGATAAGAACTTTCTCAATATTAGAGCAGTTGGAAGTATATGTATACATGCTTATATATTATATATCACATAAAAGAGGAAAGAAAAGGCTTTTACAATGGAGAGAAAAGTGGAGAAATTAGGGGGTGTGAGTGAACCATAGTTTCATCAGAACTGACTCAAAGATGGAATACCATACATGTTCAATTGGGTAGAGAAATCTATCTTACCATATAAGATAGGAAGAGGGGAAACGGATAAAAGAAAGGGAAGTAACAGAAGAGAGAGCAGATTGAGAGAGGGGACAGTCAGAAGGAAAACACTTTTAAGGAGGGACAGTGAAAGGAGAAAGAGAATAGAATAAACAGGGTGGGGAGAAATAGTTAGCAATAGTAACTGAAAAAAATTGTTTTTGTGAAAACAAATTTAAAGCCATTTTCTCTGATAGGCCTCATAACTCAAACATATAGAGAACTAAGTTGAATTTATTTAAAAAATAAGCCATTCCAAGTTGATAAATGATCAAAAGATATGAAGTTTTCAGATAACATAATCAAAGCTTTCTATAGTCATATGAAAAAATTTTAATTCACTATTGATTGAAGAAATGTAAATTAAAACTACCTCATACCTATTAGATTGACTAATAGAAGAGAAAAGTGAAGTGACAAATGGTCAGGAGATGTGGGGAAAATGAGACATAATTGCATTGTTGGTAGAGTTGTTACCTAGAGAGCAATTTTGAACTGTGCCCAAAGGGCTATAAAACCATACATACCCTTTAACCAAGCAATACCATTACTATATCCCGAAAGAGATACAAAACACAAAGGAAAAGGACCTATATGTGCAAAACATTTATAGCAAGTCTTTTCTGGTGGCAAAGAATTGGAAATTGAGGGGATACCCATCAATTGGGGAATGGTTGAATAAATTGTGTTATGTGGTTATAAAGGAATACTATTATGATATAAGAAATGATGTGCTGGGGCACAGTCAATAGAGAATTGGCCCTGAAGTCAGGAGGACCTGAGTTCAAATCTGGCCTCAGACACTTAATACTTCCTAGCTGTGTGATCCTGGGCAAGTCACTTAACCCCAATTGCGTCAGCAAAAAAAAAAAAAAAAAAAAAAAAAAAAGAAAGAAAGAAAGAAAGAAAAAAGAAAAAGAAAAAGAAAGAAATGATGAGCAAGATGCTCTCAGAAAAACCTATAAAGAGTTCCATGAGCTGAAGCAGAGTGAAATGTGCTGGGTACAAAGTAACAGCAATATTGTAAAATAACTATGAATGACATAATTATCTTCAGCAATACAATCATCTGATAACTATGAAGGAGTTATGATGAAAAGCATTATCCATTCCCAGAGATAGGACTCATGGTATCTGAATGAAGACTGAAGCATATTTTTTTTTTACTTTCTTTACTTTTCTTGAGGTTTTTTTTTTGTTGTTGTTTTTTGTTTTGTTTTGTTTTGGTTTTGGTGGGGGTCTGTTTTCTTTCACATCATTACTATTATGGAAATGTTTTGCGTGACTACACATGTATAACCTATATTGAATTGCCTACATTTTTGATGAGGGGTGAGGGTGGAGAGGAAGAGAGAGAATCTGTAATTCAAGATTTTAAAAGCAAATGTTAAAACTTGTTTTTACATGTAACTGAAGAAAAATAGAATACAAATTAAAAATGAAATAATTCTGGGAGGTTTGTGCTATTATTATCCCCATTTTATAGATTAAATTGAAGAACAGAAAAAGAAAGTAATTTGATCAGGATTACACAGTTTACAAGTGTTTTAGGCTGGATTTGAATTCAAATTTTCCACATGCCAGGTCCAACTTTGTGTTTAAATAGTTAGAAATACTTTGCTATAACTTAGGGTAAATAAGATGGCAGGAAATACAGAAATAGTTATTTTAACTGTGAATGTAACTGGGATGAACTCTCCAATAAAATGGAAGTGGATAGCAGACTGAATTAAAAGCCAGAATCCTCAGTATATTGTTTACAAGAAACGCATTTAAAGTATAGTGATATATACAGCATTAAGGTAAAGGGCTAGAACATAATCTATTATGCTTCAAGTGAAGTAAAAAAAAAAAAGCAGGGGTAGCAATCCTGATCTCAGATCAAGTAAAAGCAAAGATAGATCTAATTAAAAGAGATAAGGAAGGGAATACTTTGCTATCCTTAGTTTAAAATTTTATTATTTGATTAATGACTCTTGCCTGATAAATTGATAGAATAAGTCCAAAGTTAGGTACTTGAGTCGTACTCACCAAATTAGTATTGCCAAAAAACCTAAGGTATTTAGGGTTCCTAAAAAAAAGAGAGAGATTAAAAACAAGCATTTTATTAAGTGCTTAGTTTGTACAGAGTATTATGCTAGACATAGGGAGGGTAAAGAATTGAAGTAAGTTGTCCTCTCTTCTTAGAGGGCTTACAATGTTATAGAGGAATAAAATAAAAAAGTTGTAATCTTCAATCTTGCATAATAAATACATTCAAAAGTTATAAAATAAAGTGTATTGTGAAGTCCAAAGAGGAAATCCATTACTTGTCAGAAGGATCAGAGATTTCCTGGGGGACATATCTTTTGAGTTACATTTTTAAGAATGGATAAGAATTCAACAAATAAAGAAAAGAAATTCTAGGTCTAAAAGAAGGTCTGGAGACAAAATTTTTCAGTTAATAGATTTTCTGAGTTTACTTCAGACAGAGAGAACATGGACTAGATTTAGCGTAAGATAAACCACCCTTCTGATAGTATAAATCCAGGTTGTGGATGGCCTTGAATGTTAGACAATAGAATTAAAGTTTAACTCAGGAGATAATAAGAAATGTCAGAAAGATTTTGGATACAGGATTAACATCCAAATTTCTATGTAAATTGTTTCTCAATACTGAATGTATTTCAATAAGAATGTTATGGTAGAGACAAAATTTGCAAGGATACCAATATAGGCAGGTAGTAATAAAGACATATATTAGGATCTTTATTGATGGACAGAGAAGAAGGGATGTATACAAATTTAATTTTAGAAATGTTTCCCTGTTCAGTGATAACAGATCAGATATGAGCAAACTATGAAAGAAGAAAAAACAAATGATAAGAAGGATGTAAAGTGATTTCTTTGTGACTCCAAATCGAGAGCTCTACCCCTAAACAATCTAGCTGTTTCTTTTGATAATGATAGAATGATCACTGTGCAACATTGAAGGCCAATCTGGATTTGTAATTGCTAGTTCCATTGATTCAGTAAAAACTTAGGGAAAAGCTTTTTCTTTACTTATAGACCTTAGGTAAAAGCAAGTTTTTTTCCCCCCAAAGGTTATTTTTAATCCCTTCCCCAAATTGGAGCAGCTGGGTAGCGCAGTGGATAGAGCACCAGCCTTGAAATCAGGAGGTCCTGAGTTCAAATTTGGCCTTGGGCACTTAATACTTCCTAGCTGTGTGATCCTGGGCAAATTGCTTAACCCCAATTACCTCATAAAACAAAGCAAAAAATGTGGGAAAATCCCCCCAAATTCTACATATCAAAGTCTATAGCAATACATTGCTAGTCAATTTCATACTATACTTCCCAAATTCATTTTTAATTTCTTTTTTTTGTTGTTCTAGCATATGATTTCATCAGTGTAAAGAACTTCCAGTATGGAAATTCATTTTGCTGATTAGCAAGTAATAGGTAATTTGCAGTATTTTTTTTTTCAGATTAGTTCTCTCTTTTGCCAAACTAAAAATACAGCAGCTACTTAGAGGTCTGATTCCACTGATGATTGGGACAGAAGCCTTACCCCGTTCCATACATATTATGGTCTTGGAGAAGACTGAGAGGTACTAAAGGGTCAAATGGCTTCCTATGGTCACACTATGAGTATGTGTCAGATTTGAACTCTGCTCTTCCTGATTCCAAGGCTGGCTCTCTAGACACTGTACTGTACAATGTCTTTAGTCTATTATTAGGCAGAGGTAATAGACATGTCAACTCCTATCATACTCCTAGGAAGATTTTAGTGATGTTCATATTTTTAATATTATTTTGGATCTTGGGATTTGTGAGTCTGAGAAACAATTTCCTGCACTCTATTTAATGCCAAGTTTTGAAATTTCACATGGCTCCAGTGCAGATACTTGTGAAAGTTTTAGGCCTCTTGCCAATTATCTTCTAACTGAAAAGTAACAGTAATTTTTGTTTTGGCAACTCTAACCCACCCCCTTCCCACAGTGGATAAAACTATAAACAGCCAACAATATGCTTTTATGAATTATATAGTGACAGAAAAGGAAATGAATCCAGGAATTAAAGTGTTTATATCATATAAGAAATACAACAGATTTAATGCTTTTGAGAGCTGAAACCTGTCTTCATTGTGAGTTTAGTATTAAATTTGGGGTGTAAGATCCTGAATGGTGATGTAACCAGGATCTATTACAAAACATCTGGCAAAGAAGACAAAGTGTCATTGATTTGTTTGTGTAACTGATCCTATTAAAGTGGCCAGCAGATTGAAGAAGACTAAAGTTGTGTATTTGCCAGTGTCTTTGTTTACAATCACTTTAAAACATCCGTGCAAATTACCACAGACCTGTGAGGATAAGATCTGGAAAAAGTCTGAAGGCCTTAAAATACATTATAATAAAACTAATAGGTTACATTAAGAAAAAAGTCCTGCATATAACAAAATATTTTAACAGAATTTTATGATAGCAAATAACTACAAGGTTACTGCTCATTATCTGGGAGATGGATGAACAAATGACAATATATGAATGTCATGAAGTATTATTATGCTCTAATAAAGTACAAATATAAAGAATTTAGAGAAACGTGGGAAGATTCATTCAAACAGATGCAGAAAATAGAAACAGGAGAACAATATATATTATAATTATTTTTAAAGTAAATGAAAATAACATTAAAAAGCAGCTGAATTGAAACTGAAGGTAATGACCAATATTTAGTTCCAAAGGACAGATGATGAAACATGCCTTCATTTTTTTCAAAAGATAGATAGAGAACTCTGATAAATGCCACATTTACAATCAGACAAAATCACTATTTTGAATTTGTTGTGTTATTTTTCTTTAGACAAAATCACTATTTTGAATTTGTTGTGTTATTGTTCTTTGTTGTAAACTAGGATTTTAAAAGTCATTTAGAAATGACTGTGGTATGAAATATAAAATAAAGTTTGTAAAAAAAAAAACCAATAGTTCTTAGTAAGTTAATGCACATAACCCTTAGACATGCCTACTTCCATGTCTACTCTGCCTGACATATAGTAAGCACTTAATGCTTGTTAAATGATACACAACAAAAAATTCACGTAATACCACGTAAAACTTCAAAACTATGTAGAAACATAAGCTGATGTTAATAAAACTTAAGAATGAGACATTCATAGAAACATTCAAAGAGAATGTCTTAGAGAAACAAGGCTTAGGGTTATGTAGGATTTAGCTGTGGAAACAACTGTAACAATAATCTAGTCAAAAGCACTAATTTTAAAGACAAGAAAATTGAGGCCACAGAGATGAAATGATCTTCCACGGTTCATGTTAATATTCAGTAATAGCTATAGGACTTGCACCCCAGTATTCTGGTGCCAAATATGGTTCTTTTCATTCTTTCTCTAGTAAATGACAAAGCATCAGAGTGTCTTAGTTAAGAATTAAGTCAAAGACTAATATCCATCAGTGGAGGTAGGAAAGCCAGTAACCTTAGGGGAAAGTAACCTCTTCATCAAATATTTTTATGGTAGAACACAGGAAGATCAGGTCTGACATTCACCCTACATTTGGAAGAATTCTCTGAACTTTTCTAATGGTGGAGATGTATAATGATGGTAGTAGGGAAGGAGGATGGTACTAGCATGAAAAGGTATTTTCTGTCTGTCACCAATCTAACACGTGAAACTTCATAAGGCACTTACGGTCATGATGACTCAGATTCAAATTGACTTCAGAGCAGGAAGGATTAATAACTCAGGTAGCCTAAAGCCAGAACAAGAGTTCACCCCTTATGAAAGGGAAGAAATACTATGAGTGGTTAGATGAAAAAGAGATATTGGACTCCCTTTCTCCCAGCCAGCCACCATATATCCACAATTGTGAGGCATCTCTGTTTCTTTTGTGTATCATCTTGACTGACTTTAAATAAATAAGAATTTTTAAAGGGTGATGCTCAAGCAAAGGGCAAAACTGGGAGATATATCAAAGATATCCAGCTGGCTACCAGATCCCATAGCAGCACCACCTGAGTCTGGTGATCAACCAGAACAGCAGCTGAACAACATGCTTAACCTTGCCTAGCAGATTGATTCATCAGCAAAGACAAGATGAGAAACCAGCCCCGTCAAGCAGAGAAGCAACTCATCCATTGCTGATGCACAAAGCAAACTCAGTGAGAACTCCTTAAAGAGACAAAAACTTCCAGGACAGGGAGTCCCAAGGCATCCAGCAGCCCTATCTGCTCTCTACATCTCACCTTACTTTCTTTATGATTTATGTTTATCTACTTTTCTCAGAAATTATGTGTTTGTAGAGGAGAAAGATTATCCCTGGTTTGGAGAGAGAGTTTGTAATTTTGGTCTTTTCTCTAGCTTCTTAATATATATTCTCTTTTAAAAGCTAATTAAAATCAACTGATTAATATTATTTCCAGATCCATTTTCAGAGAGGACCAGTGACATCCGGAGGTGAGGTCTTGAATTGCTTGTGAATTGGATTTAAGCAAGGCAATTAGACAAAACCATCAGCCTCATATTGTTTTCTAGAGTCATCAAAGTCCAATAGCAAGATGAAAGTCTGGATGACTGGAGATGGGCCAGAATGCAATTGTCTTCATTATCTGACCAAGTGCTAAGCCATATTCAGCCACTTTCATGACCACTGGAACAGATTGTTCTTAGCACACTGAATAGCAGGCTTATAAGCAGTAGTAGTACACATCACAGCTTCTCATGGTTACCTCTAGAACCCTGTGTGGAGAATATGTATTGATTTCTGGGAACCTAATCTGCCAGTACAATGCAGGTTGGGAAAGTGATCTCATAGAGGGTACTTGCACATATAATCAATCATCAGACACAGTATTGCTTTCTTTGTTCAGGAGATCTTGGAAGATGAACTTTGTATAACAAAACTAAATTCATGACTCTTGATAAATCTGAGGATTTATTCATATCTACTTTGTTTTCCTCCTTGTAATAAAGCTTTCTTTTTTAATGCTATGAAATGTGTGTGCCTTCAAGTGGGGAGTTAGTTTTAATATGCTGGGGATATCATACCAACAATTTCTTTGGTTTCTTGGACAGGGGCTATGAACCAATGGAAATTGGCTTAAAGCATACTCAGGTTTTTCAGATCATCAAAGTCTTTGGGGGGATTTATCTTCCATCATCCATTAAATCATATTCATTCTACTTTTATAGTCATTGAGCATGAGCAGTGTCCTTTACTAGTATAAAGGTAGATTTGGAACTAGTAATTATTTTACTGCTCTCTTTGTGGTGGTAGGAAGAGGGTCTGGAAGTTGATATTCTTCCTGATCAATATACATCTCTAAACCTTTTATCCAACTTTGGAGGGAAACTGATTTTTTTTCCTAACCTATCCTCAGCTTAGCTAGGTCTCTCCAAGCCTTTTTCATGATGGTACTCTCTCTAATTATCAGTCTTTTAGACTTCATAGGTTTTTTTTTTAAGATACCATAGATCTTTCTTGCCTCCAAGACTGCTCAAATACCACTTTAATCTCAAATTTTTCTTATATAAATGTTGTTTCTTCAAGTGAAGAATGTTGCCCCAATTCCCTTCAATATAAAATGCAATTCAATGCAATTCAACTAGAATTTGTGAGAAATCTACTAATACTCAAGGCCTTTGCTAGGTGTTCAAGATAAATAAAATGCTTTCCTCAAGAAGCTTCTATATGTAAATTTATATGTCTCTTTAGTAGATTCCCTTACAAAAGATCTGATATTGATGTTGTAGGATTGAATCAGATTATAGGAATAGAAAAGGAAAAAAAAACTTTTTACCTGTTTCATCCTTGGCAGTAAGGGAAAGGATGTGGGAGGGGAAAAAATACATGGGCCACAAGATTACAAAGAAAGAAGAGAGCAAATGGTAAAGGGTCTCAGAAAGAGAGATCAAAGTGGAAATGAACAGTCAGGAGATTTTTCATCACAGGAATGAGAGATTTTTAATTGAGAGGGATCAGAACGAGAGTAAGGTTACTTAAGGGGATAATTCATTTCTCTCTCTATGATGAAACCTCAGTATATTTTCAGCTTGGAAAAATACTGGAAAAAAATACTAAAATGGTATCTTAAGAAGATAGACTATTAAAATAATATGAAACATTTTTTTAGAAAAAAAATCATGGGAATTAGGGCAAATAAGAGCCTGAACAGATCACCTAGTCCACTCACTTTTTTTAAATAGATGAGAAAAATAAAATTTGGAAAGGATTAGTGATTTGCCCAATGTCACACAGGTTTTCATGAAAAAAGACACTGACATAATTTGCCCTGATTCTCCAGATCATTTTACAAATATAGAAATTGAGGCAAACAAATTTAAATGACTTCCTCAGGATCATATAGCTAGCAAATGTCAAGTTTATGAGAACAGATATGAATTCAGATCTTTCTGACTCCAGGCCCAGTTTTCTATCCATTGATTCATGTAGCTGCCTAATGGGATAAATCATGTGTTAAATCCTAACCCCCAAGTCTCAGTGATGCCTATGAGGTCAAATTAACCATATATTCCATGTTTTAGAAACTCTATTTTCTTTTATTTATTGACTATTTTGGAACATTGTATGTAGACATTTGAGGTCATGAATTTTGTTGTCTCCTTTTTTATATTCTGTCTCCTATAAGCTTCTATCTATCTGAACTGCTATTTTTCTCTCACTTGAATTCGTCTCTTAACTATCTGGAACAGGGAATATTCACAAATATTTACTCCATCCTTTTTCCAGCATTAAGCTAATTTGATAGATTTTCAAGGTATCCAGGAAAAAAAATTTTTTTACAAGCCTTTGTTAAGTATATTCCACCCTTGGCCAAAAATATGTCATCCTTATATTTTAAGTTATGGTCCAGAAAATAAATATCTCATTCTCAAATACACTATCTTAGTCCATTGTTCACTTCCAAAATTCATATTTCTCTTAAGAATTTCTTGTTTTCAATAACCAATGAGGAAAATATCTGTATTGATATCCAATTGCTATTGTTTCTTGCCCAAAACTTCACAGTCATTGCACAATATGTTCTAAGTCCCTTCTGCTGATGTTATTTGTGCACAGATTGAAGTGAGTAGTTATCATATATTTTGTGCATTTTATGAGATTCTCTCTTTTATGTCTTCAAGATACATGCCCTGGGAAAATGGGAGATCTCTCCTTTGTTGTTATTAAGTTGACAAATAGCTGCCTTAGTACAGTCTGAATAGGGAAATCATCATCTACAACTTCTCTTTACTTCTTCCTCTTACAGGATGACCATCCTTACAGGATGACCTTTTACATGATCCTTTATGTGGCTCTACCACATCACTGTTTGGCAGATAAGTAACTTCTTCCTCCTTAGAGAATACAGCACACTCTTCTTCTGAAAGAGCCTCAAGGCTATTTTAAGTTCTAATTGTACAGCTATCCTTTTCCTTTCCTTTTTCCTCTCAGCAAAACTCTTCTACTTTCTAAGATCCTCACAAAGATTAATTATCCCCTCCTTCACCTCTGATGCCTGCTTCTGTTTCCTTAATAATAACAGCTAACATTTATAAAGTGCATACTGCCAGAAACTGTGCCAAAATGCTTGACAATTATTATCTCATTTGATTCTCAGAACAATTCTAAAAGGTGGGTGCTGTTGTTACCTCCATTTTACAGATGGTGAAACTGAGACAAATAGAAACTAAGTGACTTGCCTAGTATCACACTGGGAAGTGTCTGAGACCAATCTTTCTGATTCCAGAGATAGCACACTGTCTACTGTGTCACCTACATGCTATTTAGAAACTCTTCATTGTCTCTAACAACCTGAAATGCAGAGAGAGAGATGTTCTTCTACTCTCCTAATCTTCTCCTCAAAGTGACAAATCAGTTTATCCCTGGTGATCACTCTGCTGTAGCAGAAATGCAAACATTGCATGCAACATTTTCCTTACTCCTTAATCTGATCATCATTTTTCACTTTGTGGGACTTATCAAGCCACTTGTTTCATGTAGGACTACATTGATAATATGTAGCAGCATATCCTTACTATGCAGTTCTCTATTACCCTTTGTGTCACCGACAAATTAGATTCTTGACTTATCATTTTCTATGTTTCCAACCATACATAAATGTCTTTTGTAGCATCAAAAATTTTTGTTCAATATCATTTTCATATCATGTTCTTATATTTTAATTATTTGAAAAAAAATGAAAATTGAATTTGAAAAATATTTGAAAAAATATATGATTGTATATTTTAGTTATTTAAAAAAATTAATAATTGATACTAGCACCTCTGATATGAGAGCTCAGCAAGTCCTTTTCAGGGATCACCCAACTGTCACCAAAAAGCTATCAAATGTTTAGTGGCCCCACCCCAGGAAAATTGTCTTGGCAAATAAGCTAAACCAGGTTCCAATAGGCCTCAAATCAGTCAATGAGTTAAGGGGATGTCTATCCCAAGCATGTGCAGACTTCCTCTGATCAATAAGAAAAATAAGAACAATTTGTTCCAATAGCCATGAAGGTAACCGAAGAATGCTTAGAGCTTGATCAGTAATGAAACATGTCGAGGTCATCTGCTGCATTCTGAGCCATTAACAATCATCCTGACTTTGGTCCTGCCATTGAGAATGACGATTTTGTGCAAATCTGCCTCACTCAAATCCAATTCAAACAGAAGACAAGACATCATCTTATGATGTCATTGGTCCTCTTTGAAAATGAAGGAAGAGCAAAGAATAATATCAGAAAATAAAAATGGAATAAATCTATGAATCAAAGACCCCAGGTTTGAATTCTGATTTTATCACTTATTACCATATATTCTGTGCCATATTGTTGTTGTTTGTTCTTCATTCTCAATGAGGACTACGACACCAGGAAGGTGATGCCATGACTTGAAACAATGTCTAATATATGAAGTAGATGTAGTTTTGAATGGCCAGAGGCAACAAGTATTCTGAATAATTTTGCTTCCGGATCTTAGTTTCTTCATCTGTAAAATGAGGGGTCTGGGCTAAAAGATTTTCAAGGTCTCTTCCAGCTCTAAAACTTTGATCTTGTGTACTTATTTAAAATGTTTTATAAGTTGTGATCTTACAGTAAGCTACAATTTTATAGGTTAAAACTATATTTTTATAAGAATATAAAAGCATCTCACAGTTCAGCTAGGTGGAGTCATGCATAGAGTGCTTGCTCAAAGTCAGGAAGATTCAATTTGATGAATTCAAATCTAGCTTCAGATGCTAGTAATGAGGCCCTGACAAGCCATTTAACCCTATCTATATACCTCAGTTTTCTTATCCTTAAAATGAACTGGAAAAGAAAATGGCAAACCACTCCATTATCTTTGCCAGGAAAATCCCAAATAGGGTCATGAAGAATTGGGCATGATTCAAACAAGTGAATAACAAAGAAATGAAATGATGTGTCCAAGGTTACATAATTGGTAAGTTAATAAATGAGCTTCAAATCCAGATCCTCTAACTCTTATTCATAAATTCAATGACCTCCATTACAGCACAATATTGTTTCTCATATTTCTCCCAAAATGATGCTGAAAATGATTTAGGAAAAAATATCAAGTTTGTATATATAAAGTATACTTAGTTGTAGGGAGGGAAGAGATAAATGTGTGGAAGGAGGAACAATAGATAAGATACTGGAGAATGAGGAGAAAATTGGGGTCATTTGTTTCTTTTCTTCTCTGAACATGAAACATTGTGCCTGACTTTTCTACATGTTGAAGGGAAGAAAACCTTGGTACTCTTTCAAACAAGTTGTATGCCATTTCAAAGATACAACTACTCCCTCATAGAAATGGTTCTAAGTTTTCACACTCTCTAAAAATCCAAATCTCCAGAAATCGAAATTGTTCTATTATATGTACAGAGAGCAAGAGAAAGAAAAAGGGAGATGTATATTCCATGATATATATATTGATATATATATATATATATTCATGTATGCACATCATATTTATAGGTAATATATATCACAGGTTATCATGTAATATATATGTGTGAATAAAAATGTGTTTGTTTTGTGTGTGTACATGTCTATTTCTTGCCCCAAGTTGCTTTTCTAATCCCATCAAATTCTCCTTCTACCAAGTGTTACATATAATGTCTGATTGGCATGATAAATATTGAATTGTGAGTAGGAAGAAGCCAGGAATTCTAGGCAGATGGATGGGGACCATATTTATTGCTACCTCTCAATACTTTCCCAGTATCTGTAGACATGGAACCCAGATAGGCAATTTAGCCAAGAATGACCCCCAGAAAGTTGTCTAAAAGAACTCAACTAATGGGAAGCTTATTTTTTGATTAAAGCTTTTTGTTTACAAAGCATATGCATGGGTAATTTTTCCAGCATTGACCCTTGCATAACCTTTTGTTCCATATTTTCCCCTTCTTCCCCCCATCCCCTCCCCTACCTGGCAGGTAGTCCAATACATGTCAAATATGTTGAAATACACGTTAGATCATATATATATATACACACACACATACACACACATATTTATACAGTTATCTCGTTGCACAAGAAAAATCAGATCAAGAAGGAAGAAAAAGAAAAACTGAGAAAGAAAACAAAATGCAAGCAAATAACAGAGAGAGTGAGAATGCTATTGGGAAGCTTATTTGTAATAAAATCATTTATAATAATTTATAGCAAGAAAAATTGCTGCCAAACAAACTAATAGATGCTCAATGCATTCCCAATAGAGAAACCTTACTTGGAAAACAAAATTAAGAAAAGAAAGCCACTTTATGAGTATTATAAAAAAAAAAAAAGGAATGTGCCTATGATGCCAAATATATTTAAGTAGAATAGGCATCTCAAATGCTCTTCTTTCCTTCTTTCCTTTATTTTTCCTCCTGTTCCTCTCCTCCCTCTCCTCCCTTCTCTTCTTTCTCCCCTTCCCCCCTCCTCCCACTCGTCTCCTTTCTTATCTTCTTCCACTTTCTTCCTTCCTTATCCTCCCCACTTTTTAACCACTTCTTTCCTTCTCCCTCTTCTTATTGCACCCTCTTCTTCCCTCTCCTCTTACTTTTCTTTCCCTTCCCTTTCTCCTTCCTCCTCTCCCCACTTCTCTACTCTTTCTCTTCTATCCCCTTGTCTCCTACACGTTACGCTCTGTTCTTCCCTTTACCCCTTCCTTCTTTTCCCCATACTTCTCTTTATTCCACTCCATTGTCTATATATGCTCTTTCTCTTGGAGTCAATTTTCATCGACTCCATTCCAACCTTGGTTAACCTACTCATCCTCTTTAACTTACTGACCCTGGTGAAGGAGCTAAAATATTCCTCATTCCCCATTAAAAACCCCTTACTTTCTAATACTTCAAAGAGGTTCAAATATTGTCCCTCCTCACTCCTGTCTCTTAGGGTTTCTTCCCAAATCAGTTCAAGTATTACCTTTCCCAATCCCCTCACCTAATAGTCCCTCTGCCTTGAAGATCCTTTTGTATCCATTTTGTATGCATCTGGTTGTTGTTGATTTAATCATTTCTGACTCTTCATGGTCACATAAATGTCTGAGGATAGATTTAAATTTAAGATGAGTATTCCTTACTTCAGATCCAACACTATATCTTATATGTTCCTCTTTATGGACATGTTTCTCTCTTCCTCCATATTTGTGTGTGTGTATGTGTGTCTGTCTCTTATCTTTCTCAGTCTGTGTGTTGTTTGTTTCTGTGTCTCTCTGTCTCTGTCCCTCTGTGTGTCTCTCTGTCTCTCTGTCTTTCTGTGTCTCTCTGTCTCTGTTTCTGTGTCTCTCTGTCTCTCTGTGTGTAAATGTCTTTTTGTCTTTCTTTTTCTCTCCCCTTTGTCTTCCTCCTAGCTTCAATATGGCATGATATTTCAACTCTGAGGAGTTTACCAACCCTCAAACTCATCTTCCCTTTCAAACCTACACAATATATTTCAAAATCAATTCCTTTAGTTCACCCAAGTTCAAAACTACAGCCATATTTAATTCTTCCTTCTTCTCACTCCCCATATTAGAATCATAAATTTATATCTCAAAGGAAATTCAAATACCATACAGTCCTTTCGTTTTACAGATGAGACAGCTGGAGTGCAGAAAGATTAAATGACTTGGTCACTTTACTTCATTATTGGGGGAGGTAGAACTTGAACTCAAGTCTTTCTGAATCCTGATCTAGCACTCTATACAACACTATCTTATTTCTTCCTTTCCAATCCCATAGGTATCACTTCCTAATTACAATCAATTTTCAACATTCATGTGTCTAACCTTTGATATTTCAAGTATTTATAGGATTTTTTTAGTAATTTCATTTTCCTTTTCATGTTGTCAACCATGAACATTCATATTTATGCACAAAAATGAGAGGTCTATTGTGTATGTATGTGCCACTGGGCTCCCAAGCAACTTGCCCCTCTGACCTGGTTTGAAAGAGCATTGCTGATTAACAGGGTAAGCCCTTGCCTTGCCTGCCAGCAGAAAACTATACAGGACTTAGCCAAACTGGCCTCTGAAGGAGTTCCAAACTCAGACTAGGGCCAGGGACTCATCCTGAGGTAAATGTTTTTCCCTGGGAGACAGTTCAAAGATGAAGGCTAAAGGGAGATTACAGATAGCAGATATTGCCCATTTTTTACCTTAAGGTTCTTCTGTTCCTTGCATCCATTCCACCATTGTTTCTCTTCCCTATCCCCACCCTGTCCTGCTCCCACATTTTATAGGTTATTTCATGGTTATTGTGTTAGAAAAACTGAAGTGATATTTTCAATTGGGTCTGACTCTTCTTGATTCCACTTGGGATTTTCTCAGTTTGCCATTTCCATCTCTAGCTCATTTTACAGATGAGGAAATTGAGGCAAATTGAGGGTTAAATGACTTGCCCAAGATCACATAATTAGTAAATATCTAAAGTTGAATTGGAATTCATGGCTTCCTGATTCCAGACTTTATACCACCTAACTACCCAGAAAAAGTATATATTATCAGGTTAATGTTTTGTTATAAAGAATTGTATGCAGAATGGTGTAATTTCAGCAATCTCTAATGACTACAGTTTTTAGAATTCAAGGATTGTAATCACCTATTTCCTATAGGTTCAATGTATCAACATTTGTATTTTTTAGCTAGCATGCAGTTTTCTAGGAATGTTACCCTTGGGAAAGTTGAGATGCCTCCCATCTAAACAGAGATCTAGGCTTTCTAATTTCTGTCCTTTCTCTTTTTCACTCCCATCTATGATGTATTTTAATGACAAATTATTCTCCCCTAAAGCATTTCTTTAAATCAGTCACTGTCCTACTTGTAAATCTCCTAATGCAACAAATTCAAAACCAAGAATGTCACTTTCCACCAAATTCTACTCCTCTTCCAAGACCCATGATGAAGATCTTGAGGTTATCTTTGATTATATTCTCTCCTATGTCTCATATTTGATCAAATACCATATCAGTTCCAACAATCCAACATGTCTCGTACTCATACCTTCTTCTCTCTTCCTGATGCTACATGAGAGGCATCATAGTATCATAGAAACAACATTGCATTTGGAGCCAGAAAATTAAATAATTCAATTCATCTAATATTTGTAAAGTTCCTGATACATAAAAAACATAAAATGCACTGCTTTAGGAGTTGGAATCCAGGTTTGAATTTTTCCTGGTTATGTACTATGTACATATTATGTACTCATGAGTAGATGAGTACTATGAGCTCAGCAAAAGCCTTTCACTTTTCTCAGTCTTAGGTTTTCTAGGGAATTGAAGTCTATTATTTGACAAGTTCTCTCCATTTAAAAAATCTACAAGCTTGTAGAGGGCCCCAGATAATGGGGGAACTTTGGGGTGAGCTATAAGACCCTTCAGCCCAGAGGGAACCTGCTGACAATGTCTGGTTCAGCTCTCCATCTCCCCTAAGGGTTCTCGGCCTTCCTGAGAATTTAGGGGGTGGTGACAATTTATTATAATTAAAGCAGAGTGATACCAAGTGGCAAAGAGTCATCTGCATACAATAGCAAGTTAGTTATGTGGTCCTACATGCAGTATATAGTTAGCGCATGCACACAGTGTACTTTGATTATACTGAAGGTATTGGAATATATAAGGCTGAGAGAATTTGAAATAAATGGACTCCATGTTTGACCATCCATATGAGTCTTGCCTCATCACTCCTCTTCTAAGAGGACTCAGGCTGGTACAAAAGTCCTCCAGAGAGCTAGTCCGGACACAACATTTGGTACCTAAACATGGGGCCTTAGACAGGAGGCCCTAGAAAGTAAGATACACAACAGCTGGACTGACGTGATCAGTGAGTTAAGTAGAAAGGGTCCCTGTGATCCTAGGAATAGGGAAAGTACAAAGACAGGCAAGCAGGAAGATTGGGTAAAAGCTAAACTAGTCACTTTGGTTTTTCAGCCGAAATGGGGCAACTGCTAACAAAGGAGCCTCCCTCCTGAGGGAAGTATGAAGCATGCTTAGTTAGGTTAGTAGAAAAGCAAGATTTATTGGTAACTTAGAAGTAGATCACTGAGTTCTCAGACGCTCAGGAGGGCATATCTCCTTGGCCCTCTGAAGAAGAGAGTTTGGAACCAGAGATGTGGAAGGTAGTGGGAGAACAACTAACTGAATACAATGGATAAAACTGGCTTTAAGGAATCTCATACATAAGAAAAAGAAAGCGTTTAGTGTGGGGTGTCAAACAAGGAAATATTAAGAGGAAAATAAGCAGAGGATTACTGCCTGTAACCCCAGAGGGTACAGCAAGTGGCAAGAAGCTAAGGAGGTCTTTTTTAGTATTTTGTTTGTTTATATTGTCTGTTACTGCTCTAGGAGGTTTGAAGAACATGGTGGTTCTTTGTTTCTCAGCCTGCTTTCACTTCCACCTTTACCTTCTTGGGTAGGAGGAGGAAGAGCAGGAGGGAGGTGACACCATCAGCCTTTCCAGCAGAATATTGTCCTTCTATGTCCCCAGGCAAGGCAAAAGAAAAGAGACTTTTTACTGCTGTTAGGATTACTATTGAGCACTTCATCATTTAAGGCAGGGCCCCTGATGAAGGCCTGCCAGCCCTTACACCTATCCACATCCAATGTAAAATTGATACACCAGTGTGGGTGGAACAGTGGTCTTTAACCAGTGAAAAAATCCAGGCCTTATTAGATATAATACTGAAGAAACTTGACCAACGACACTTACAACCTTCTCTAAGTTCTTGGAATTCCCCTATATTTGTTGTAAAAAAGAAATCTGGAAAATGGAGGATGTTGCCTGATTTGAGAAAAATAAACTGATGGAAGCAATGGTAACTCTTCAGTCTAGGCTTCCATCTTCTACTCAGTTGCCCAGGAAATGACCTCTTTGTGTTATAGCCATTAAGGACTGTTTCTATTCTATCCCTCTGGGTAAGGAGGATATGAAAAGATTTGCCTTTTTAGAGTCCAGTGTTAATTTAGCTGAGCCTTATTTGAATGGACAATTTTGCCATAGGGAATGAAAAATAGCCCTAACATGTGTCAAATATATGTGGCTGCTGCTCTTACTCCAGTAAGAAAAGCATTTCCAAAAGTTATGTTACTATACTACATGAATGATATCTTGGGATGAGCACCTGAGGAGCAAGTGTTAGAAGCATGCTTACAAAAAAACCATAAAAACACTAAGGAAATACCAATTGCATATACCCCCAAAAAAAATTCAAAGGCATGCTCCTTTTCAATATTTAAGATATGAAGTACATCCCAAGGTACTTATGGTACAAAAACTTTCTTTAAGAACAGAGAAGTTGAACACCTTAAATGACTTTCAGAAATTGATGAGCTATCCCAGTGTTTGGCTTAACTACTTATTCAATTACAACCATTATATGACATTTTAAGGGGAAACACTGCTTTAGACCAATACCACCAGCTTACCAAAAAAAACCTAAAAGACTTTGAGAGAGTTTAAACTGGCTTCATCCAATGTAGTTGAAAGAGTCACTCAAAAACCATTGGAAATATCAGTTTTTGCTACAAAAGAGGCCCCACAGCAGTCCTTCATCAAGGAGACAGTGTGATAGAGTGGGTGATCCTCCCAGCACAACCAGCCCAAAACCTTACTCCTTACCTAGTGCTTATGGCTAGAATCCTATTAAAGACCATCAAACAAGTAATATAATTATTTGGGATAAGACCTGACAAGATATACACTTTTTATACCAATGCACAAATTAATGTATGCTATGAAACCATCCCAGAGTGGTTTCCCAGAGCAGATTTTATTGGCCCCAACTCCAAATTTTACACATGGGTTCACCTTAAAGATAACCTGGCTATTACATAATTGGCCATGGATTTCTGAAGAAAAGATTTCTAAGATTCCTCTTCAAGGACCAACCATTTTTATAGATGCCTCCAAACATAATATTTGTGCTATATATTCTCATAACTTAGCTATAAAAAAGTAGTCAGAACTTCTTTTCAGTCCACTCAGCAGAATGAGTTATATGCAATTATGCTAGCTCTAACTTATTATCCATGAGGTGTAAATATAATATCCAATTCAGCTTATTCAGTAAGTGTGGCATAAAGAATTGCCACAGCCCAAATAAAATGTATAGGCTCTAATATATATATATATATCAGCTTTTGGATGAACTTCAGGAGCTAGTGAGAAAACATCCAGGTAAGTGTTACCTCTTGCATTTCTATTCATTTCCATCTTCATCAGCCTTATGGGGGGGTTGGCCTGTCCCCCTGCATTTTCTCCACTGAAACCAAGTTCCTTATGAAGACCATGAGAAAGCTAGCTGAACACCAGGTAAAGGAGATAATAAAGAGTTTTGAAGTTTAACACCTGGCTATTCTTGTAGTAATTAATTCTACTGAAAAGAAGGTTTGTAGAAGAATTATACTAGGACTGCACAAGGATGCTCCTTTAGAGGAGAACATAAGATGCTGTGCCACAGTGGGCACAAATGCCTTTTATACCCAAGCTATGATGCAGAACATGGGAAGACAGGATCCCTCTTGGCAAGGGACTTCCAGAGAGACTAGTCAATGCTTTCAGCATGGTAAAGTAGGGCATCTGAAAGCTCAATGTAGACATAGAGACAGAGTGAGAAAATAGGGTGAGAGAACAAGACCCAAAACCCCATGTACAAAATTCAATAAGGGCTTCCACTGGGCCTCAGAATGTAGATTGACCCAGGGAAATGAGATATAGAGCCCAGCTCCACAGACTTCAAACCAAAAACAGGTGGGGCATGATGGCAGCTGGGGTTACACGCAGAGAATCTTTAGAACTTCAATACTATGATATGATCAATCAGCAGAGAAGCAATCAGATGGGAAAAAGGGATTACATGATCAATCAGCCAAAAAGCAATCAGATGAGAAAAAGAGATTACTATTGGGGAGAATATAGGCTTTTTAACCCAACAGAAGGGCAGTGTCCAGTGCGAGCAGCTCCAATATAATCTCCAGGTAATGAGGAGAGATACAGAAAGTAGTAAATAGAAGGGACTAGATAGATTAACTGCTTGGGAGAAAGAGTTTGCTTGTATCTCTACAGATGGAGAAGGAATCAGATGGGTGCCAACAAGCACCTTGAGAGAGAAAGAAAAAGAGAGAAACCTCGAAACAAAGGAGAAGACCTAAGAAACATCTGACACTGAAAAAGTATGGCTGATGATGAGACTGTTGCAGAACTTCAAAACTCACAGGAATCGTTGGATTCCTTGAGATGAAAAATTGTTGATAAGACTGTTGTTCAAAATCAGCAGGAATCATTGGATTCCCTGAGACAAGATTGATCCAGGACTTCAAAATATACAGGAATCATTGAATTCCCGGAGACATGATAAGATTGATGCAGGATTTCAAAACTTGCAGGAATTATTGGATTCCCTACACATGTGAAGTAATGAGCAATAGATTGGTTTGGGACTATTTCTAGGACTCATGGATATGTATAATTCCTCATGTTGATTCATGTTTGTTATGTATTACCTCCCATGTTGATGGATTTATGTATACCTGTTTCAAGTGAGATCCTTCAGAAACACGCTAATCTGGTTTGATTCCCCAATTTCTTTTGGTGTTTTCATCTCCCTTCCTGAATGGTCAGGGAGGGCATGATCACCTCTTTTTTTTGGTGTTTTCACCCCCTTTTTAAGGAGTCATGGAAGGCATGATAACCTCCTTTTTGTGGTTCTCAACTCCTTGAGAAGTCAGGGAGGGTGTGACCACGTTATGTTATAAAACAAAAGAAAGCAGAAGATGTTAAGGGCCAGAACTCTGAAATAAGGATTATTACAAAGTATTAAGTCAGTGGAATTGATAAATACAATGGTGATCTAGTTTAGCATGGTGCTTAATAGTTCTCTAGTTCAGTACATGTACTTAGTACTTAATGTAGTTCTACAAGATTCACACCTATGATAATGTAATTATAAGAGAATATATAAGCTGGGAGCTTCAGTCAGATTCAGAGTCAGAGAAGACAAGTGGACTGGAGATGGGAGCTCAAGCTCTTGGAGACAAGGAGAGAGAGATTCATTTCCATCTTCATCAGTCTGTGGTGGCTGGCCTGTCCTGCATTATCTCCACTGAAACCAAGTCCCCTCTGAAAGCCATGTTAAAGTTAGCTGAGCACCAGGTGAAGGAGACAATAAAGACTTTTGGATTTTAACACTTGGTTATTCTTGTGGTGATTAATCTACTGAAAAGAAGGCTGCCCCAAAGACCTCCAGAAAACCAAAAAGAACATTACATTCTAGGAACTGTTTTTTTTATGGAAACTCAAAGGCAGATTACCTTCTCATTATGTTAGCTAACACTCCTTTATTTCAGGCAGCTCAAGAATCTCATTTTAAATATCATCAGGCTCCACAAACTTTACGTCTGTTCTTTGGGATAACAGAAAAGGAAGCTAGGAATTACGGTAGCTTCATTACTACCATTTGGAAAATTAAAATAACTCTATAAGAAGTCTTTTCCCAACAGTTTCTCCAATCCATTCTCCAAAGTGCTAATAGAATAATATTCCCTAGATCAGATCATGTCACTTCTCTGCTCAAAAATCTTCAGTAGTTCCTTATTGCCTGAAAAATGAACTTCCAACTTGATAGCATCTAATACTATCTTTAACCTGAATTCCCTTTTATTTTCCTACTATTTTATATTTCTCTGCAGATCTACAAGTTGAGAGTAACCAAAAGGCCTCAAATCTATCAATGAATTATTGAGATATTTACCTCAAGCATGTGAAGACTTCTTCTGATGGAATTGGTGGATAAAAACAATTTGTTCCAAGGGCCATGAAGTGGTTGAAGTAGGTACTGTAGAATGCTCAGAGTTTAGGCCAATATAGAAGATGCCAAGGTAATCCAGTATATTGAGAGACAAGCATAAATCATCCTAACTTTTGTCTTGCCACTAAACTTTAATGACCCTGAAAGTGAAAATGATTTTATGCAATTCTGCCTCACTTAAATGCAATTCACTCACAAATCAAGACATCTTCCCATAATGCCATTGATCCTTTTCACAAACCAAGTATGAACAGCAATAACCTAGGTGTCTCCTGTCCAGAAGATATCAAAAGGCTAGAATTAAGAGTAGAATCAAATAAAAGTTAATAAGGATAAATGTATTCAAATTTTTAAAATATTTATATAGTGTAAAATGGGAGACATGGCTGGAGAACAGTTCATATGAGATAAAAAGTAATCTAAAGATTTTAGCAGACTACAAATTAAATAGTGTCCAGTGAGGATAGCCTCACTATATTCTGCCATAGTCAGATAATATCCATACTCTTGTATAGAGTTCTAGGTGTTACATGGACTAGCTGGAACATATACAAAATAGGACAAGTAGGATGGATAAGAGACTAGATATTACACCACATAAATAGTAGTTGAAGGAATTATGGATGTTTATTCTAAGAATAGAGAAGACTCAGCAGAAGCACAGTTTTCCTGGCATCAACCTGTAGAAGAGATTTTAGATTTGTATTGATTTTCCCCTCAAGGGGAAGAAGGAATAAGTAAAGATAGATTTACATAGAGGACAGAATTAAACCCAATAGGATGAAATTACAAGGAGATAGATTTTATCTCCACTGAAAATAAGGTTTTCCTAAGTGTTACAACTTCTATAATAATTAATATAAAGACTAGAAAAGCATGCGAAGACTTATATGAACTGATGAAAAGTTAAGTAAGCAAGACCAGGCATAAAATATAGACAGTAATTACATTTTCCATTAATGGAAAGAAATGCTCATTTTAAAATGATTGAACTTAGCTTCAAAGAGTAGTAGAGTAAATAAAGATTATTCCTTTGCAGAGTTGAGAGGCTATTCATGTGAACTACTGAATATACTGTCAGACAGGATTAATGTTTTGCTAAATTGCTTCCCCCCCCCACACACACACCTTTTTTATTCTTTATTACAAGGAACAGCTCTCTGGGAAGGTAGGAGAAGAGAAGATAGCTATATATGGAAGTAAAGATGCTATAAAACCAAAGGATAATTATGCATACATACATATATGTGCATATATCTGTGTATGTGTTTGTGTGTGTGTGTGTGTTTATATTCCTAGGCTAGAGGTATTATGGGATAAGAGAAACACCTCTAAAATAGATGATTGGTTATATGTTACTTTTCATATAAATGGATCACACTTGCAATTTCATCAATATGAGGAACCCCAGATAAAGGGTGACTTGCTATTTGAGATTATCCTGGAATTCTTAGAGGTTGTGGGACTTGACTTGGCCTGCAGTACATAACTAATATGTATGAAAGGCTAAACTTGAAACCAGAACTTCCAGAATTGAAGTGGAACATCCTAATCACTGTTTGTATTCTGCATATTCTTTCTTCTAACCAATAGTTTCAAATATATAACAATGTTTTTATTTTTAATTCATTTTGTATTTTGTTTTTCCTCATTTACATGTAAAACTATTTTTAACATTCATCTTTAAACTCTGAATTCAAATTCTCTCCATTCCTCCCTCTTATCTCCACCCTCAGAGAAAAGGCAAGAAGTTTGATATGTCATAAAAGAAAGCATAGACCAAAAACAAGTAACAATAACAACAAAAACTCCTCAAGAAATATAAAGAAAGTAAAAGAACGTTTAAGTTAAGTCCTTCAGAATTGTTTTGGATCATTATATTGTTGAGAATAACTTGTTATTCATAGCTGATCATTTAAAAATATTGCTGTTGCTTTGTACACTTCACTTTGCATCAGCTCATATTCTTTTCAGACTTTCAGAGAGCTCATCATTTCTTGTGGCATAATAGTATTCCATCATAATCACATACTACAATTTGTTCAACCATTCTTCTTTGTCACCAGGAAAGAACTGCTAGAAACATTTTTGTACATATAGGTCCTTTCCTTTTTTGTTTTGTATTTCTTTTGGTATAAAGACCTAGTAGTGGTATTCTAAGATCAAAAGCTATATATGATTTATAGCTCTTTGGGCATAGTTCCAAATTGCTTTACAAACTGATTAAATCAGGTCACAACTTCATCAACATTGCATTAATGTCTAATTTTTTTCCACATCCCACATTTGTCATTTTCCTTTTTTGTCCCATTAATCAATCTAATAGGTGTGAGGTGGTACTTCAGAATTGTTTTAATTTGCATTTCTCCAATCAATAGTGAGTTAGAACATGATTTTCATATGTTTATAGAAAATTTTGATTATTTCAGCTGAAAACTGTTCATATTTTTAATCATTTACTAACTGGAGAATGTTTTTTGTTTTGAGGATTTTGATAAAGCTCTCTATATGTTTAAGTAATAAAGCCTTTATCAGAGACACTTGCTTCAAAAGTTTTTTTTTTCACATTTACAATTGCTATCATTCCCTCCATCTTATCCCCAACCCCATTTATCCTATTCTCTCTCCTTTTACCTTGTTCCTTCTCAAAAGTATTTTGCTTTTGAAATTCCTCTCTCCCAATATTCCCTTGATTCCATCACCTCCCCCTTTATCCTATTGTCCTTCCCACCCACTTTCCTAAAGAGTAAGATAGATTTCTATACCCAACTAAGCATGTATGCTATTCCTTCTTTGAGCCAATTTTTCTGAGAGTAAGGTTCACTCACTTCCTTTCACCATTCTCTTTTCCATCTACTGTAAAAGCTTTTTTTCTTGATGATTTATTTATTAATTGGTGAGCCAATCAGAGTTAAGAGACTTGCCCAGGGTGGCACACTTATTAAATGTCAAGTATCTGAGTTCAGATTTGAACTCAGGTTCTGAACTCTAGGGCCAGTGCTCTATCTACTATACCAATTCACTGACCTCTTATTACCTCTTTACTCAATTTACTGCCATTCTACCTCTCCCTTTACCTGTCTCTCAATATATTCCTCTCTCATTCCCTTTATTTTATTTTATTAGATATTATATTATCCTTTCACATTTAACTTTTATTATTCTCTTATGTCATATTTGAAAGTTATATTTTCTAATCTCTGGTTTTTTCATCAAGAATGCTTGAAAGCCCTCTATTTTATCAAATATCAATTTTTCCCCCTGAAAGATTATGCTCAGTTTTTCTGGATAAGTGATTCTTGGTTGTAATCCTAGCTCCTTTGTCCCCTGGAATATCATCTTCCAAGGCTTCTTATCCTTTATCATAGAAACTGTATTTTCCTGACTGGGCTCCAGGATATTTTAATTATTTCTTTCTGGCTGCTTGCAATATTTTCTCCTTGACCTGGAAGCTCTGAAATTTGGGTACAATAATCATATCAGTTTTCATTTTGGGATCCCTTTCGGGTAATTGGTGGACTCTTTCCATTTCTATTTTACCTTCTGGTTCTAGAATACAAGAGAAGTTTTCCTTGACTTTGCCTTGAAAGATGATTGCTAGGCTCTTTTTTTTTTTTATCATGGCTTTCAAGTAATCTAATAACTTAAAAACTCTCTCTCCTGGATCTATTTTCTAGGTCAGTTGTTTTTCCAGTGAAATAATTCACCTTGTCTTCTATTTTTTCATTCTTTTGGTTGTGTTTGGTTGTTTCTTCATTTCTCAGGAAGTCATTAGCTTATTGGCTCAAATTTGATTTTTAAGGAATTATTTTCTTCAGTGAGCTTGACATTCACCTCATTGGTTTTTGTATTTCCTTTATTATTTTGGCTTAGTCTATTTTTTTAAGACATTATTTTCTTCAGTATTTTTTTTTCTGACTCCTTTACCAAGCTGTTGACTTATTTTTCATAGTTTTCTTGCATTGCTCATTTCTATTCCCGATTTTTCCTCTACCTTTTTACTTCATTTTCAAAATCCTTTTTGAGCCCTTCCATGACCTGCAATGAATTCCTATTTTTCTTGGAGATTTTGGATGTAAGAGCTTTTACTTTGTTATCTTCTTCTGAATGTTTTCTTTGATCTACCTTGTCCCTGTAGTAACTTTCTACAATCAAAATCTGTGGTTTGCTCATTTTCCCATACTATTTCTTGATTTTTTAACTCTCTGTTAAGTTAGGACTCTCCTTCCAGGGTGGAAAGCACACTATCACAAACTTCAAGAGCATTACAAACTTCAAGAGCATTATGCAATTCTTTTCAGAGTGTTTCTTTATCATCTAAATTGCTCCTTGCATCCTTCCCTATTCTCCTTTACCCCAGATTTATCCTATTGTACAAGTGATTTTTAAATTAAATATGGCAGGGAGGAGAAGGCTCCGTTTAAGTGTTTGGAACTGTTGTTTTGTTTTTGTTTCTTTCTGGTGCTCTTTATTATCCTTTTGTGAAAAGGAATCACAAAATCCAATCTAATTTGCTTCTGGCTTTTCTGGCATCAGTGGGTGTTTGATTTGAGAGGGGAAGGGCTCCTGGGAGCATTTAATGCAGTTTTCATTCTACTATCCTAATACTTTCATAATCAGTAAATTTAGGGGATTGAAAGTTTTCTGTGACTGAAAAATAAAAAGGTATTGGAGGAAGATGATTCTTTTCAGGTGTAAACTTGGATTCTTATTCAAAATTCTTCTTTGCTCAAGACAAAATCGGTCAGTAGACTGTGGTGCTCTTAAAAGGGCACACAATTAAGTTTCAATATACTTTTAGGTTTGTTGGTATAGGTTTATATTGAGGAAAAACTTAGTTGTTTTCCCAAGTGGAATACTTAAAGCAGAAACTACAAATAATCCTAATGTTTCCCCTTCTCCATAATGCTATCTTCATGATAGGCTTAGTACTAGAAGGGATCTTAGACACTATCTAGTCCAACCTCCTTATTTTGCAGATAAGGAAACTGAGACTGAGACTCAGCCATGTCATACAACATCATACAACTAATTGACAGGCAATTTTTGAATCTAGGTCTTTCTAATGTCCACTACAGTACATTTAAAGTTCTTAAGTCTTTGTTTTCAATTTTATGTTTACTATCACATGTGCTCAAATAAAAAGTGAGAGATAATGTAAATGTCAAAAAGAAAATGAGGCAATAGGATGGAGGGATGTATTGGAAGTTCTTAGCCTTTAAGCATGAGTTTAATTTTATTGGCCATCATCTAACTCTAGTATCCTGCTGTGAGAGGACCTTTCAATGGGAAAGTAGAAAATAGAAAGCTATTGCCAAGAATTTGCTGAACTGGCCCCTTGGACCTGCTCAGGTTGTAGCATTTGAACAAGCACATCCACTTCTAAATTGAAACTTTTTTTTCCCTTAATGATACAACTGGGCTGCTTAATAAACATTTCCTGTTCACCTTGGCTCAACTCAGATTCTGCAGAAACTTAAGCAGTCTAAGGCAATGAGAGAGAAGTCCAGAGTTTTCTTTTTCACTTAGCAAATCAGACGCAGCCCAGGTGGGCCAACATCTCTGAAGTTGGCTAATAAAAAAAGGATTTGAGCAGAGCAAGAAATAACAGTTTTATATTCAGGTCATATCATTTCTGAGTGGCATACTAACAGTTTAATAAAGGGCACAAATTCTATGACCTCTTAGAGAAAGCATCAAATCATTTGTTGTTAATGCTGTTGTTTTAATAAGAAGTAAAACTAAGACTGGGTAGCCAGATAGTGCAATACGTAATGTTCTGGGTTTGTGATTAAATCTTAGTTTAAATGTTGCTTCAGACACTTACTAGCAAAGTCACTTAACCCTCTTTGCCTCAGTTTCTTCATCTGTTAAATAAACTGGAGAAGAAAAGGATAAACTATTCCAGGATCTTTCCCAAGAAAATCCTAAATAGGGTCATGAAGAGCTGAATACGACTGAAACCACACAACAAAAACTGAAGGATCAGTTAACAGAGTCAGAAAAATCAACACAGGAATATTTGAAAGAGTTGGGTCAAGGCAGCTAGGCAGCACAGTGCATAAAGCACCAACCCTGAAGTCAGGAGGACCTGAGTTTAAATCTGGCCCCAGCATTTAATACTTCCTAGTTGTGTGACCCTAGGCAAGTCACTTAACCCCAATTGCCTCAGCAAAAAACCAAAAACACATGGAAAGAGAGTTGGCTCTTCTGGGAAAACGGCTCTAAACGCTAACTTCAGGAATTGTCTATTTTTTTTTTTCATTCTTAATAGTATTTTATTTTTCCAAACACATGTAAAGATATTTTTCAACATTCATTTTTGTAAAACTTTGTGTTTCAATGGAAAAAATCTATTACTTATCTCCCCCCTTCCCCGAGACAGCAAGCAATCTGATATAGGTTAAATATGTGCAATTCTTTTAAACATATTTTCATATTGGCCATTTCTTGCCAATTTTTGTGAACTGATTAGACCACATATATATGTCACCCTGTAGGGAGATATATTGATTTCACAGATAGTATAGAAATAAGTTCTTCTATCATCATACTGCTTTATAATTTACAAGATATTTTCACATTTTGTTATCTCTTGTGAATCTTACAACAATCTTAGTTGAGGAAACTATGACTTATAGAGAGTAATCATAAATTTAAGCAGAAGAATCAAAACTCAAGTTTAGGTCTCCTGATTCTAAGTACAAGAAAAATTTCACTGCCTTTACTCCTCGTGGATTCTCAGAATCAGACCAGTACTATATATACTGTTAAGAGTAGATAGTTTTCTACTTTGAGAGATCTGAGGATTATCACAAGGCCCACTGACACCAATATTATGATAATTATTGTAGAACTGTAACAGACTTTAGAGATAAGTTATTTGAAAGATGAGAATACTGAAGTCTTGAGAGAATCTTAAATGACTTGTCTAACATTATATCTGTTAGAATCAGAGTCAAAATTCAAACTCAGAATGTGTGACTCCAAGTTTCAAATTTAGGAGTGCTTCTATTATTCTGTATTATATTATTAGATAAAAAGATCACTAGATATGGAGACAGGAATGGGTTCATATCTTACCCATGACATTTACTAATGGTGCATCAATGCGCAAGTCACAAACTTTCTGAGCCTCATTTTCTTCATTTATAAAATCAGGGTGATAATGCCAATAGTGTTTATCTCCTTGGGATATCATGGAGCCTAAAAGAAACTTTTGAAAACCTTCAAGTATTATATATACAAATGTTAGTTACTATTATCCCCCTCTTTCCACCAGCTTTCTGATCTAGAGTCACCAATGAATTGGATAACAAATGAAAAGACATAACAAAGGAAGAGGATATTCAAAAATAATATCTCCTGGGTTCCCTTGCTTTCACAGCACAGTAGTCACTTATCTAATAATATGCAATACAAAGCTCAAATATTCAGACATTTATATGTATCTATGATTTCAGCAATTCTTCCAGCAATGTAGTTTATATATCCATATCTTCCCATTTTCCATGACTCTTCTCCATGTCCTCCTAAAAATTTGCTATAAGGGGTGAATTCAATGTCCTGTTGGCATTGAAAGCATGGGGCTTTACTTTCATGAGAAGCTTAGGGACCATTAAAGAACTTTGCAATTTCCCAAAAGCATTACAGTTCATTCTCATCTTCCTCTTTATCTCTAGATTTGAATCATTGTCTATCTGTCCTATCTTATCCTAATATACAAGAAAGGTTTATTTAAATGAACTGGGACCTGATAGCAATATTATTGGAAATTTATAAAGCCCTTCATATTTTTAAAACACTTGCACATATTGTTCCACTGCTTTTCTTTTTTTTTTAATGGTATTTAAATAATATCTTTTCATCACACATGTTTAATATATATTGGATTACTTGCTGTCTAGGGAAGGAGATGGGGAGAAGAGAGGGGAAAAATGTTGAAAACTATCTTTGCATATATTTTGAAAATAAAAAACTAACATATAAAAATAAAAAATACTCTTTATGTCTATGTTAATATATATCTACATTTATATCTATATTTATATGATATGATATTCCTTTCACCATCTATTCTATTGATTTTTACCAATCCTAGCAGTTTGGTAGTTGTTATTACTTCAGTTATGTTTGACTCTTTGTGAGTCCATTTATGTTTTCTTGGAAAAAATACTGGAATAGTTTGCCGTTTCTTTCTCATTTTACAGATGAGGGAACTAAAGCAAACATACTTAAGTGACTTGCTCAGGATCACAAGCTAGTAAGTGTCTCAGGTAATATTTGAAATCAGGTCTTCCTGACTCCAACCCTGATGGTCTATCCATTGTAAGACCTAGCTGCCCTAGCCTGGTGGCAGGAAAAGAATTATTATCTTCATTCTGAGACATAAGGAAATTAAATTACTTACCTGTGATCATTCTGTAAGTCAGTATCTGTCTGCTGGAACAAAGCTTGGGAAGAGCTATGGCAAAATCAGTTCTTAGCAATTAAAAGTTTAGCATCTAAACCAAAGTTGTCAGCAAAGAGGGTAACAGGTGGATCAAGTAATCAATATAGATGATAAGCACAATCAAGAGAAAAGTAAGAAATGGGCATGATAACTCTGACTACAGTAGCAAAAAAGGAAGAAACATCAGAACAGAGTTGATCCTCAAGAAATAATGGATAAAGCAAAAACATCCAGAAATGAGGAGACAGTTTGACTTGTCCAGTGCTTCTCCTGTGATGTGATAGATCTTTTGTGCTGGAAGTATTTGCTGACTCTGTCCCGGCTTGATTCCAGACAGCTGAGAAGTACCCATAACTTAAGCAGTTTCAGCCTCAGGATAATGCTATAACCCTGATGAGTGAAGACATAATAGACCAGCAGCACATTCTGAATAATAATGTCAAATTAGGTATGAAGTCAGAGCCTCAAGCCATCATGCAGAATCGCAGAATATGCATAGTGGATAGTATACTGGGCACATAGTTAGGAAAACCTAGATTCAAATCCCACCTCAGACAATTTCTAGTTATGGACAATTCCTCTAAGCTTCCATTTTCTCATTTGAACAGTTTCCATTTCCTCATTTGTAAAAATGAAGGTATTGGACTAGATAATTTCTAAAGTCCCTTATGGATCAAAATCTATGATTTTCTGCTTCATAAACCAGAAGAAATCAGGGTCAAAATCAGTTAAGATCTAGGTGAGCAGTTGGAAAGACCAAAAGCTCATGGAAAACCAATAGGTAACAAATCAAGCAAAAAGGCACACTATACTACTCAGTGAGTCAGAAACCTGGTTAGCAGACTAAATTGAAGCTACTGATACTGACACTTCAATCACCCAAATTCAGATCTTCATCATCTCTCACCTGGATTATCACAATAATCTATATGGTCTCTCTAGAGCTATCACTGAAAAAGCATCTTTTAAGTGCTTACTATGTGCAAAGTGTTGTTCTAAGTGCGGGAATACAATGAAAAAAGCAGTCTCTCTTAAGGAATTTACATTCTAGAAAAAACATAACTTAGAACATACAGGATAAGTTCAGAGTAGATAAAAGGTTACCCTAGATGGAATGGTATTAGCAGCTCAAGGGGACTAAAAATTGTCTTGTAGAAGGGCTGGAACTTGAACTGCATTCCAAAGACTCAGCATCAGAGCATAAAAGGGAAAGAAGAAATGGGGAATCATCTACTGAAATTTATGTTGACTCAGTGACCCACTGTTCCCAACCCTGCTTGCCCTTCAGTGCTGGGGAAGACAATACTAAGTCTGCAACTTTTTGCATTACCTGATCTTTGTCAGGTGCCCCTACCTAGAAACTGTCGTATACTTGTTACCTCAGGAAAGAAATGGGATGTAAGGTCCCAACATTTTGTTGTTGTTGACCTGTTTAAATTGTCTTTCACTCATTAGAAATGTTACTTATACATATACCTATAAAAGCTGGCCCCACCTTGAAGCCTTAGATGATCTCCAGCTCATCAACTTGTTGTTATCTTGAAGAATTCCTAATTGTCTTGAGTTTTACTTTGCTAATAAGGGTAAAAGAATAAACAAAGATTTTCTTTTCAATAAATGGTGAAGCAAGGCTGGAAAAAAAAATTTGTTTTTTTTTTGTTTGTTTGTTTTTTTTTTTTTTTTTACCTCTGGCTCTCACTGAGGGACAGCCTCTTTCACGTCAGCAAGCCTACAATTCATGTCTTGCCTGAAAATAAGCTGGAGTGGGAAAAAAAATTCATAAGTCTCCATACTACCTCCATCATTCCTAACCTCCTAGAAGTTAGTGAAGCAATGAAGTGACAGAGAGATTAACTAACCAAAACTCAGGATAGGTAAAGGAAAAATAGGTCAGAAAATCCAAATTTTGACTTTAAAAAAAAAACTTTCAGAGATTGCAGGTAAGTAAAGACTTTATATGTATTAGCATGGAAATAGTAATATTCATAAAGAAAGCAGAAGGATCAAATTGTAAAAGCTTCCTAAACTCCTACCAGACAAGTCTACAACAGGTAGATGAGACTGGAAGAAACTAGATAAATTATGAAGAAAATAAATATGTGTGAATGTATATGAGTGTGTACATATGTCTATGTTTATATAAGTTATATATGTATATGCATGTATACATATATGTGCCAGATATATATGCTATGTATGCCATATATATATATATATATATATATACACACATACACACACACACACACACACACATATATATATGTATGCAAGCATGTATATGCCAGATGAGATGGGACCTTGAATATTTTAATCAGTTGTTCATTAAATTTAATATGAAGATCTATTGCTTAGACAAGCTTGGGATGTTCAGCACTGTTGAAAGGGTTTTCAAAATAGCAATTGTCCCTCATTATCCTATGAGAAAGGGATTGGGGTTGAATAGTTGCTGTCCTTTGTTCTTGTTCTCTAAAAGAACAAAAATGACATCACTATATTAGAGTCAAGTTACTATGTGTCAGACTGTGACTAATCAGACCAATATGAACTCAGAATGCCATACTACAGGTAGAGTAAAAATAATCCATGTGAACATTTGGAATGGATTCTCTAAATCTCAAAGGATAGAAAAGGAAGATTTGAAGCACCCACTGAATGTCTGTCAACCCCCCAGCTACATGAGACCAGCTACCCTACCCTCATTACTGACAATTTACTGACCAGTTGTGGATAATGCAAATAAGATTCACATTAAGGGACTTGCTATTGTTGTTCAATCTTTCAGCACCATAGCACACCAGACCTTGCTAATCTCCACTATCTCTTGAAGTCTGTTCAAGTTCTTGTTCATTGTTTCCATGATGCTATCTATCTCATCCTCTGCTATGACCTTTTCCTTTTGCCATCAGTCTTTCTCAACATCAGGGTCCTTTCCAAAGAACCCTGACTTTTCCTTGTGTGACCAAAGTACTTAAGCTTCAACTTCAGTATTTGACTTTCAAGTGATTAACCAAGACCTTAGTTTTTGGACACTAAACTTCAAGTCAGTGTTTATACTCTTCTCTTTCATCTTCATCAAGAGCGTATTTTTTAAAGTCTTCATTTTATGCCATCAGAGTGGTATCATCTGCATAAGTAAGTTTGTTGATATTTCTCCCAGCCATCTTAATTTTGGCTTCTGATTCATCCAGGTTGCAGTTTTGCAAGATGCGTTCTGCATATAGGTTAAATAAATAAGGTAACAGTATACAACCTTGTCTTACTCTTTTTCAGATCTTAAACCAATCAGATCTTCCATGTTTGGTTTGAATAGTTGTTTCTTGGCCCACATAACAGTTTCCTCGTGAAATAAGCAAAAGGGTCTGGTACTCCCATTTTTTTTTTTGAGGATCTGTCTCATTTTGTTGTGATCCACAAGGTTAGTGTCATCAATGAAGCAGAAATAAATTAATTTTTTGAGAAATCTTTTGCTTTTTCCATAATCCAGCAAATGTTAGTAAATTTAATTTCTAATTCTTCTGTCTCTTGGTAATCCTCTTGATTCTTCTGGTAATTCTTGATTTACCTGAATGAAACTTAGCTTGCAGAATCTTAAGCATAATCTTGCTAGTCTGTGAAATGTTAGGTAATTTGAACATTAACTGCCCTTTTTTTTGAAGTGATATAAACTGATCTTTCCCAAACCAATAACTATTGTTGAGTTTTCCAAATTTGCTGACATATTGAACACAACACTTTAACAGCATCATGTTTTAGGATATTAAACATGTCAGCTGGAATTTCATCTCCACTAGCTATCCTATTAACAATGCTTCCTAAAGCCCACTTGATTTCATTCTCAAAGATGTCTGGCCCTAGATCAGTAGCCATGTCATTATAGTTATCAGTGATGTTTAGAATTTTCTTATATAATTCTTTTGTGTATTCTTGACACCTCTTCATGCTTCTGTTAAATCACTACTATTTTTGTCTTTTATTATGCCCATTTCTTTTTTCTTTTTGTTTTTTGCTGAAGCAATCAGGGTTAAGTGACTTGCCCAGGGACACATTTAAGTGTCTGAGGCCAGATTTGAATTCAGGTCCTCCTGACTTCAGAGCTGGTACTCTATACACTGTGCCACGTAGCTGCCCCTATTATGCCCATTTCTGTATGAAACTTATTCCTGCTATCTCTTATGTTCTTGAAGACATCTCCTTCATTCTATTTTTCTTCTATTTCTTTACATTGCTCTTGAATATATTTTCCCTTTCTCCTTAATCTTTCCCTTTCTTTCTTTCCTCAGCTTTTAAAAAATCCCAATAGGCATCTATTTTGCTTTCGTACTCTTCTTTTCTTTTGGGATACTTTTTGTTGCTATCTCCTGTATAATATCTACAATTCTTCAAGCATTCTATCCATCAGATATAGTTCCTTAAAGCTATACATCACCTTCACTTCATAAGGATATTATTTAAATCATACCTCTATAGTTTGATAGTTTCCCCTATTTTCTTCAATATAAGTCTGAATTTTGTAATAAGAAACTCATAATGTGATCCACAATCAACTCCAGGGTTTGTTTTAGCTGACTGTATAGAACTTCTCCACCTTTGGCTGCAAAGTATATAATAAATCTGATTTCTATATTATCTGGTGATGTGTAGAGTCATCTTTTGGGCTGTTGAAAAAGTGTTTTAACCAATGAGTTATTTTGATGAAACTATTAATTTCTAATCTGCTTTATTTTATACCTCAAATCCAAAACTTGCTTGTTATTTAAATTATTATTGATTTCCTCCTTTAGTATTCCAATCCCCTATGATAAATGTGACATTTCACCCCCTTTTTTGATGTTATTTCTAAAGGATGGTATAAGTTTTCATAGAACTGATCAACCCTGACTTCTTTGGCATCTGTGGTTGAAGCATAGCCTTGCAATACTGTAATACTGAATGATTTTCCTTGGATTCAAACATATGTCATTCTAATTCTTGAGATTATACTGTTGTGCTACTTTTCTCACCCTTTTATGTACTGTGAAGGCTACTCCATTTTTTCTAAGGGATTCTTGCCTTTGGTAGTATGTGTAATGATCATCTGAATTAAATTCACCCATTTTAATTTATTTAAGTTCACTAATACCCACGATGTGGATATTTAATCTTTCCACCTCCTAGATCTTACATTCTAGGTTTCTATGAAATAATGATGTTTATAGCATCAGGCTTTCCTTTTGTCATCAGACATATCTGCATCTGAGCTTCCTTTCAGCTTTGGTCCAACCTAGTCATTAAAAGAGGAGCTACTTGTTGTCCACTAGTATACTGGATATCTTGTAACTTGGGGGAGTCATCTTCCAGTGTTATTTCTTTTATCATTTTAATACTGTAATGGAGTTTTCTTAGTTTTGCTATTTCCTTCCCCAGTGGACCATACTTCATCAGAATTCTCCATTATAACCTGTCCACCTTGGGTAACACTATATGGCACAGCTCATAGTTTCATTGAGCTTTGCAAATCCCTCTACCACAATAAGGCTGTAATGGAAGGAGTAGAAGAGAGACAATGAGGTAATGGGGCAATAATTACTGTTGGAAGAATTGAATGAAGTAATATGCTATCTAGGATGTGCTTGATAAGGAATGTCCAATCAGGATATAAAAGAAAGAAGCCAGGTCCAGGTTTTGTTTTTTTGTTTATTATTATTTATTTGTTATTAGCTAAAAACAAAAAATAAGAGATATTTAAGGAATTTTGAAGAGGAAATGAGTAGAAACTTAAGGAAAGTTGTGCAGTCTGAGTAAAGGTTTTTAGAGACATGCAAAAAGAGCAGTGAAAAGAGGTTTGATTTCATTTAGGTAAAAATATGAAAAAAACTTTATGTAGTTCTTTGTGATATGTGTCTTGGAATTCCTAAGCAGAGGGCTGGGAATGGGAAGTTGTTGCTTATCCTTATCTAGAAATGCTGGTAGGGTTGGGAGTGGGGAATAAGTAACTGGAAACTGCAGACCGATCCAGCTCTTTGAGAAAATAGAGGAAAAGGTTATAAAGGATTGGAAATTGCCATCACATGTCTTTAAAAATGAGTTTATTGATGATGATAATTTTTTTTGATGTGCCAACAGTAAATAGGTCTAAAATGAGTCTTAAATACAAATTTAAATATTGTGATAGTGATTATAAATCTGAATTTGATTTGGTCAAAATCTGTCCTGAAAGTAAATCAGAATGGAGTCTATATGTATCCCTTTATTAGGATAATTATGGTAAATCAAAACTCAATGTAGAAATACTTTTGCTATTTAGCATTAATGCATGAAACTACTTGGAAATGCATGGATCAGGGAAATCTTAAAATTCAATCTGAGAAATGTATTAACTATACGACTTCACTTCTGTTTAAAGGGGAAAACTGAAACAATAGCATCAATCAATAGCAATTGTTGTGAGGATCACATGATACAATTCCTGGAATATGGTTAGTGCTATATGAATGTTAATTATTATTATCACTTATCTAATTAGATGTAAGTGTTCCATACTTGATGACTTTATAAAAGATTTTATATAATTAGTATATGCAATGCCAATGGTGATAAGATGAATGATTTTCTGTATAAGGTAATTTAGAATTACATTCAACTCACTTGAACTTCTCTGATTATTAAAATGTTTTGTTTCATGTTTCAAATCCATGATATTGTTTAGATATTATGAAATTTTTATGTTTATGTCATTGTAAGTTTTATCAAATATGCTGTTAGAAAATAATTCCTATAGATATGGTTAGATAATGAATTAAACTGTTAAAAGGTGGAAGGGAAAAAGGTGGGGATTCCTATGTTATTTTATCAGCCCTTAGGACCGTGTGTTATGATACTCTGAAGTACTCTAATTTAAGAACCTAGAAACTTTCAGATTTGCCTATAATACAAATGAAGTTAAAGATAAAACTATTTGGCTATTATTTATAAAAAAAAAAGTATTTTTATTCCTTTGTTTTTCAGTCATGTCTGACTCTTTGTAACACCATTTGGAGTTGTATGCAAAAATAATGGAATGATTTGCCTTTCCTTTTCCAGTTCATTTAACAGATGAAGAAACTGAGGCAAACAAGGCAGAATTTTTTGTCTGTGGTCATACAGTTAGTATAAAACCAGATTTGAATTCATGGAGATGTGTCTTCTTGATGTCAGGCCTGGTACTCCATCCACTGTGCCACCTAGCTGCCTATCAAAACTATGAGATTGTAATTGAGTTATTGGAAGTTATTGTCATAATGTTAAAACTTTTAAGTATTTACATGAGATATTTTGAAAGGGAAATTTGATGATTGATTACTGTTTCAGAAAAGGTACAAGAAAAAAATCTTGTAAAATCTATTTTGTAAATTTATAAGATTTCATATGACTATATGTTCGTATACTCTTATGAACCCCATGGAGCTTTCTGGATTTTGAAATTCTTATAGAACTAATGGGATATAAATATTTGTTGTACAAAATAAGGGTGAAAATTTCAAAACAGTTTATAATGTGAAGTGAGTTTCTTCTAAGGTTATTTGCCTATCACTTTATGGAGCTTATGCATCTGTATCTATAATGATCTATATCTATATTTATAATAATTTATAGAAGTTAAAACTTGAAACAACTTAATCTTAACAAACTCCAGTGTTAAAGATTTATTTTGCTTTTAATATCTTAAAATGGATATATCTATTAGTCTGGAGGTTTACAGCAACAGGCCAGCATTATTTTTCTAGGTTTCTTAGTAAACTATAATATAGTAATTATCTATGTGGGATAGAAGAATGTAATTTTTTCTTCATTTCTAAATTCTTTATTTCTAGAGGTTTATACTAGGATGAATTTAGATTCTAGGAAAAGAAAAATAAGAAAAGAACATTAAGTAAATTTTTAAAGGCCTGATAAACATTTTATTATAATACCATGAAAAGAATAATAATATCTAAGCCCTACATTGGGTTCAATGAGTTACTATTTAAGGTAAAATACAGTGGGATTTTAATCTGATGTTATTCTGTGTTTTGATTTTAGATAGGATTGTCTGCACTGTCATGAGACCAATAATTCACTATTAGAGGATGTCATGTGCTACTACAGGAAATGTAGTCTGGGGAACTATTACAGGTGAGCTATCTATGTCAAGGAAAAGTGATAGAAGTACTTTGACATGTCTGAAGGTGGATTCCTCGACTCAGTTTCCCCATTGTGTCACTTCCTTTTATTTTTATGTAAATAGTACTTTATGTTTTCCAATTTCATGTAAAGATAATTTTAATATTCATTTTTTAAGATTTTGAATTTAAAAATTTTCCCTTTCCTTCTTCTCCTTCCCTTTCCTCAAGAGAACAAGCAATTTTATATGCATTAAACATGTGCAATTATGCTAAGCATATTGTGTTACTTATATTTGAACAGAAATGTTTGCCACCTGGTAAAATCCTGAGTCTTATTTTGGCTCCCTGTAAATGAAGTAGGATGTTAACAGAAACTTAATTAAGACTCTTACCTGAAGTCAAACAGAATTAAGGATGTTTTAGCCTTGGGCCTGGAGGACCAATTCTGATGCTGTTATAACCATGACCATACTTCTTCCTCCCCCAGCAAATTTCTGTTATTAAGATAGGTGAACAGTGGAAATTTGTCATTGAAGCAAGAGTTAAATTAAAGCTTATACTTGTCATATGTACAAGATTAAATCCCTGAATTTTCACTCTTTCAGTATGATATAGGAATAATTACACAAATAAGAAAGATATTTTAAAACAAAGATGTCTATTAATTTTTGAGGGTAAAGTCAGGAATTTTTGTTTTCTTTTAAGAATTGAGTTCAGTGCACTCAATTATCTTAATGGAGAATAACTTATGAGCTATCTTGTTAAGTTAATGGGAAATCTGATTTAATTTAGGTTTGTTGTTTAATCTGGAATTAGAACCTCTGTGTAGAAAATGTCTTGAAATGTATTTAAACTACTCAAGAGTTAATTTAAACATGTTTTCATGGTTTAAAGGGCTTCTGAAAGTAACAGTCTATGTTATGTTTTTATCCATTTGAACATGGTTAATGACTGAAAATATTTTAGTAGAGATAAACTCATTTCATATAAACCATTCTCTGTATATAATTTGAAATTATTATATTTACATCCCATCCCAAGTGATTTGTTGTCTGTTATTAAGCATCTCAAAGCAAATTCATTTGTCTAACGTTGAACCTAGGGATGAAAAGCATCTACTTAGCATGAATATGGGTAACTATTTATGCATGCATGAGATTAGATTCTTAAAGTAACTCCTACTTCTAAAGATGGAAATTAGCAAAAGTGAAAAGTATTGAGAAACCACAACATAAGATGATTATACATGTCAACTGTAAATGATTTTATATACAGGTCTTGAACATGTATGGCCTTGAGCATATTATGATGATAAGTTTTAGAAAATGAGTTCAAGATTTTATATATAAAATTGCCTTGATGATTATAAAGGAGGGAAAGAAATAGCACATATTTCTGTGATATTTCACATAGTTTTAATTTTTTTATGTAATAATTGAAATTTTATAAAGTTTGAAGTAAACTATGGGATTCTAAATTGATGTTTTCCATTGCTCTGTTGTCAGTACCAAAAGATACAGGTTAGAAATCACAATATAGACATCTATGTTTAAAACGTTGGTTTTGTCCTTACAAATTTTTTTTAATCACACAGAAATATCTTTATAAGCTATAAAAAAAACAAAAAATGCCCCATCTTTTCCTCTGAGTTATATGTGCTTTTTAAAAATTTAGTGTAGTGCCTATGTGCCTGTAGTATGAGTAACAATGGGGGAAGGGTAGAAATTGAATTGCTTTAGTAATAACTATTCTTGGTATAAGGTTTAAAGCAAAAGAAGCTAAGCCAATAAACTCCAAATCAATACCTATTTTCCCCCACACTACACACTCTCTTGTTTATAACATTTTAACCCAAATTTGAGGATATCTATAACCCAGAAATTTATATCGTAGGCCAGAAATTAGGGTAATTGGTGCATTAAAATATAATGCCTCCTATTCATGATGTGAGAAGCACTGTGATTAACCCAATTTATTCATTAAGTCCTTGGAGATACTCTGTTATGATTTGAATAAGGCTTTCATATTTTTGTCATTGACAGTTGGCTTTATGCTCTATTTAAAGATGGATAGTTGAACAGTAGAATGTATTTTTATGGAAATTTTAATATGCTATTTTTTTGACCACTTCTTAATGGTATCTGCCAGTCTGTTTGGCAGTGCATGACAATAAATACCTTTCTTTCCTCATGCAAATGACAAATTTAGAGATGACTTCATTTCAAAACACATCCAGAAGCAAAATGCATATTATACAAACAATAACACATAATAACCCAGTTATACCTTATGCTCCTTAAAAAAATTTTAGACTTCTTTTGGAGAAATTTAGCGGAAAGAGAGACTTCTGAACATAGACACAAACCATATCTAATTCACATTTTTAACCATGCATTTGTAAATACCACTTAGCTAGAAAATGGAATCATTTTGAGAGCAGAGAATAAAATAATTATAGAAAATTAATCTTACTCATGTGGAGTAGTAGAAAGAACACTGCTTGAAATCAGAAAACCTAGAAGAATCAGAAAATCTAATTCTGCTATTGGTTCACTACATGACATATTTAATAAATGTTGAATGAAAAAATCAATGAATGGGAAACTGAATGAATGAATGAAAGGTTTATAGATCATTTAACTTATTTGGTTTTATTTTAGTACTTTTGGCCCTGATGGTATGGAGGGTACATCAGAAAACAATGCTTCATCTGGAAAATTTACCTTTAATTTTACAATCCTACTACCCATGTGCATGCATGATCACACTCAAACATGAGAAAGAGAGAGAGAAAGAGAGACCGACAGAGACAGAGAAACACAGAGAGACAGACAGACAGACAGACAGAGACAGAGAAAATAAGAACTATACCTGGTCTTAGAAAATGCCATGGGAAAGAAGGCAGCTCTTTTTGTCAGTAGAGGAATCCCTACTCCTTCATAGAAGATTGGAAGTAATGTAAATCAATTCATTGCTTATTTTATCTACCTTTATCCAGCTGTTTCATTTTGCTGAAGTTACTCTGTATGTTGAGTACATAATCATATAGCTAGATCAGAGGAGCTATAAAAGTTTGAGGAATATAGCCAACCTTTTTTCCCTTGTTTTATAAATTTAATGTTCCCCTCCTAGAGTTAAGGATATTGGACAGTGACTCAAAATAAATTTGTATTGTCATCTGTGTTCTCAGAAGGCAAAGTCATGCTATAGGTTCCTAACAGATTATGCTCATTTGATGGTGATGAAGAGGAGAAACAGTGGTTTGAGGGGAATGATTTTATGTGACTAGAACCAATGATCTATATATTGTGATTATAGCTTCTAATCTGGGTGATCAATTATTGTTGTTGTTGAGTTGTTTCAATCTTGTTCAATGTCCTCATTTGGATCTCATTGAGATTCATTATCTCATTTGATGCTTTCCTGGTTATTTCATTCTCTTGCTCTGAAACAAACAGGGTTAAGTGATATGCACAGGGTCACACAGCTAGTAAGTGTCTGATCTCAGATTTGAACTCATGAAGATGAGTCTTCTTGATTTTAAACTCAATGCTCCATCCACTGTAGCAAATAACATCTCTTTAAGGGAAAATCACAACAGCTGCTGAAGAGTCTAAAAATAGGTCCAAAACTGAGGTTGATACCCCTAAAGTTCCTTCTACCTTTGGGTGGTATACATTACAGATGCAAAAACAAAACTAGACTGGTCATCATGCATCATTCAAATTAGAACTCCTATTATTTTCATTTCAGATTCAACATTATGAAAAATTTTTAAGAGAGTCAAATTTCTGTTAAACCTTTTTTTATATTTTCCTTTCTGTAACTCTTTCCATTAAACTCCATAATCATTGCAATAAAATTGTTCTCTAATTAGTTGAGTCTTCCTGATACTGTCCCATCTACCCCCTGATCCTTGTATATAATCACTGAGCACTGATTTTTCTTTTTTTTTCTTTTTTTTACTTTTAAGCTTAAGAAGAAAAATAAAAACATTGTTATGTGCACAGCACAACATGTGAGTATTTAAAATATAAAGCAATAAGTTTCTATTTCAAAATAGCCTATGTAATAAATACTATTCATTATATTCAGAACTATAAATCTTTTCTTTGCTCCTTTGTAGGTTCTTTTGTTCTCTGCTGTGCACTTTGTGCTTTATTCTTTTTTCCCCTTCCTCCTCATGTCAAGAAAGCTACAAGTAAACAGATATATTTTACATAATACATATACACACCCACACAAAATCATACACGTATATTCACATATACATTCATATACATCTATGCTTTTTGTCCTGTTTCTCTGAAGGTAGATAACATCTTCCTTCATAAGTTCAAGTGCTTCCACATTTTTCTAACTCTACCAATTCATCATTTCCTACTCCACAACCTTTTGTTATTATTTATTTAAGCTCAAATAATAAAAATAAAAACATTGTTATATGCACAGCAGAACATGAGAAGATTCAAAATATAAAGCAATAAATTTCTATTTCAAAATACACTATGTAATAAATACTATCTATTATATTCAGAGCTATCATCCTTTCTCCTTGCCCTCTTGTTTCTACCTAAATATAAAAACTTTTCTATCCTTCCAAATATATATATTGTCCTTACTTTATCCCATTCCCCTTAATCTACACACCTCTCTATATCCCCTATTCTATTTCTTCATCCTATTACTTCTTTATAAATTTAGAAGACTTTTATTATCTTCTAAATGTATATGTTATTTTCCCTTTAACTCTAATATCATGTGAGTGGGGTTCCCTCTACTTTAACAAAGAGCTAAAAATCAAGAAATAGCTTAGGAAAATGAGGAAACAACAACAACAAAAAATTCTAACAATGGAAAGTTGCTATGGTGATAATGAGGATCAAAACATACACTCAAAAAATAACAAAATCAAAACTCTTAGCCTCCAAGAAAAATAGAAAGTAGTTTCAGGCCATGAAAAATCTCAAAAAAAATTTTTTTTTTGAAAGTCAAGAGAAATAGAGAAGAAACATCAGAAGATAAATGAGAGTGATGTAAGAAAATCATAAAAAATCATAAAAGCAAGTTAACAGCTTATTAAAGAAGATAGGAAAAAAAAGACTAAAAAAAAATAACATCTTAAAAAACATAGTAGGCCAAAACTACAAAATCCAAGGAGGAAAAGAAGGCCTTTAAAAGCAGAATTGGCCAGTAGATAAAAGGGGCACAAAATTCACTGGGAAAAAAAGACTCATTAAAAATTAGAATTAGCCAAGTGAGAAAAGAAGCTTAGAAAAAAATAATTCTTTAAAAATTAGAATTGAACAAATGGAAGCCAGTGATTCTATGAGAAATCAAGAAAAAATCAAAGAAAACTAAAATAATGAAAAAATAGAAGACAACGTGAAATATCCAATTAGAAAAACAACTGATCTTGAAATTAGACTTAGGAAAGAGAATTTAAAAATTAATGGATTACCTGAAAGCCATGATCAAAAAGCCTAGACATCATCTTTCAAAAAATTATCAAGAAAACTGCCCTCATATTTTAGAACCAGAGGATAAAATAGAAATTGAAAGAATTCACCAATCACCTCCTGAAAGAGATCCCAAGATGAAAACTCCCAGGAACATTATTGTTAAATTCCAGAACTCCCAGGTCAAGGAGAAAATATTACAAATAACCAGAAAGAATAATTTTAAAATATCATGTAGCCATAGTCAGAATAACATAAGATTTGGCAGCTTCTGCATTAAAGGACTGGAGGGTTTGGAATATGCCATTCCAGAGGGCAAAAGAACTAGGATTACAACCAAGAAATCCAAAATATCCAGCAAAACTGAATATAATCCTTCAGGCGAAAAAAGATATTCAATTAAGTAGGGAATTTTCAAGCATTCTTAATGAAAAAAAACAGAACTAGAAATTTTAGCTTTTATATACAAGACTCAAGAGAAGCATAAAAAGGTAAACAGAAGAGGAAATTATAAAAGATTTAATAAAGGTAAACTGTTTATATCCCTACATGAGAAAATGACATTGTAATTCCTAAGAACGTTTTCATTATTAGAGCAATTAGAGGAAGCATAGAGGGCAGAAGTGTGAATTGAGGATGAAAGGATAATATCTAAAAAAAATAAAAAAAATAAAGGGGTGAAAGAGGAATGTACTGGTAGAAAGGAAAAGTAGAAGGTAGAATGGGTAATTTATCTAGCATAAAAGAGGAAGAAAAAATGTTTTACACTGGAGGAAAAGAGGGGAAGATGGGAAGAATGAAACAAACCTTACTCTCATCAGAATTGGCTCAAAGAGGAAATAACATACATATTCAATTGAATATAGAAATCTTTCTTACTCTGAAGGAAAGTAGGAGAACAAGGGGATAAGAGAATGAGGGAGTGATAGAAAGGAAGACAGATTGAGAGAGGGTGTAGGCAGAAACAAAATTTTACAAGGATTGGATGAAAGGAAAGAGCAAGGATAGAATAAATGGTGGAAGTGGATGGGTGTTACAGAATCCCCATGCTAGTAGCTGCTGTGTGTTGTGGGAGCCATGTACAGTGGCTGCTGGGGATGTAATTCTGTCCAGCAGAATAGATCCCTTTTTATGAGAGGATAATAACAATACAAAGAGACTGAGAGGCAGTTTCATTCTCTGACCTTTTTCCTCTTCCCTCTGATTTATTTCATTCCCAATTCACAAATATTAAGGACCACCCTTAAGTGCGAACCCAGAAAGCCTATAAAAGGTTAAAGGTGACTGTACCATTAAGGGGTGGTTGATTCTCCCAAAGTCCACAAAGCTATGAATTATAACACACTTGAAGAAATTACAAATCAGCCTTTACTGACATAGATGCTGCTTTTGAAATTGGGAATAAAATTAATTGAAGGTAAGAAGGAAGAAGAGAGAGGTCAAAGAATTCAGCTGCCTTTCAGTCTCCTTGTATTGTTATCATCCTCTCACATGAAGGGCTCTACTTTGCTTGTAAGAATTAGATCCCCAGCAGTCACTAGCAGGTGGCTTCCATAACAAATGGCGCTCAACATGGGGCACAAGAAACAAAGAAGTAGCAGCATTTGAATGCTGTTCGTGAGTAGGATCCTCCCAGGAGATTTCCTTTAGTAACTTGTGGGGAAGAAAAGGGAGAAGAGACCCAGTAAAATTTTTTCAGTTGTGATAATTAAAATAGGCCAACACATTAAAGGACCAAGCCAGGAGACTGATGAGTGACTTATGGAAAATGCCTACTCTGACTATGATCCTACTTCTCCATTTGTTAGAAGGTTTGCCTCTATGATGAAATATTATGATGTTAGAGGAAATTACATCTCACAAGATTCAACAGCTGCTATAATGTCTCACCCTGCAACCAGCCAGAGAAATAGGATGAAAAAGACTTTGATAGTGCTGTTTGCATCCCTCAGCATGCAAACTCAGATAACAGCCATTTCACAACATTAGACAAACTTACTGATCATGCTGTTGAGGGAAAAAATAAGCATGTTCTCATAAAACAAAAAAATGGGGAATTTTTGAGGATCATGGCTAAGTGTGAAGGGGCCAGTTGGTTCTCCAAAAGCTCCCACAGCTGTGAATCATAAAACACTTGAAGGAATCAAGAATCAGCCTTTAGTGATGCAGATGTTGTGTGTGTGTTATAAGAACTACCTGATAGTGGCTGCTGGAAATCTAATTCTGACAAGCAAAATAGATCCCTTCATATGAGAGGATGATAACAATACAAGGAGATTGAAAGGCAGTTGTATTCTCTGACCTCTTTCCTCTTCCCTCTTGCCTCTGATTTATTTCATTTGCAATTCATAAGCAACATCTGTATCAGTAAAAGCTGATTCATGATTCTTTCAAGTGTATTATGATTCACAGCTGTGGGGGCTTTTGGAGAACCAACTGGCCCCTTCCCACTTAGGCCTGGTCCTCAACAGGTGAGGATTAGGTTGGAGGGGAATAATTGCAATTATAATGCAATAATAAATATGAAAAAAAAATTGAAGCATGTTTCTCTGATAAAAGCCTGATTTCTAAAACATAGAGAAAACTAAGTCAAATGTATAGAAGGCTGGAACTTTGGAGAAGTATACTTGAAACAAGGATACTTACAACAAGGTGTTAACTCATTGGAGTTGATGAGATGTTATTAGAGAATTTGGCTTATGAAATTTTAACCCCTAGTGGATTGGAAATGTATAGTAAGAACATGTTTAAAACCTGGACAAAATTTGTTGTGACTTTCTAAATAGAGTGAACTCTGTAGAATACAAGCCTAATGAAATAGTCACCTTTGATCAACTATCAGGTTTAAGTCTTTATGCAGACATTTTAGCACAGATTAATTACACTATAGCAGCATTTGAGTAAATTGCTGCTGCTGATATCAAAGTATGGGGCACCCTCTCAGGAAGACAAGATAGAGGGGAAGCTTGTATAAAAATAGTGCAAGGTTCAAATGAACTCTTTGATGATTTTGTGGGATGTCTGCAGACTACTGTCTATTATACAAACTATTGGTGAAAATGTAGCAACAGAAAATATGATAAGACATCTTGCTAACAAAAATTCTAATGAGGTTTGTAGAAGAGTTATATTAAGACTACAAAAAGATGCTCATTTAGATCAGATCATAAGATGCTGTGCCACAGTGGGCACAAATACCTTTTATACCCAGGTTATGAAGCAGACTTCTCAATATCTGACTGAACATGGGAAGACAGGATCCCTTTTGGCAAGGGACTTCCAGAGAGACTCGTCAATGCTTTCAGTGTGGTAAAGTAGGGCATTTTAAAGCTCAATGTTGGCAAATAAGACAGAGTGAGAGAACAAGACCCAAAATCCTATGTCCAAAATGCAACAAAGACTTCTGTTGGGCATCAGAATATAAATTAACTCAGGAAAACAAGAAGCTAGGCCCAGCTTTATTAGGACCCCAGGCAAAAAGCACTAGAGTCATGGTGGCAGCTGATATTATACCCAGAGAGTCTTTAGAAATTCAGTATTCAGACATGATCAATCAGCCAAGAAGCAATCTGATGGGAGAAAGGGATTATATAATCAATCATCTGAGAAAGAACCTGATGGGGGAAAGAGATTACAATTGAGGAGACTAGAGTTGTATGCAGCTAGGACTATTGAGATATTTCGTAGAGAGGTGAAATCTATGGATCCTTTGCCTCTAGGCACAGTAGGCTTGACCATCTCCCCTCCTGAGAGTGCTTACAAAACAGTGTCCATCCATACACTGATTTGGGAAGGTGGGGAATATGTAGCTAATATACTAGTCACTAAAACAGGTAAACAATGTGTGACTTAGCAACCAGGAGAAGTAGTAGCATCAGGTTTACTGATACAGACTCCTAATAGGCAATTTAGTAATAGTTGCCCAGATTCTGACTCCAAGCAACAGAATCCAGGAATATTCCGGACAGCATTTGTTACAGCTGACCATCCTATGCTCACCATCTATGTAAATGGAATACCATTGAAAGGACTGGTAGACACAGGTATAGATTGTACAGTCATTAGAGATGACAATTGGCCCAATCGTTGGCCAAAGATTAAGGCAGATGCTTATATGTCTGGCATAGGAGCATCAATAGCAGCTGAAATTAGTGCTACCCCTTTAAGATGGATATGTGAAGGTAAAACAGGAATTTTTACTCCTTTTGTAGTAGATAAAATCTATTATCAATCTATGGGGAAGTGACATCTTACAACAGGATTACAAGTGAATACTCCAGCTTTTTAGGCAGGGCTGCCATTGAAGGCCTGCCTGCACACTCACCTGTTCCCATTCAATGGAAAACTGATACACCAGTGAGGGTGGAGCAGTGGCCCTTAATAAGTGAAAAAAATCAGGCCTTATTAGATATAGTACAGGAACAACTTGACCAAGGAAACTTACAGCCTTCTCTAAATCTTTAGAATTCCCCTGTATTTGTTGTTAAAAAAAAAAAATCTGGAAAATGGAGGATGTTGACTGATCTGAGAAAAGTAAATGAACAGATGGAAACTATAAGAACTCTTCAGCCTGGACTTCCATCTCCTACTCAATTGCCTAGAGAATAACCTCTTTGGGTTATAGACATTAAGAATTGTTTTTATACTATCTCTCTGGATAAAGAGGATATGAAAAGATTTGCATTTTCAGTATCCAGTGTTAATTTTTGTCACAGTGAATGAAAAATACCTACTATGTGTCAAATGTATGTGACTGCTGTTCTTACTTCTGTAAGAAAAGCATTTCCAAAAGTTATGTTTTTACATTATGTGGATAATGTCTTGGGGTGTGCAACTGAGGAGCAAATGTTAGAAGCATCTACAAAAGACCATATAAATACTAAGGAACTACAAATTGCATATGGCTCCAGAAAAAATTCAAAGGCACGCTCCTTTTCAATATTTAGGATATGAACTATATCCGAAGGTGCTTATAATATGAAAACTTTCTTTAAGAACAGAGAAGTTGAACATCTTAAATGACTTTCAGAAACTGATAGGAGATACCCAATGGATGCCATCCAGTGTTAGGCTTAACTACCTATCAATTACAACCATTTTATGACATTTTAAGGGGAGCTACTGCTTTATACATGTGCTCTTTCCACTGGTAAATGAGACATGTATGGATCAGAAAAACAGAAGTCTAATGATAAAGAGTCCATATCAAGCTTTACCAACAACTTAGCCCAATAACCCTTTGCAGCCTTGAGGAAGAAATTGTGTGATCTAGTCCATTAGCTAAGATGTCATACACTGCAGCAAAGAAATTACAGAAATGAACTTGATGAAGCAAATACTTTGTAAAAATCTCTATGTGAGAGCCCATTCTCCCCAATATCTAAGGGAAGATTATGTTTCTGGTTTAGGGAGATATTTTATACTTTAATTCATTATATCTTTTAATGAACATCTCTTGTAAAAGGTAAAAGGCAATTGTTAGCTGATTGATGCATACTGAGGATGTACTAACTGCAATTTGTACATGATAGTCGGTGAGTTATTGGTGATTGATACTGGGGAGGACACAATGAAATAAGAGAACAGAATTCCCTGCAGGGAGAGATATAACTGTCCTCCAGGGACCAGGCTTTCCAGTATTATTGGGACTAAAGATAAAGACCCCTAGAGTTGATCTATTGCTACAAGATCATTGGATCAAAGATCTTGGACTGGAAGAGAGTGCAAAGACCATATAATTCAAGTTCTTTATTTTATACTTGAGGAAACTAGAATAAATAAATAACTTATCCATTGTCACCCAGACAGTGAGTGTCAGAGTTGGGATTTAATTCTAGGTTTTTCTGATACCAGAACCAATGTTCTTTCCACTATAAATGTGTCACTCAATCTAATCTTTTCCCTCATGCAAGAATCCTTTAAACATTTTTTCTAACTGTATTCTCATTGAAACCAGTCATCACATCAGCGTGTGATACACCCTGACATTGTCACACAATGAGGATAGATGTTTCAAAGCAATGTCTTCAGATTAAGCAAGATATGATTTTAAATAAAGACAAAATGCATGTCTTTTAAAGTTGTCTTAATTATTTTAAATGCCTTTTTAAACATGTGTAGAAGATCGATACAGACCTGAAATTTACATATACCTGGTATAAAACAAAATTATCTGATATCTTAAGCATTACATGTATTTGAATACATTTATATACCTATGTATATATTATAAACACACACATATACAAATGAATTCATCTTAGGATGTCATTTGTTGATAATTACATGCTTCTCTTTTGTAGAAATTTAAAATTGCTAAGCAAGCATAATGGCCCTAGATACATATAACTAAAGGTTGTCCCTAACTGTTACAGTTGCAACACTACTTACTCAGCATGAGATCTCACATGTTGAGAGTTCACTAGACTGTACTTGTTTATAGATTGTTTTTTAATAACCTAGCAGCTCTGTTCTGAGTCAGGGGTACACAAACAAGTTAGAGAACTGAGAGGCAGAAAATGAATTATAGAAGCCCGGAGCTGGATGAGAACTTGTGAAGTTGTCTCTGCAGGCCTGCCCAGCGCTCTCTCAGAACTGTGGTACCATGGGGCCTATTCATTTATCTCTCCCCCAAAGCAGCAGGAATTAAATGGTTGGAGTCTCATGATGAGTAAGAGGTAGTTTATACAAGTGCTTTCCGTTTAGATTAAAAATAGAAATATAAATACAAGCAGGGGGAAAGGGGGGGTATTGAATACTGAGGAGCCACTCACACATAAATAACTACCAGAGAGAGAATGGCTATTATTTACAATAAAGGTTTGTGATGACCCTAGCCATGCTTCAAGCTCCCTCCCTTTTTTTTTTCTTTTTTTTTTTTAAATGAAAACAGAGACTAGTTATATAAACTACCCACTGGAAGCCTGCAAGCACTAACCATTTTTATTTCTTATTGGAGTTGGAATTGGAAAGGAACACTCCGTCCCAGAACATGGAAATCCATCTACTGTTTCTTTGTCTTCATCAATGATTAAGAGAGAGTAGAGTCGCTGTTGCCAATCAGAGAGCACAGATAGAATGATATCACTTTGTCATTTGTTTTCAGGCAGATCACAAGCTGCTTCCTGAGAATCACAGACATCCTGTTAGGTCTGGGAGGCTCCATCCAGGCATCTATGCCTCAAGTATTTCAGAAAAGTCAAATGAGGCTGCTCCTTTTGTTCTAGGAACATGTCAGAGTTGAGTTGAATTGTGTGTGTGTGTGTGTGTGTGTGTGTGTGTGTGTGTGTGTGTGTTTTATTTTGTTTTTTTTTTTTAATATTCTCCACCCTTGTTTGTTCCTTGATGCAGTACGGAGATGTCATTTGTATTAGAGCCAAAAACTGGAGACATGCTGAATATGTGAATACCAAGGAAGTGGTTTCCTTAGCAATCATAGGCATGTGAAAATCACAACTTCCTTTCCCCTTCTTGTGACCTTTTTTTTTCAAAGCAATTCAAATTGAGGACAATGAAAATGAATTCCAAGTACCCACAGTAGGCATGAATTGCTAAGCAGTTATTCACACAGTAGACAAATTACTCTAAAGCAACATGAACATTTTATTAGTAAAATTGCTTAGTATTTAGGGATGTCCCTGTATTTTCCAGTTTCTTCCACCCTTCAAAAAAAACTTTCTCTATCCTCTTTGTAATTGAGAAAGCACAGATCTGTGGAACTACATCCTCAGTGATAAATAAAAGTCAGACATTTGCTACATATGCTATTTAAAAGCATTTCCTCCCTAGGGAAAGGGACAAGTCAAATCACTTTCAAAGTAATTCCATTTCCATACCAAATATCTATGCTGGCAGCTATCACTATGTAGCCCATCCAGGCATCTAATCAACAAGCATTTATTAATCACCTACTATTTGCCAGGTATATGCTAAGCCCTGAATCTAGACTGCATATATAGATTTAAAACTTGACAAGACCACGGATCTTACATAATTTAAATTCTCATTTCAAAGATGAGAAAAATGAGGCCAACAGAATCGAAAGGACCTTTTCAAGGACATTTAAGTGGGATTTGGACCCAGATTTTTAAATTCTAAATCTAGAACTTTTCTCACTAGATCATGCAGTTTAATACTTTAAGGCATCCAAAGTTGGATCTTAGATGACCTGAAGCTTCTAGTGATTTAATATAATTTTGTGGTACCCTTATTTTAGAGGGGCTTCTGTTCTAACAATAAGTCAGTAAATCCTAAATCTTCTGGTTTTGGAGTCTGCCTCAGGAAGCTCCTATGCCCAATCTGTTTGATTATGAATAGACCACTCCTCAGTCAGAAAGCTTCTGGCCTCAGGATAGTCCCACAGATCAAAATCCTGAGACAATAGTGAATAGGCCACTTCTCAGTTCATTACTGATTATCTGATAGACAATCTATTGGTCAATGATAACCAAATTCAAGAGACCACTCCTGGGCCATAGAATTAGGATGTCAATGATAGAAAAATGGATAAAGGGATCTCTTCTCTCATAGCACTTTGCTAATTTCTTTTGAAATTCAGCCTGCTTGTAATTGCATTACAATTACAATAAACTTTGGCCCTTGAGTAGGAAATGTGATCAAGCCTGCAAATTCTTTTGAGACACTTCATGACACTGGTCTGTGACCCCAAACTTTTCAGGTCCTCCCTTCCAACTTCAACACTAGCACTCTACATGCAGTCTCCCAATATTTCTATTTAGCCTAAAAGGAGTTGGAACACTTAAATCCTAGGATCATCAGATCATAAAAACATTCAAATCCAACCCATTCCTTATATAAATGATAAAATGGAGGCAGAGAAAATAAGTGACTTATTCAGAGTTACAAAGTAAGGTAAGATTTGAACTTAGATTTTTCTGACTCCATGTAGAATGCCATAATATAATAATAATAATAATAAACAAAAACATTTATTATTTACATGTGGGACAATTAATTGACACAGTAGATAGGGTACTGAACCTGGAGTCAGGAAGACTCATCTTCCTAAATTTAATTCCTAAATTCAAATTCTGGCTTCAGACACTTAATAGATGTAAGACACTGGGCAAGTCACTTAATCCTGTTTGCCTCATTTTCCAAATGGCAAACCACTCTAGTATCTTTGCAAAGAAAACACCAAATGAGGTCATGAACAATAGCTGGCTGGCCTCACTGAATTTTCAACTGATAAGCAATGTTGTTCTTTTTGGTTTTTGTTTTGAAAAAGTCTAAGAAATATGTATTTAGGAGAAGCTTTTTTCATAGTCAAAGTAGATATAGCTTGAAAAGGAAGATATCCTCTCCTACCTTTGTATAATGTATAATACTCATGAAGAAAAGAGACAGAAGAATCATAGATATTGCCTTTTTTATAGCAGCATGTGTCCCATAAACTCGATTCCTTTTTAATTACAACTCTGGGCAGCCAGCTCATTTTTAGCTTCATTCTTAAGCTATGTAAACTCAGGCTAAATGATTCTCCTGGGAACCAATATGACTCTTTAATGGGACCTGGAATAGAAATACACATTCTGAAATTCATATGCAATCAAACCACAACCCAATTCTTTGTTGGTAAACAAGGATGTGAATGGAACTTGATGTCTCAGACCCATTGGCAAATTGTATATGATAAAATCAGAGAATGCTAGGATTCTAGATTTAGATTTGTTAACAAACTTCAGAGTTAACATATTCCAATTCCTTCGATTTATTCTGGAGAAACTGAGGTCTTGAGAATGAAAAACCTTTTCTAAGATTATATTATGTAATAAAGCAAAGAGAGTTAAAATTTGAATTTAGGTCCTCAGACTAGTTCAAGAAATTTCTCTGCTATAAAATACTCTTAAAATGGTGAGTTGAATATATGAGTCCAAACTATTCCTGACCAAAAATCCCTTCTATAGTATCTTCTATACATTATAAGCTACTCAAGCTTTCTCTCAAGGTTTAGGGGATTATAGATTCCATTAAAAATCCAGAGAAACCTATGGATCCCTTCTTAAAATAATGTCTTGAAATACACAAGATAAAATGCAATGAATTACAAATGGAATTAATTATTTTGAAATACAGTTAAACTATATATTTAAAAAGTCCACAGATGTCTAGAATAAAAATTATTGCTACTTATGACCTTTACTTTAAAAATTCTAGAAAGGAATTTGTTCTTCTTACTTAATCATCAACTCGTCATGACTCCATTGGGAATGTCTTGACAAAGATATTGGAATGGTTTATCATTTCTTTCTTGAACTCATTTTTTTCAGAAAAAGAATCAGGGTTAAGTGTCTTGCTCAGGGTCATATAACTAGTAAGTATCTGAGGCCATATTTGAATTCAGGAAGCTGAGTCTTCCTGACTGCAGGCCCAGAACTGTATGTACTGTACCACCCAGCTGCCTAGGGACATGTTGACTCTCAGACTTATGTTGATTGATCAATAAAGGATATTGATTCTCAAAGAAACATTTTGGGGTAATTCTCATTGTCAAGAATTCCTTCTTTGTATCAAATCTAAGTATGCCTCTATGCAATTTCTATATTAATATTCCTATTCTTCCATTTGGGACCAAGAGGAACAAATCCAACACTTTAAGACTTTCCTCAAGAGAGCAGAAATCATTTCCAATGGAAATGGAATTGAGTTCCCTACATCTACTCCAACAAAGTTGCGTGTGTGTGTGTGTGTGTGTGTGTGTGAGTGAGAGAGAGAGAGAGAGAGAGAGAGAGAGACAGACAGAGAAAAAAAAAAGAAAAAAGAGAGAGAGAGAGAGAGAGAGAGAGAGAGAGAAAGGGAGAGGGGGAAGGAAAGGAAGAAGGAGATGGAGAGGGAAACAAAGAAGAGAAAAGAGAAAAAAACAAAAAAAAAATGATAAATCAATGGAGACTCTAAGTGCATCCCAGGTCCGCACAGAGAAAAAGCCAAAAGACTAGGTCTTCTGAGAGAGGGTACAGCCAGAAACCTTTCCAACACAAGACAAGGGTAAGCTAAGAAAGTCTAGAGCTTGTAATATTGAGCAGAGCATACTAGACACTCAACCAGTGTCTAGAAAAGGAACCTAAAGTTTGGAGCTGTGTCACTCAACCCATTAGGGCTCACCCAAAGGGTAATGATGAAGACATATCCTGGATCAAAAGTTACTTGCTCAATATAACTTAAAGTCACTAATCCTAGGAAGCACACCAACTTTGGTTTGAACTATCTTGCTTCCACCAATCCCAGTGTTGGCTGCCACAAGCACATTAATGCCATTAGTGGACACACCATTTACCGGGACAGCTATTCCTGAGGTACTGGAAGAATAGACTTCTTTGCCAAAATACAAAATACTCCAAGACATTAATAATTCCTTCCAGCTACTAAATATCAGAGGTTGGATTTAAATTCAAGATGATAAATCTTCCTGATTCTAAGCCTAGTATTTCATCTGCCACCTTAGTGAACTAAGTATAATCTTACAGAATGCTCTTTAAATGGACTTTTAAGAAAATAGAGGATTTACAAATAAAATGATGAAATCAGAGTCAAGTAGATGATTTGAAATGTAAAAACAAGAGTCAAAACAAACATAGATTTTTATCAATTTAGACGACTGGTTTATGATATAAGAATAGGGGGGATATGTTCTCCTCAAAACCCTAAGGTCTTCAAGACTGATTGAGGGAATAAATAAAACAAAGGACATGGACTATATTAGGTTATATCTTAATGATCTTAAAAGAAAAAATAACAGGAAAGGAAAATTAATAGACTCAGTAACAATGATGGAAAAGGGAGTAAAACTTGTTATCACACATAATCAAGGTGTTTGAGAAAATTATAAAAATATACAGGAAGGTTTTAGGGAACTTAGATGCACATAAACTCTCTCTCATCTAAATAAGACAAAAGAGGGTTGAATGCGCACGCACGTGCGCGCGCACACACACACACACACACACACCCCACGATTTGAATGTAGACATTATTTAAACTGGCAAAAGACAGAAAAAGGAAAGGTAAGAATCAAAAAATTAATCATATGCAAAACATAATTAAAAATTCATCTTCACAGAGTTTTTTTGTTAAGAGAGAATTAAAGAAAAGAACAAAAAAAATCTAAGAATCTCAGGGACTGGGTGAAGAAAAAAAGACAAGTAGACATAAAGAAGCAGATTGAATTAAAAATAGGTTTATAAACAATTAATATATACATAAGTAATTTGTTTATATGTATAAACTATAAACACAAACACACACACAACTCATTTGTTGTTCAGCTGCTTCAGTTTGGCTCATTCTTTATGACCCCATTTGGGATTTTCTTAGCAAAAATGCTGGAGTGGTCTGCCATTTCCTTTTTCAGTTCATTTTACAGGTAAGGAAACTGAGACAAACAGGGTTAAATGACTTGAACACCTAGTTAGTAAGTGTCTCAGGGTTGATATGAACTCAGTCTTCCTGGCCAGTTCTGGTATTCTTTTCACCTAGCTACCACATAACTCATGGTCATTCTCTAGTTGAAAAATGGTCAAAGTATATGAATAATTATCAAAAGAATTGTGAGTATTCATCACCACATTTTAAAAATGCTTCATTAGTAATAAGCGAAATGCAAGTCAAAACAATTCTGAGGGTTCATTTCAAATCCTGCAAATTGGCACATAGACACACAAAAAAGACTTCAATGGTGTCAGCAGTCAATGTTGGAGGAATTGTGGAAGAATAGGCACACTAATGCATTATTAAAGAAGATATGAAATTTTTTGCATTTTGGAAAGCAATCCTGAATTATGCAAATAAAATAACTAAAATGTCCATATCATTTAAACCAGGAATTCCATTATTGGGTTTATACAACAAAGTCATCACTCTAAACTAAATTGGGCAAAGATGGAAAAAGAAATAAGAAACAAGAGATCAGTCATATATAAAATATAATAAGCAAAAATTCATCTTCAGAGGTTTTTTTCTGAAGAGAGAATTAAAGTACCGATCTATTTCAAAATATTTACAGCAGGACTTTTTTGTGATAGTTAAGAATTGAAAACAAAGTAGATGCCTATCAAATTGAAAAAATGGCTAAATAAATTGCAGTACATGGATATAATAAAATGTTATTATGCTATAAAAAAGTGGTGTGTAATGAATACAGAAAACATGGAAAATTCTATATAAATTTATATATAATGAAGTAGAGTCAAAAAATAATATATACAGTAACTACAATGTAAATGAAAAGAATAAACCACACACCAAAAAATTAAATGTAAATGTAACAATATAGCAAAGATCAAACAGTATTTAAAGGAAGTGATAAGAAAATATATTCCCATTGTATATCTTCTTGGAGTTATACACTATACATGTTTTTAGATTTTTTCAATGCATCAATCAACTATATTAATTTTTTCTTTCTAAAAATACTGTCATAAGTGACATTTCTCTTGGAGAGGCAGGAGGAAGGATGTCTGTAATAACTATATTAATATAAAAGGTAGGAAATATCCATAAAAACTTATTTTTAAAAATATATAAATTAATAAAATGAAGAATGTTGCTTTTCTCTCAGAATCATCATATTTTAAAATAAGAGAATGAGGAAAAGAGAAGGGAAATGATAGGGTTCAAAAAAAGATTTTTTTTTCCTTCTCTTCTTCCTGACTTTCCTTCATTTCTCAATCAGATGCCAATCTCTTTTGTCTCTAATATTATATAGCTATTTGCAAAAATAGGAAATAAAAGAATCTTACCAAACTATTTCTATGAAACAAATGGAAGCCCTAACCAGGAAAACATTAAGTTAAAGAAAACTGCAGACCAATATTCCCTAATGAATATTGAGACAATTTTAATTAAAATAACAGCAAAGAACCTATAACAATACTTCAATTATAAGAGTTGTCATTTATATAACTCTTTAATGCTTAAGGCACTTAACAAATGTCATTTCATTTCATTCTCACAACTCTATGATATGGATGCTATTATTATTGCCATTTTACAAAGTAGGAAACTTAAGCAGACAAGTTATGCCACATAATTAGTGTCTGAGAATATTGAACTCAAGTTTTTCTCACCAGGATCTATCATCCATCTGCCACTGTTATGCATTAGAACTAGATAGGATTTATATCAGGAATGCAAGATTGATTCAATATCAAGAAAATATTAAACAATATTAATTAAAAATAATTTAATCACCTTAATAATTAATAAATGCAGGAAAAGTTTCTGAGAAAATACAATTATTTCTACCAAAAATAATAAGAAAATTCTTTTTACATGACATATAATATCTACCTCAAATAAAAAAAAATAATTATATGTAATGAAGATAAACTAGAGACTTTCCAATAAGAATAGTAGTAAATCCAGGATGTTTATAATCATTCCTATTACATAACATAATGATAAAATGTTAATTATAACAATGAGAAGAAAAAATAGGAGATTATAAACAGAAAAATAAAAGGCATTTCTTTTTGCAAATGATATTATGGTCTATATAGAGAGCCTTGGGAATCAATAAATATTAATTAAACAATTTTAGCAAAGTATAAAATATAAAATAAAATTGTAACGTATAGGCTAACTCCCTAAAGGCCTCAAGAACAGCCAAAGTCAGGATAAGTAAAAGTCCTTGTTCTTTAGGGGGAGAAGTAAAGGAGACAGACAAACTGCTACAAGCTTGCCTCCAACCTTTCTCCTCCTCATCCTGCCAAAAAGTGAGTCTGGCTCATCTCATACCACCTGCTAATCCTTCCTATGATTATCTGTATACACCAAACATTAAGCCAGCACAGAACAGTGAGAAGGGCCATTTTCCCAAACATATGCTAATAGAATCATTGTCCATCATATGCTAATAGAATTATCGTCTATCTCTCCTAGATCTATTTTCCAGGTATGTTGTTTCTCCAAGAAGATTTTTAACATTTTCCCCATTGTTTAATTTTTTTGATTTTGCTTGACTGATTCATGGTGTTTCCTCAAATCATTAATTTCCATTTGTTCAATTCTGATTTTTAATGAATTATTTTCTTCATTTAATTTCTATATTTCTTTTTGTAATTGACCAATTGAGTTTTTAAGTGAGTTGTTTTGTTCTATGGAATTTTTTCCATTTTGCCAATTTTATTTTTTAGAGATTTATTTTCTTTTTCCAATTCACTAATTCTGTTTTCCTTGGAATTGTTTACCTTTTCCAATTCACTAATTCTGTTTTTCAAGGATTTGATTTCTTTATCCACTCTATCTTTAAATGAGTGGGATGACTTATCCATACCCTCTTGCCAAGCTTCCCTTTTCTTTCCCCATTTTTCTTCTAGCTCTCTTGTAAGAGACTTTTAAATTTCTTCTACGAGAGTTTTATGTGGTGGGGACCAGATCATATCCTGCTTTGGGGTTCATCTGGAGACAATCTGTTTTTAGTCTCCTCAGGGTTTGAAGTCTGCTCTCTATCCATACAGAAGGTATCTTTAGTTAGAGCGCACTTTAATTTTTTGCTCATTTTGACAAAAAATAATCAAAGAAAACAAACAAACAAAAAAGCAAATGTGGCCTGCTTTTTGGGCAGTATGGTGTAACCAAGCTTCCTCTACAGACTACCAGAGCTGGCAATGAAACAGCAGTGAGGCAGCAATGGCTGCACTGCCTGCACAGTGGACACTCTCTGAGACTCTTGAGAGTATGCTGAGTCACACTGGGTGTTGGATGGATATGGTCAGGTCCAGAGAGACCCCAGTGTTTTGGGACTGAAGTCTTTACCCGCTGTGTTTATAGCTTCTCTGCTGATCTACTGCCTTGCTGCCAGGGCAAAGAAGTTCACACTAGGTAAAGTTCTCCCCTCAAATTTTCAGATGACTGTGACTACACCCCCCTCTCCAGTTTGCTCAGAGTGAGCTTCTCACTGTTTGCAGTCTGCGCCTGGTCTAACCATCCCCACCCACGAGCAAAAACAGACCTTTTCTGGTGAATTTTGAGGATATCTTCTGTTGGCAATGTATTCATGGGTTTTTTCAGTAAAACACTAATTCTGAGGCCATATCATGAAAAAAGTATTCTGAGGGCAATAGATATCTATGTGTCCTCTCAGCCATCTTGGCTGGAGTCTTGGCCAGAAGTCTTAATATCAATTTCAAAACGTTAAGCAAAAACTTGTCAAACTTTAACAATTCATCCAAAAAAAGCATTCATAAATACCAGGTTAAATTTGTGCCAAGTATACAAAGATCCTTTAACATTAGGAAAATAAGAAACATAATTAATCAAATTGAAAACTAGAACATTCAAAACCATATAATTACATTAATGGATGCAGAAAAATCATTTGACAAAATATAATACTCTATCATGCTAAAACCTCAACAAAGCAGAGAAATAGAGGAATATTTTTTAATAACATAAAAAATAATCTTTCTCAAATTGAAAGCAAATATCATGAGCAATGGAGATACACTGGAACCTTTTCCAATACATACAGGAGCAAAGGAAGAATATTTTTTACTATTTAAAAAAAATTTTTTTACTATTGTTTAATGTAATTTAGTTGATGCTGGCAACAGCAGTAAAATAAGAGAAAAAATTAAAGACATCAAGATAAGTAGAGATAACACTATGTTTATTTGCTAATGATATGTGGAATACTTAGACAATAAAAATGAATCCAGCAAAAATACTAATTGTTATGATTGTTTCAGCAAACTTGCAGGATACAAAACAAACCACCAAAAATCAACAAAATTTCTAGATAATAATAACAAAAGTTAAAAAGGTAACAGAAAGGAAAATTATATTTCAAATATCTATAAAATATGTAAAATGTCTGGGGATCAATGCTAGCCCACATAAAATAGCTGTAGGGATTAAATTACAAAATATTCTTTAAAGTAATAATAATATAAAAAACTTAAGTAATTGAAGGAATACTCACTACTTTCAGCTGGGTCATGCCAAACTAGTAAAAATGACTATATTACAAAATTAATTTACATTTTCAATGCTAAACAATCAAATTACAAAATCATCCATCAAAAAAATATCAATTCATTTGGTAAAAAAAAAAAAAATCTAGAATACCAAGAGAAATAATGAAAATAAATAGAGATGAAAATGAAATAGCATTTCTTTAATACCAGCTCCTAGATTTATTTATTGATTCAATGATTTTTTTATATAAAATTTTATTGATCTAATCTTTATTTTTAGCATTTCCATTTTGGTGTTTAATTGGGGATTTTTAATTTGTTCTTTTTCTTGTTTTTTTTTTTAATTGCATAAGCAATTCATTGATTTACTGTTTATATATTTAACTGATGTAAGCATTTAGAGATATATATTTTCCTATGATTATTGCTATTAGTGCAAACTATAAATTATGGTATATTGTTTCATTTTTATAATTGCCTTTAATAAAATTATTTATTGTTTTTATATCTCACTCTTTAAATCATTATTATAACCTTAAATTATTTATTGCTTTATAGCTTATTTTTTAATCCACTTATTCTTTAAGATTTGATTTTTATTTTGCAGTTAGTTTTTAATGACCATTTCCATGGTCCTTTATTAAATATAATGTTATTGCATTATGATATGAAAAAGATGCATCTAATATTTCTGCTTTCCTACATTTAACTATAAAGATTTTATGTCCTAAAATATGATTATTATGATTTTTGTAAATTTACTATGTATTACTTAGAAAAAGATATATTACTTTATATCTCCATTCAATTCTCTCCTAATATCTATCATATCTGGTTTATCTAAAATTGTATTAATCTCTTTGACTTCCTTCTTATGAGAGTCATGAAAGAAGTTTGAAGTCTCCTACTATTATAGATTGCTTTCTATTTCCACCTAAATTCAATTACATTTTCCTTTTAAAATTTGGGTGCTATAGCATTGAGTGCATGTAGACTTAGTATTGATATTATTTCACTTTCTATGCATCTTTTAACATACTGTAGTTGAGGGAAGATCCTGGGAAGATGGCAGAATAGGTTGGTAAATTTCAAGCTCTCTTGATTTCCCCTAAAACAGAACAAATTTGTGCCTTAGGGCAAATAGATTGGTGAAAAATCAAGAAGATTTGGGGCAGAACGGGGATCCTCCTGATACAACCTGAGAAGATCTAAAGAAAAACCCCAGCCCAGGGATTAACCTGTCTGAAATGCAGACACCTCCAGGTTAGCTTCACAGAAACATCAGGTGAGGATGCTTTGGGTTATCTGGGTGTGGCTGGAGCCTCAGCAGGAAACACATAGACTTTCATCTCTCTGGATTGTTGAGTTGAGGTTTGAGTCTGAGAAGACAGAGTGAAGCTCAGCTCATTGGGAATGCCAGGCCCAATTGTGTTACTAAGATGTGGCGCTGGGCAAGTATTAACCAACACTCAATGAGTAGAGAAGTAAGAGGGCCACTGCTACCTGTGTGCACTTGCAAGAGGGTAAAGAAGATCAGAGTGGAGAGCTGAAGGGAAGCTTGAGGAACTATCCCCCCTAACCCATGATTAAAGGTACTTATCCTAAAACCTCTTATTTAAAAAAAAAATGAATTGGCAAAGAAGAAAGAACCCCACTTTTGAAGCATATTGTGGGAATAAAGGAACACCAAGATTCATATTCAAAAGAGGACATATTAATTTAAAAAAAGAAGGCTTCTACTCCAAAGAATAACATTAAATGACCCCTTGCCCAGAGAGAATTTATAGAAAAACACAAAAAAGAATTAAAAATCAATTGAGACATTGAGAAAAAAGCTAAAATAAAAAATAAAAATCATCCAAGAAAATCAAGAAGCTTATGAAAAAAAAAAGTTAACCAACTAGAAAAATAGGTACAGAGTCTCAAAGATAAAAAATAATGCTTTGAAAATTAAAATTAGGCAAGAGGCAGCTAGTAAAGCTATGAGAGACCAAGAAATAACAAAACAGATTATAAAAACAGAAAAAATAGAATAGGATGTGAAATATTTTACAAGAAAAACAGCAGATCTGGAGAACAGATCAAAAAAATAAAACATAAGAATAATTGGAGTGCCAAAAAGATATTACCAAAAAGAGAACCTTGACACAATAATACAGGAAATAATCCAAGGAAATTGGTGCAGGGTGGAGTCAAGATGGCAGAGAGTAAATAGGTCTTTGAACTCTTCCTGCCTTCCCTCAGATCACTATAACATCATGCCTCTGAACAGATTTTAGAGAGACAAAACCCACAAATATTTGGGATGTAACAAATTTCCAGCAGAACATATTTTAGAAGAACTTCAGGAAAGATCTGTCTCAATTGGGCAGTGGCAGGAGGTGGGGATGAGAGGTTACAAGCCATCACAAGTGTAGCATAGCACAGAACACTGCAGAGAGATGCAGAGCAGAGAGGCTCCCAAGAGCTGGGGGAATCTTGTGGGAGGCTTATAGCCAAAATACAGCACCTTGCTACTCTGTCCTGGTTCAGAAGCAATGGATCAGCAGACTAGCTGTGAGAACTCCAACATAACTGCAGAAGGAAAATAATGAGCCCTTGAACCCCAGAATAATGTGAAACTTGGCCACACTCACCTAGCTTAGGACAGAAAGCCCACAGCACCTATCCCAAGGCAGTATGAAGCAACTATCCATTATAGAGGAAGTTTGGGATAATCTCTCTTTTGCCCTAAGAGCAAACCTCAACCTTTAAAAATGAGCAAAAAAGCAAAAGGAGCATAGCTTGTATGGAGACAGGGAAGAACAGACCTCAAACCTTGAGGACTACTAAAGGCAAAACATCTTCAAATGAAGTTTGAAAAAAGTAATATAATCACTACTTAAGGAATAGTTTTTACAAAATGGAAAAAGAAAACAATTCCTTGAAAAACAGAATTTCTGAAATGGGAAAAAATGCAATGAACAAAACAACTCATTTAAAAGTTAAAGTAACCAAATGCAAACAGATATTTAAAAAAAAAACTAACTGAAAAAAATAACTCACAAAGTTAGAATTGAACAAATGGAAGCAAATGATTCAATGAAACATCAAGAATCAGTCAAACAAAATCAAAAAAATAGAAGAAAAAATAAAATATCTCATCAGAAAAACAACTGATCTGGAAAATAGATTGAGGAGAAACAATTTAAGAATTTTTGGACTGCCTGAAAACTATTATGAAAAAAAGACTATAGACAACATCTTTCAAGAAATCACAAAGAAAACTGCCTTAATGTACTAGAACCAAAGGGTAAGATAGCTAGCTATTGAAAGAATGCACCATCATCTCCTGAAAGAGACCCCAAAATGAAAACTCCAAGGAATATTCTAGGTAAACTCCAAAATGATCAGATCAAGGAGAAAATACTGCAAGCAAACAGAAAGAAACAATTCAAATATTGAGGAGCCCAATCAGAATTACTCAGGACCTAGCAGCTTCCAATTTAAAGGATCAAAGGGCATACAATATAATATTCTGTAAAACAAAGGAACTTGGAATGCAGCTAAGAATCAACTATCCAGCAAAATCAATCATTATCTTTCAGGGGAAAAGATGGAGATTCAATGAAATAGGGGATTTTCATTTATTTTTGATGGAAAGACCATAGATAAACAGAAAATGTGATCTTCAAATTAAAAAAATCAAGAGAAACATAAAAAGGCAAAAAGGAAAGGAAAAAAAAACTATGTTTTTTAAAGGTTAAAAGATTTATATCCTTATATGGGAACATTACATGTTTAATTTAAAAACTATCTCTTTTAGCGGTATACTTAGCAGGTATGGGTGTAACTTGATTTTATTGTGATGATGTAGAAAAGAAGTTATGGGTAGAAAAGGTATTGTACTGGAAGAAGAAGGAAGGGGAGAAAAATGGGGTAAGTTACAACACATGAAAAGGCAAAAAATCTACTACAGTTGAGGGAAAGAAGGGCAGGGGGTAAGCATTCTGTGAACCTTAATCTCATCGAATTTGATTCAAAGAGAGAATATCAGACATATTTCGTTTAATGTAGAAACTTGTCTCATCCTATAGAGAAGTGGAAGGAGAAAGAAAAAAGGAGAGGAGGCGGTAATAGAAAGGTAAACAGTAGAAGGAGAAAGGGAAAAGGAGAGGAGCTGTAAAGAGGAGAGCAGATTGAGAAAAATGGTGATCAGAAACAAAACATTAGTGAGGAGGGAAAGAAGAAAAGGAAAGAGAAAAATAAAATGGGAGAAATATAGAGTTAGTAAATTTAACTGTGAATGTAAAAGGGAAGAACTCTCTCATAAAATGGAAGCACACAGTAGACTGGATTGATAGCCACAATCCTATAATATGTTGTTCCCAAGAAATACATTTAAAGCATATAGACTAAGGTAAAAGGCTAGAGCAGAATCTATTATGCTTCAGGTAAAGTTAAAAAAGTAGGGGTAGCCATCCTGATCTCAGATCAAGCAAAAGAAAAAATAGATTGAATTAAGAGAGAGAAGGAAAAAAACTACATCTTGCTAAAGTGTACCACAGATAATAAAGCAATATCAATACTAAACATATATGCACCAACTGGTAGAGAGCGAGTTCCTATAGGAAAAGTTAAGAGAGCTACAAGAAAAAATAGACAGCAAAACTATACTAGTGGAGGATCTTTTTCAGAATTGGATAAAGCAAACCAGAAAACAAATAAGAGATAAGTTAAGGAGGTAAATAGAATTTTAGAAAAGTTAGGTATGGTAGACCTTTAGAAAACATTGAATGGAGACAGACAGAAATATACTTTTTTTTCTCAGTGTACATGGAACCTACACAAGAACTGACCATATATTGGGGTATAAAAAATGTCAAAATCAAATGCAAAAAGGCAGAAATAGTAAATGCATCTTTTTCAGATCATGATGCAATTACATATTACATGTAATAAAGAATGAGGGGAAACTAGACCGAAAATTAATTGGAAACTATTGGAATTAGTTTGGATTGGAATAAAAAATTAATTGGAAAATAATCTAATCCTAAAGAATGAGTGGGCAAACCAATAAATCATAAACATAATCAATAATTTCATCTAAGAGAATGATAATACTAAGAACACATACCAAAATTTATGGGATACAACCAAATAAGTTCTTAGGGGAAGTTTTATCTCTCTAGATGCTTACTTGCATAAAATGGAGAAAGTGAAGATCAATGAATTGGGCATGCATCTTAAAAAAACTAGAAAGAACAAATTAAGAATCCTCAATTAAATATGGGCACTACCTGTCAGTGGCTGCTGGAGGGCTAACTCGGACCTGTAGAATGGATCTCTTCATGTGAAAGGATGATGATGATGATGATGATACAAGGAGACTGAGAGGCAGTTGCGTTGTCTGACCTCTCTCCTCTTCACTCTTGCTTCCAATTTATTTCATTCCCAATCCACAAGCAATACCTGATCACATCTACTGATCACCATTTTAAAGAGATCCTTTGTGGAAAACACACAGGAATATTATTGCCAAAGTTCAAACCTTCCAGATAAATGAGAAAATTTTGCAAGAAACAAGAAAAATCCAATTCAAATACAGTGAAACTATAATTAGAATTGTACAAAACTTAACAGAAGCTACAATAAAAGATTACATGTTCTGGAAATCATATCGATCAACAATCAGAAGAATTAGACCTGCAGCCAAAAATATATCTAGCAAAATTACCTATAAGTTTGATGAAAAAAATGGACATTAACGAACTTGAAAATTTTCAGGACATTCTATCAACCAACCCAACTTAACAGAAAATTTGACATATAAAAATCAATATAAAAGATCAATTTTAAGGAACTTAACATCGACAAATTATTTAATTTTTTTTTACATGGGGAAATGTATACTATATATTTAAGATTCACTTCAACAATAAGATAGCTGAAAAGAATGATTGGCAGAGTTAAAATCAAAATAGGAATCAGGTTAACATAATGTAGCTTCTTTGCTTATTTTTAAATTAAACTTATTTTAACTTTAACTTTGTCTGAGATTATTGTTATGGGCCAGAACTCTATACTTGAAACAAGGATTCTTACAAGGTGCTAACTCCATGAATTGATAAGACAATGGTTATCTAGTTTAGCATGGTGATTTATAATTCTGTACTATAGTAGTACTTAATATAGTTCGACAAGATTGACACCTATTTTACAAGATTCACACCTATGATAATGTAATTATAATAGAGAATATAAGCTGGAATAAACTCAGCCAGAGAGATTCATTTCATCTCCCACCTTTGTGATGGCTGAAGAGGGGAGCACAAGCTCTCAGACTGAGACAGACTTCAAGACAGAGACCATCATGGTGGTCTTCCTGCCTCCCCCACAGAAATCAAGACACATTCCGGAGAACCTCAAGAAAGCTAACCCCAGACCCCAGTCAAGGAAACTAGATTGTAAAGGAGACAATAAAGAACTTGGACTTTATCCCTGGCTATTCTCGTGGTGATTACTCTGCTGAAAAGAAGGCTGCTCCAGAGACCTCTAGAAAATCAACCAGAACACTACAGATAATGATAGCTACCTCTGCTTTGTTTGCATCATCTGAAGCAGAATGAATTCTTCTCCAGCTCTTTATTTTTATTCTATATGTGTTCCTTATTTTTAAATATTAATTTTTAAATTAATTAATTAAAAATAAATTACATAAAACTAAATTTAAAAAATATTTATTTATTTAAAACTACAAAATAAGAAAAAACAAAATAGAAAAAGAAAGACAGAAAAGGAAAATAAAAACAAAACAAAACCCTTTCATGTGCTCAGGAGAATATCAGGGAGGGTTCAAAATATGTAATAGTAAATTTCCATTTCAAGAAAGCATATATAATAATAGAAGTGATTATATTTGTGTTTTCATCTTTAATTCTTTTGTTCCCAGCTGTGCACTTTTTCCTTTATTCTTTTCCTTCTTTTATCCCCTTCTCACCTCCCTCAAATAAGCTTCAGTTAAGCCCAGATAAATAGATGATGAATAGATATCTATATAAATAGATAAATATTCATATTTACTCATACATAAATATATCTATATATGCACATGCATACATGTACTCATAAATATCCACACACATATATGTGCATTTATACATATGTAAACATGCATCTAAACCAATATTAATATGTCTTACATGTAATGTGGATTTTTCTTCTGATTGAATCTTTAAGTTTGACTTTGTCGGAAGTCAGTAATTACTAGTTCTACTTTTTAAATTTCTAATAAATTCTATTTCTGATTCTTGTTGTAATATTTGTGTATATTTCTCATTTTCTATCCCTAACTCTTCTACTTCAATTCCACTCCTTAACTTGCCTTGTTATTACTTAACCTCCACCACTCATAGATTCCTCCCTTATCTTCTGCTCTCACCCTTCCTCCTTTTATTCCTTTCCCTTTAATCTACTTACTTTGTCCCACTGCCATAAATATACACATACTTCTACACTCCACTTTATCCTGTTCCCTTTTCCCCTTATTTCTTTATAGATTTTGGATCTTTACCCTTTGGAATGCTATACCATTTATCGTGTGTGTGTGTGTGTGTGTGAGTGTGTGTGTGTGTGAGTGTGTGTGTGTGTGTGTGTGTGTGTGTGTGTGTGTGTGTATATAATATATATATATATATATATGTATGTATGTTATGTAGTATCCCCTATTTAACCCATTCCCAATGTGAGTAGGCTTTCACCAGCCTCCTCCTCCTCTTAATGCCCATGTCTATTCTTTCTCTGTACCTTATTCATATAATATAATTATTATTTTTCTCTTTTCCTAGACAGTTTTGCTTTTTAGAGTCATATCATGCTCAACTCTGCCACAATCTTTCTTTTGAATTACCCAATTATTGATGTCAATCTTAAATATATGGTATACATTTCCATGCAAAAAAACATGAATAATTTGTCCATGTTGAATCCTTTGAAATTAATATTTGATGTTAGCTCTTACATATTAAATTTTCTATTAAGTTTTGGTTTGGTTAAGACAAAGTCCTGAAAATCTTTGAGCTCATTGAATGTTCCAATTCTTTTTATTCAATATTATAGTTAGTTTTGTTGGATATATTTCCGGCTACAGGCTTAGATCTTTTGATTGATGGTATACATTATTCCAGGACCTGCAGTCTTTTATTGTAGTTGCTGATAAATCTGGTACAATTCTAATTGTTGCTCCAGCATATTTGAATTTTTTTTGTTTGTTTGTTTGTTTATTTGTTGCAAAATTTTCTCTTTGATCTTGAGATTTCAAAATTTGGAAATAGTGTTCCTATGTGCTTTCTCCATAAGCTCTCTTTGAAGTGATGATCAGTGGGAGTTATCTATTTCTACTTTTCCCTTACATAATTGTGTCAAGGATTTTAGGTATTATTCTTGTATTTTCTCTTCTTGATCTGTTCTCCATATTTGTTGTTTTTCTTATAGTATATTTTACATACTATTTTTTCATTCTTTATATTTTGTTTTGTTATTTCTTGGTCTTTATAGATTTACTGGCTTCTCCTTGCCCAATTAGAATTTTCAAAAATTATTTTCTTTTTAAAAAACATTTTATCTCCTTTCTATATTGCTAACTTTTATTTTTCATAATCTTGTTTTTCTCACATTTTTTTAAAGTTTTTCCTCAGTCTCTCTCACTTGATTTTTGAAGTCTTTTTTTTTGAGTTTTTCCATAAATTCTTTCTTGGAAAGTAGCCATTTATCAATACTCTCTGGGATAAAAGAAGTTGTTTTTTTTGTTGTTGTTGTTTTGTTTTGTTTTACTTCACTGTCCTCCTCTGGAAATGATTCCCTGGTCTTCCTTATTCCCATAGTAAATTTCTATGGTTGTTTTTTTTTCTTCTTTGCCTGTTCATTTCTTTTAGATAGAACTATTAATGTTAGTATCTCTAATCCTGGGGTTTGAGCATAGTGACTCTAGCTTCACTTTAGCGCTTCCCTTCTGACCTGGGAAACCCCAAACCAAAAGCTCCACCATACATCAAGTGCTAGCTGCTCTGCCCTACTGCTTCTCTACTCACCAGGTGTCCTGATTCCTTCTGCCCAGAGCAGCATCTCAGCAGCACAGATGGCCTTGGCCTTCCTAAGCAGCAGAGGTTCCCTCATTTTTTCCAGACTCAGATCCTTGATTCTCTTGCTGTCCAAGAGATAAAAGTTCCTATGGCCCTGGTTGAGGCTCCCTCCAAACCTACCTATCCCCAGGGCTCCCTGCTTGCTGTTTCTAGAGCTAACTTGGAAGTGTTTAAACTTTACACCAATCAAACCTAGGTCCCAAAGTCTTTCTCTGGGTTTTCTGTTCTGCCCCAAATCTTCTTTGTTTTTTACCCATCTATGTTCATCCTGAGATACAAATTTATTCAATTTGTCAGGGAAATAAGGAAATTGTAAAATTACATACCTACTCTACCATCTTCCCAGAATCCCTGCCTTGTCCTTCAATTTTAAATGTGTTTCTTGTTAACAACATGTTGTCAGGATCTAGTTTTTGATCTGTTTTTCTATGGATTTTTATTTTCAATTACAAATCATATATTACCCTCCAACCTATTTTTCCTCACTATTTATCATTCTCTCCCTTTCTTTTTTATCTCATCCCTTTTCAGATGATTAATTTACTTCTGATCATTGCTTTCCTAATATACACTCCTAAGAATCCCTAGCTTAGTCTCTCCCCTTGCCCTCCTATTTCTTAATATACATACTTTCCAAGAGTTCCTTCCTTATCTGTCCCATTTCTGTCTTGTCTATTTAGCTGCACAACCTTCTGAGAGTCCTTCTCTTAGGCTATCCCCTCATCCTCCTATTTCTCTGTAAATTATAAAGGCTTACAAAAAAAAAAGAAAAGAAAAGAAAAGCATGAAGAAAATCCATAAAATTAAAAATATATTTGCAAAATCATTTTTTGTACAGAAAGATAAAGTTATAAGACTAATAAAAGATAGCCATAATAATTAGAACATATGAATCATATTCCCCCCTTGCTTTATCTTTAGTTTTTCATGTAAACCTAACAACTTTTCCCATTGTATTGAGTTTTTAATTACCCAGATTTATTGATAACTAGGAATTTCAACCAACATTGACTGAAAGAATTCAATTCACTAAAACTGCTGTTTGGCTATTTAGTTTTTTTACTTTCTATTATAGCTAACAATGAAACTTTCATACGTGCAGTTCAAACAACTTTGACCAATTATTTTTCAAATCTCTTCCATTCTCATTTTCTTTCCTTTTTCCCAATAATACTATTTCCTAAATACATGTAAAGATAGTTTTCAACATTCATTTTTGCAATGTTTTGTGTTCCAAATTTTTCTCTCCTTCTCTTATTTCCCCCTTCCTCAAAAGAACAAGCAATCTAATATGGTCTATACATGTACAATCCTTTTAAACATTTCCATATTTTCATGTTGTAAAAGAAAAATCAGATCAAAAAGGAAAAAAAGAGACAGAAAAAGAAAATAGACCAAAAAGGTCATAATACTATGCTTCAATCTACATTCAATATTCTTAATTCTCTCTCTCTGGATAGAGATGGTATTTTCCATTCCAAGCCTATTTTCTTTTATAGTATCTTTGGCCTACAGATTCAGTAGTGATACTGGAATCAAAGGGTAAGTGCAGTTTCATATACCTTTGGGCATAGTTCCAAATTGTTCTCCAGAATGGAGTTCACAACTCCACCAGTTTTTGAGTTTTCCCATATCCCCTCCAATATTTATGATTGTCTTGTCTTATCATTTTAGCCAATTTGAGACACGTGAAGTGGTACTTATGAGTTGTCTTAATTTGAATTTTTCTAATGAATAGTGGTTTAAAGCATTTTATATGACTAGAAATGGCTTTAATTTGATTTGAAATTTTTCTATTCAAATTTTTTGACCAATTTATCATTTGAAAAATGGCTTGTCTTCTTATAAATTTGACTCAGATTTCCATATAGTTTTGAAATGAGGCCTTTAGCGAAAGCACTGACTATAAAAACTGTTTCCCACTTTTCTTCTTTTGGCTGCATTGATTTGTTTATGCAAAAACTTTTTTAATTTAACGTAATCAAAATTGCCCATTTTGCATTTCATTATGTTCTCTAGTTTTTCTTTGGCCATAAATTCCTCTCTTTTTCAAAGATCCAACAGATAGAAAATGCTTGCTCTTCTAATTTCCTTATATTATAAACCTTTATTTCTCAGACATGAATCCATTTTGACTTTATCTTAATAAAGGATTTAAGATGCCAATCTGTGCCTAGTTTCTGCCATACTATTTTCCAATTTTCACAGCAATTTTTGTCAAATACTAAGTTCTTATCTCAGAAGCTAAAGTCTTTGAATTTATGAAGCACTACATTACTATGGTCATTGACTATTGTGTCTTGTGTATCTACCTATTCTACTAATCTACTACTCTATTTCTTAGTCAGCACCAAATATTTTTGATGACTGCTACTTTATAAAACAGTTTTAGGTCTGGTATAGCTAGGCCAAGTTCATTTATTTGCATTTTTTCATAACTTACCTTGATATTCTTGACTTTTTTTTTCAGATGAATTTTGTTATTATGTTTTTCTAGCTCTGTAAGATAATTTTTGGTAGTTTGATTGGATTGGACTGAATAAGTAGATTAATTTAGGTAGAATTCTCATTTTTATTATTTTAGCTCAGCATACCCATGAGCAATTGGTAATTTTTCAATTGTTTAGATCTGACTATTTGTGTGAAAAGCATTTTATAATTGTATTCATATAGTTCCTGGGACTGTTTTGGCAAGTACACTTCCAAATATTTTATATTGTCTATTGCTATTTGAAATGGGATTTCTCTTTCTATCTCTTCTTGGTAACATATAGAAATGCTGATGTTTTATGTGGACTTATTTTGTATCCTGCAATTTTGCTAAAGTTGTTGATTGTTTCAAGTAGGTTTTTTTTTTAATTTAATTCTTTAATATACTCTAAATATACCATTATATGATCTACAAAGAGTGATAGTTTTATTTCCTCATTGCCTATTCTAATTTCTTTATTTTTTCTTTTCTTTTTGCTAATGTTAATATTTCTAGCACAATATTGAATAATAGTGGTGATCATGGGTAACCTTGTTTCATCCTTGATCTTATTAGGAATACTTCTAGTTTTTCCCATTACATATAATGGTTGTTGGTGGTTTTAGATAGATGCTAGTAATAATGTTAAGGAAAATTCCATCTATTCCTACTCTCTCTAATATTTTTATTAGCAATATGTGTTGTATTTTGTCAAATTCTTTTTCTTCATCTATTGATTTCTGTTACTTTTGTTATGACATAATATATATAACAAAAAAAGATAGTTTTCCTTATATTGAATCAGCCCTGCATTCCTCGTATAAATTCCACTTAGTCATATTGTATTATCCTAGTGATAAATTGCTGTAATCTTTTACACCACACCTATGTCATAAAAAAAAATTGTAGGATTTATTCTTTACTTCTTTTCCAAAAAAAATCTATAATATTGGAATTAAATGTTTGGTAGCATTTACTTATAAATACGTGTGTGTGTGTGTGTGTGTGTGTGTGTGTGTGTGTGTGTGTGTGTTTCTTGTAAAGAACATATGGTAGAGTTCTGGCTTTTAATTCACTGTGCTTCCCACTTGCATTTTATGGGAGAGTTCATTCCATTCACATTCACAGTTTTGATTATTAATTCTATTTCCCATCATCCTATTTTCCCTGTTTACACTTTTCTTCCTCCTTTCACCCTTTCCCTCATCACCAATGTTTTGCTTCTGACCCCACCTCCCTCAATTTGCCTTCCCTTTTATCAGCTCTCCCTTTTCTTATTTCTTCCTTTAACTTTCTTCAATCCCTTCTATCAACCTCCTTCTTTTGTTTCCCCTTTCCCAGCCAGTTTCTTATAAGGTGAGACAAATATATATATATATATAATTAGGTATATGCTATTCCCTCTTTGAGCCAAATCTGATGAGATTAAGGTTCAAATAATGCTCATCCCCCTCCCTCTTTCCCTTTATTATAATAGGTCTTTTGTGCCTATTCATGTGGGGTAATTTATACCTTTTTACTTCCCCCTTCTCTTCTCCCAGTACAATCCTTTTTCCACTCCTGAATTTCTTTTTTATATTATCCCATTAAAATGAACTTATATCTGTATCCACTGTCTATGTTAACCCCTTCTCACTGTCCTGACAAAGACAGTTTTCAAGAGTTACAAGTATCATTTTCCCAGGTAGGGATATAAATAGTTTAACATTTAAATAACATTTTTTTCTTTCCTGTTTACTTTTTTTTATGCTTCTCTTGAATCTTATATTTGAAAATCAAAATTTTTTTTCGGCTCTGGTCTTTTCATCAGAAGTGATTGAAAATCTCCTCTTTCATTTAATGTATCTTTTCTCTTGAAAGATGATTTTCAGTTTTGCAGAATAGTTGTTCTTGGTTGTAGTCCAAACTTCTTTGCCTTCTGCAATATCATATTTCAGGTCCTCTGATCCTTTAATGTGGAAGCTACCTCCTGTTAGATTCCCCACCACAATATCCTCTGCCCAAGTAAGACAGACCTTTCCTGAAATCCTTCCAAATGGATTAAACTGGAAAATGTTTCACTGAAAATGTTTGTGGATTCTGTTACTCCAAAATCCATTCTGAAATTTGATCTAGCATTGATTCTGAGGGTAAGTGGGAAAAGCTCAGACAATATCCTCACTCCTTTCTACCATCCTGACTCCACCTGCTCATCATTTCTTATAGTACAATAGCATTCCATTGCATTCCTCTACAACTTGTTCAGTCATTACCCAACTGATGGGCATCTCTTCAATTTCCTTTTTTTTTTTTTTTTGCCAGTTCAAGAAAAACTGCTACAGATTCTTTTGCACATGTAGGTCCTTTTTAGAATAGGCTACTTATACAAGTAGTAGATGCCTCATTAAACACCACCACTTCCTTGTTCTAGATACTATGCTTTCAGCCAAATGTTGCATTACTTGTTTTGTTTAGGTTTGGCTTTTTTTTTTTTTTGTTTGTGTTTTGGCTGCCATACCACACTGTTGACTTGTATTAAGTAATTTGTCAGCTAGGATTTCCAGATCCTGTGAAGCTGGCTTACTGAATACAAGATTTTCTATTGAAACCTTTTAAAATTTCCTCTTATTAGATTTAGTTCAAGATTTTTGCCTCCTCCTAAAAAAGAATGTTTTGGCTTTTGTTTCTGCATTCTAACATATTAGAAATCCCTCCTAATTTTGTATTATCTACAAATTTTCTAATTCCTATCCAAGAAACTAACAAGAATGTTAGCTAGCTCTATTGATTAAATATTGAAGATACAGAGGCTATGGTTTTAGTTCCTGTAAAGGCTAGTTAATGTCTCTGTTCCAAGACCAAACATTAGCCCATAATTTCACAACTATAGGTGGATGACCAATCACAGGAGATATCATATGTAACCTTGGCACCTATATTTCAGGAGGGTGAGGGCTCAAAGATCAATTTTTCATATGCATACTCCTGACAATAAGGCAATAGTAGCATCTATTCAGATTGGAGATTTCAAGGAAAACAAAATGCCTTAATCTTACTACTATATTATTTTCTAACATGTCTTTCTCGACTCCAAAGTAGTGCCAAAGTGTGGTGTTCTCTTCTTTTATATAATATAATTGTTTTCTCTGAGAGCAGGTTTCTTGGGGAGGTTTCTGGAGGCAGCCTTAGTTTCAGTTCAAAGTAATAATCACTTCAAACACAGCCAGGAGTTAAAATCCAGTCCTTTATTGTGTACTTCAAAGTCTTGAGCTTCAGTCCCTAGCTCCCTCCGAATGTCTCCAGTCAGCACAAAGGTGGAATATGCAATAACTCTGTCTCTGCCTCTGAGAGTGGGCTTCTATATCTCCCAGAGTGCTCCTTAGCCCTGAGAGCTTCTTGCTTATATGCTATACACTGAGTACACAACAATCATTATATCACTGAGAAACCATTATTTGTTGTAGGATTAAATCAATTCTAAAACCAGAGTTAAACATCATCTCCTCAATTCCACTTAGTATCTTGTTTCAAGTTCTGGTCCATAACATCTCCTTGTAGGATCAGATCAATCATACTGAACTATGCTAAGTTAGATAATTATTGTCTCTATCAATTCTAATGACTTAACACTTTGTAAGGATTCCAACACCAAAGTGTTTTTCTTAAGCTATAGGGACAATTATTCCTTTCCTCCCTGCCACACTCAATAAACTTCAGCAGCTCCCTCTTACCTCAAAGATTATATATAAAGTCCTTGGTTTGATAGTTAAATGTTCTTTGCAACTTGGTCCCTTCCCATATTTCTAGTTTGCTTATTAACCGGCTAGCTACTCCAATTGACTTGCTGTTTCTCACATGATATGTTCCATCTCCTATCTCTATACCTTTGCATTGTCTATCTATCTCCATGTTGGAATGCATTCCAACTTCACTTGCCTCCTGGCTTCACTGGATCTACATAAAATCTTATATGTTGAAGAAGTCCTTTCCTCATCTCCCCTTCTACCACTGCTTTCAACTTCAAGACTATTTCTGTGTATATATTACATGTATCTAGTTATTCACATGCTGTTTCCCTCCTTGAAAACAAAACCTGTTTTCACCCTTTTTTTTTTTTTGTATTCTCAGGATTTAGTAGAATGCCTTGAACATAGCAAGTACCTAATAATCACTGCTGGTGACTATATCCTACTATATTTTACACAGAGGAAGTATTTTACAGTAAATTGAGAGTCAGTCTTGGAGTCAAGAAGATCTTTGTTCAAAATCTACTTTTAAGATATTTTAGTTGTGTGTACATAAATACATCCCTCAGTCTCTCTGGGTTTCTGTTCCCTGTCAGTAAAAGGAAACTTTGAACTCAAAACCCTTTTAAGATGCCCTCCAGTACTAAATTTGTCATCCTGTGAATCTCTTAGTTTCTCTTGCCAGTACTCTAAGAGTCTGAATTGTAGAATTACCCATTCTTTATGCATGAAATCACAAGTCCAAAAGAAAACTACTTTTATAACTCTCACTATTTTTTGATGATTTCTCACTATTTTAATGACCTTTGAAAATATCAAATAGTTGAGTAGGTGGCCATAAGAAAGGTCTTTAAATTCAGTTAAATGCTTTGTTCACATCATATGGAAACCAAGCACCAATATTCTCTCAATAGAACAAAGTATCTCCTCTGTCTGGCTAGTCAGTAGTTCTACCAATAGTCAAGTCTGGATTTCTTTGAGTATACAATTAATTGAAAAGGACAAGAGTTTGAGAGGACCTATATTGTGTCATCTAGCGTCTTTAGATATGGGTGGAAGCATAGCAGCCAGTCTTTCTGGCAGGGTTTCTGTCCTATTAAAAAGGCTATTGTTGAAGTGCTCAAAATTGGGATGCTTTGATTGTTAACATGTACAGCAGGCTGTGATTACAGTAATTACAGACCTGTGAAGGTCAAACTGACAAAACTGAATATAAACTGGGGCCGAATGTAAGCTGGGACAGCCCACCACACTAGCTCTTTTTGCACCTCTTTTGTGTGTGCTTGGGAAGGGAGGGGGTTACTTAGGTTTTCCAAGTAGTAAGTCTGCTATAAAAATAAAAGATTTTAGAATTTGATTCTGTAAAAACTCCTTCAGATGTGGAGAAAGATGCCATGTTTAACTGGCAGGTCATGGTATGAATACCTTCCTTTCTCCATTGCTCTTATCCCTCAACAAAACTTTGAATTTATATAGGTATACAAAGAAGCTAGATGATATAGTTGATAGAAAGATTTAAATTTATAAATATTTAGATTCAGATCTTTCTTTTGACATATACTGGCTATATGAACCTCTAAGGCAGGGCTTTTTTTGTATTATGTATCTTTTGGGAAGTCTGATGAGGCCTATGGACCTTTCTCAAAAAAAAATTAATTCACAATTGAATTAAATCCTAAAATTTAAAGATTTTTTTTTACTTTGCAAGTTCATATACTTTCTGTATTCTCTCCACAGATTTCTTAGCATATTTTGGATTTTAATTTAAAAACCTGTCCTCTAAACTGATGGCTACCTGCATTAGAAGGAGTTTCCTCACCAGAAAGTTTCTTATAAGATGCAAATTGTAAGTCTCTATTCTTCTGGAGAATTTTATGTCTATTTTGAAACTATTTTTCTCCACAAAATGTTTGGATTCTTGTACAGATTGAGAGGTAAGCAGATGAATAGTTTGGTTTGTATCATTGATTATTATTTTTAAAGTTGAACTTGAAGTATGGTGGTGAGAGACACCTAATTTTTGCAAGACTTGATCAAAATGCAAATCTTCTCTAACCTTAGTTTGGAATTCAATAAAATCAATACAATAATGTTCTAAATTTATTGAGTCCTCCTTCTAATAGTCCCTTAATGACAAGTTGGCATCCTTGGTGTTCTTCTAAGGACAAAGAGTATTGTCTCACCCTTGCTACTATGGTGGGATACCTCAATTTAATTTTTAAAGGCATCATCTGGACTCTCCTCCTATTTTTAGGGCCTGCCCAAACTTCTGGATCAATTTGACTTTCTTCTTCATTTTTCATGAATAAAATTTTAACTGGGACAATTTGGGTTCCACTAAGGGTTAATTGGATAGCCAATTTAGTAAAGAGATTTAATAATCTCTTCCTAACAAATTTATCCTAACCTTCAGGACCAGAAGCAGCCTGTTCAAAACAGTGGTCTCTTGGTAATGGACTTCTAAAACTTCAGAAAAGGGAACTGGGAAATTTTGTCCTCTTACTCCCAAGATGATGAAGGTTTCTTGTGATAATTTAGTCTCAAAGGGAACATGGGTTACAGAAGACTGAATAGCCCAGTATCTATCAGGAACACCACTTCCTCCTCTCAGGACCTCACCCTTAAATTTATCAAGGGTTCCAAGTGGGATTGTTCAATGAATCCCTGACATCCTTAGTCTTCCAATTCTACCAAAGAACATATTCTCTCTTCTCTTCACTGTTGGGGAATCTCTCATTATATGTCCTTGCTTTCCAAAATCCCAGCAGATAAAGGCTTACTTCTTTCCCTATTCCTATTTTTGGGTTTCTTCTCCCACTGGTGTTCTCCTTCTTTTGTATGCCTCCCTAGTTTGGGGGCTTCTTCCACTGTCCAGAATTCTTAGGTGTCTCTACCATAGTTTGGACAATCTGCATCATGAGTCTAGTTTATTGTTTTTGCTTTTCATTGTCTTTCTTCATACATACTTTAGTGGCTTCTTCCAAGAGATTTTCCAAAGTCCTATTGTTCCATCTGTCAATCTTCTGAATCTTTTTACTAATATCTGTCCAGGAATTAATTACAAAGTTTACTTTTAGCATGGACTCAATGCCTGGGTCACTTATATCTAACCCTGAGTATTTATTAACATTTTCTTACCGCCTGTTTAGAAACTCAATTGGTAACTCCTCCTTTTTCTGGATAACTTCGAAGGACTTTTCCAAATTTTGGGGCTTCAGAGTTGCATTTTTTAATCCCAGTAATAAATAATTCTTTCAGGTCCTGCATATGAATTCTTTGGATCTCATTGTTGTGGTCCCATCTAGTATCCAGACTTGCTCACTAGAGGATTTCAGTACCAGCCTGAATCCTGATCATGGATGAGGAATGAAGGAGTGGAACTCACAGTGATAGGCAAACAGGAATCTATTCAAAATTTTCTCAGCCTTATATATGCTAATAAATTGAAATAACAATAGCATACTGTGTGTGTGTGTGCTAACTATAGGATACTGAGCATGTGGGACCACATAAACAACTTGTTATTGTGTGAAGATGTTTCTTTGCCACTTTAATATAACTCTGCTTTAATTACATCACAGGTTGTCATGCTCCCTGATTTCTCAGGAATGCCTAGCCACCCCTAGTGGGGATGTGGAGCCAAACCAAATACATCAGCAGGGTTCCTTTTACTGGACTAAAGAGTCTTATGCCTCACCCATGATTCCCCACTATCTTTTGCCCTCTACAATCTGGGGTCAAGAGTTGGGTATTTTTGGTCTGCCAAGACCACTTCAGCCACCAGCAGATGTCTGCATTCCCATTCCTCCATTGTAGCTCTCCTAATCATTCCTCTTTCTTCAAGAGGATAGACTTCAACTCATGACAAGTACAGATGTTAGGGCCAAGGAAATTGTCTAGCTGCTCTGACAGACCACTAGAATCCTTCATAAGGCTTTTCATTTCCTTTTCAAAATTTCGTTCTTCTGTGGCATTCAGGGGAGCATTTCACAAACTCTATTACCCCCATGTGCTAGTGGTACCTCTCTCAGAGGATAAATGCCAGGTTTCTTTGATTCTGGGGTAAAGAGCTGTCTCAATTCTCTATTGAGGGGGTGGGGAGGGAACATGAGGGGATTCTTGAGATCTATGAGATTAGATCCTTCTGTGCTCTCAGGACCTGAGTCAGGAGAGGCATTTGCCATGGCCCCTGAAAGAGGAGGAGGATGTAGAGCATAAAGGGGAGGTAGAGGGAGAAGAGGATCCCAAGGATTGGGGTTAGGTTTCTCCTTCTCTTCCTCCTTGTCTCTTACCACCAAGTGTTGTACTTCTAACATCCAAAGTACCGCATAAGAACTTTCCTCCTGATTAAAAGGCTGTTTGCCACTTACGTATACATTTAGTTTTTGATATACCTAATCCTTGGAGGAGTCGAATTTTGGCCACATAGTACCACCTCCAATTTCCATTCCACCCCAAACAAGGCCACAACATTTAATCATCTTTTTCCAACTCTCCCTGTATATTTTTTGGCAGCTCATTCCAATTTTGCAATCAATTGCCTAATGGACTATCTATAGGTACCTCATATGTGCACTCTGAGCTGGCTTAGACTGCTCTTTCCCTATTATTCCAATCATATGGATAAAAATGTTGTTATCTGAATTATGAAACACAAAATAGTTTCAAAATGGACATAAAAACTTTCCAGAAGAATGGAGATTGGACTTGCAATTTGACTCTTACAAGGAACTTTCAGGTGAGGAAACTCCTTGTTCCAATGCAGGTAGACCATTTCTGCAACATCACTTTAGAGGACAGGTTTTTAAACCAAAGTTCAAAAAAGCTCTAAAGAATCTGTGCCAGAAGTCTGTGAACTTAGAAAGAAAGAAAAAAATCTTTAAATTTTAGCATTTAATTCAATTGTGAATTAAAAATTTTTGAGAAGGTGTCATAGGCTTCACCAGACTCCCCAAAAGATACATAATACAAAAAAAAAAAAAAAAAAACCTGCCTTAGAGATCCATAGGGCTAGTATATGTCAAAAGCAAGATCTGAATCCAGGTTTTTCTAATTTCAAATCTTTCTATCAAATATATCATCTTGCTTCTTTGTGTACTCATATAAATTCAAAGTCTTGTTAAGGGAAGAGCAGTGGAGGTAGGAAGGTATCCATACCAGGACCTGCCAGTTAAACATGTCATCTTCCTCTATATCTGAAGGAGTTTTTATAGAACCAAATTCTAAAATCAGTGACTTTTATTTTTATAGCAGACTTAAAATTTGGCAAATCCATCCATTAGTGCACATCCATCAATATCTATAGATTAGCAGATAGATATGTTTTGCATATGTATTTGTTTGTTCACATGCATAAATATACAAATATATGCGTATATATATAATTATCTCAAGTTCTTCATAAAACAAGCACCCATTTCATTAATACCAATCAGTCAATAAGTCAGTAAGAATTTATCATGTATCAGGCATCGCACCAGGTGCTAGACCAGTGTGCTAACAATGGTATTGCATGGAATACTTCAGTCACTGAACAATTGGAATAGAGGAGCATCCAAAATGCCATTGAGAAGCACATTGTGGACATAAATAGGCTGAAAAATATGAAACAAAAATTTAGACAGGAAGAGCTACATTTGTATACAGGATGGAATCACCGAAATATGTGATCAAAGTATAGCTTATGGATAACTTGTATCAATAGGGTATCTAATAGTTTCTTATTGATGTAGTTAGATTGTTGTAAAGCCAAGATGGTGAGGTACAGACAGCACATCAGCTAAACTCTCTCAACGTTCAGTTACAAACCTCTTTAAAGTTACACCTCAAATCAAATTTTAGAGTGGCAAAATGGAGAAAAGATTACATTGAGACATTCTTCCAGCCCAAGATAGGTCAGCAAAAGTGGTCTGTGATGGTGATGTGGGGGTCAGCCTGGAGCACAATTCATGCCAGGCAAAACCAGCATCAGGTCTTGGAGGCAGCCACAACTGTAGCTTCAGCCACTTCAGGAGCTCTTAGTCTAGAGGTGGTAAGAAGGCTAGACAATTAGAAATTATAAGGCATTCTTTACTGGGTTTGGGTGAAGAACTTCTTGCATTGCCTATATGTAGTTCCAGGTCACAGTTTCAAGGTAAAGAGGAGCATTAGCATTTAAATGCACAGGAGAACAAGGATCCTAGTCAAAGTTCCAGGGTAGAAAAAAATGTTTAGGATCACTCCCAAAGAAGCAAGGAGCCTTGTCTTAGCTCAGGAGCAAAAAAAGAACATGGGTACTTGCAGACACAGGAGAACAGGAGATCTAAGTACAATTCCAGGGCCAAAAGGAAAGTTAGCAGTTGTGATTGCAGGGAGTGAGATCCCTTCCTGGGAAAAGATAAGAACACAGGCCAAAAGAGCAGTAACACTTCTCCTTGAATCATATCATCCTGAAAGCCCTTGGAAGATTCAAAAAAAGTATAAAAAGTAAACACACACACACAAAAAAATTATAAAGGACCTAATAAAGTTAAACTGTTTACATTCCTATGTGGGGAAGAAAAAACTTATACTTCCCAAGAACTTTACTATTATTGCGGCAGTTAGGACCATACAAACACAGATGGTACTGGTATAAATTGACTACTGAGATGATCTCCAAAAAAAAAAAAAAATTAAGAGGTGAAAAAAAGGAATACATTGGAAAAAGGGAGAAGAGAGGAAGAATGGGGGAAATTATCTCACATAAAAGAAATGGACAAGAAAGAAATTTTACAATGGAGGAGAAAATGAATGAGTGTATATATTATTCCCTCTTTGTGAGAGTGAGGTTTAAGCATTGCCTGATACAAGAGAAAAATGGAATAAAAATGAAAAGGAGTATACCTTTTTTCAGCTATACATCTTCAAAGGAACTGACTATGTTTTAGTACATAAAAATCTCACAAACAAAAAAAAAAAGCAGAAATATTTAGTCCATCCTTTTCAGATCACAATGCAAAAAAAAATATGTTCAACAAAGGAATGAATGAGAACATATCATAGAAGCAATAATTTTATTAAAAACAATGAAACAACAAGTCAAAATTTGGGGGGTGCAGCCAAAACAGTACTTAAGAGGGAGAATTTAATAAAAGAGAGACCTTTCAACATGGAAAGTGTCATCCACATTCAGAGAGAGAGAAAACTATGAAGACTGAATGTGGATCAAAGCATAATAGTTTTACCCTTTTTGTTTGCTTTCTGGATTTTTTCTTTTTTTGTCTTTTGATCTGACTTTTTTTTTGCATAGCATGATGAATATAGAAAGATGTTCAGAAGAGTTAATATCTATTGAATTGCTTGATATCTTAGGGAAAGGCAAAGATTGAAGAGGAGAAAACTTTGGAACACAAGGTTTTGCAACAGTGAATCATGAAAACTATCTTTGAATATATTTGTAAAAAGAGAATATATTACAATAAGAATTAAAAATAACCACTAAAAATTTAAAAATAAAAGAGAGAAAGAGAAGATGATAAACTGGACATATGCCCTAAAAAAATAGAAAAAGAACAAACATGGATTAATATTTACCAAAATATAATTTGTCTAATTAGAAGAAGAAATAGAAATAATCTTGTTAGAAAAATAAATTGGGCAAATCATTTCATTAATGACATCCCTAAGAAAAAATCCACATTATATAATGGATTTACAAATGAATTCTATCAAATATTGAAGGAACAATTCCAATACTACATAAGCTATTTGAAAAAACATAGGTAAAGAAGGAGTGCTATTAAATTTCTTCTATAACACAAATATGGTTTTGATACCTAAACATGGAGAAGCACAAACAGAAAAAGAAAACCACCAGCCAATTTCTCTAATGAATATCAATGCAAAATTTTCAAATAAAATATTTGGGGGATTACAACAATATATGACGAAGATTATATATCATTACCAGGTGGGATTGATTCAATATCAGGAAAACTATAAACATCATTGACCACATCAATAATAAAACTAACAAAAATCATATGACTATCTCTATAGAGGCAAAAAAAAAAGCTTGAGTTGACATAAATCCAGTAAATATGTGAATACAATTGCAAAATACTTTTCACACAAATAAAAACAGATCTAAATAATTGGAGAAATACTAATTGTGTGTGGGTAGTCAGAGGCAATATAATACGAGTGAAAAGTCTACATATTAATTTACTTCTTCAATATCGTGCCAATCAAACTACCAAAAACTATTTTATAAAACTAGAAAAAAATAATAAAATTCATCTGAAAGAATAAAAGGTGAAGAATAGCAAAAGAATCAATTAAAAAATATGAAGGAAGGTGATTTTACTGTATTAGATCTCAAACTATATCACAAAGTGGTAATCATCAAAATCATTTGTTACTGGCTAAGAAACAGAATGGTAAATTGGTGGAATAAATTAAATAAACAAAAAGTAGTAAATGACTGTAGTAATCTAGTATGCCCAAAGATTCAAGATTTGGGGACAAGATTTCATTATTTGACAAAAATTGCTAGGAAAACTAGATAACAATTTGGTAGAAACTAGGCATAGACCAGTATTTCACACTATACACCATAGTTAAGCTAAAAATGGATACATGATTTAGATATTAAAGATGATACCATAAGTAAATTAGAGGAACATGGAATAATTTACCTGTCATGTCTATGGAGAAGGAAAGAATTTGTGCCCAAATGAGAGACAAAGAGCATTGCAGGTTGTAAAAGGTTAATTTTGATAATGAAATTTAATGTTTTTTTTTTTTAACAAACAAAATAATTGCAATGAATATTAGAAGGAAGGCAGGAAACTGGGGGGAGTTTTTTAACAGCAAGTTTCTCCGACAAAGGTCTCACTTCTCAAATATATAGAAAGCTGAATCAAATTTATATTACTGATTCATTCTCCAATTGATAAATGGCCAAAGAATTTGAACAGGCGGTTTTCAGAAGAAGAAATTAATACTACTTATACTCACATGATAAATCACTACTGATTAGAGAAATGCAAAAAAAATCATTCTGAGGTACTACCTCACACTTTTCAAATTGACAAATATGACAGAAATGGAAAAATGGCAAAATGAGAAAATAGGGACACTAATTTACTGTTGGTAAAATTGTGAACATATATCCAACCATTCTGGAGAACAATTTTGTACCATGTCAAGAAGGCTCTAAAATTATACATACTCTACACTCAGTGATAATATATCATAAAGGTTTTTTTAAGGGGGGGAGAACCCCCCATTCAAAAATGTTCAAAAATATTTATAACAGCTCCTTTGTGGTGTCAAAGAACTGGACCTTGAGAAGATGCCCATCAACTGGGGAATGGCTGAACACGTAGTAAATGATTATTATGTAATACTATTTTGTTACAAGAAAAATGAGCAGGATGTTTTCAAAAATCATGGAAAGATTTATATGAACTAATGAAATGTGATGTGAGCAGAACTAGAATAAAGCACACAATAAAAGCAATATTATAACCGTAACCAATTATGAATGACTTCACTATTGCTATCAGTTTAATAATCCAAGACAATTCTAAAGGACTCATGATGCTGTGTACTTTTAGAGAGAAATTTGAGTGCAGATTGAAACATTTTTTTTCACTTTTTAAAAAATTCTGTTGCTTTTTTTTGTAGCATAATAATACTGAAATAGGTTTTGCATGATTTCACATATACAATTTATATCACATTTCTTGCCTTTTCTATGAGTGAAAAGTGGTGAAAAGGATATAAAGAATTTGAAACAAATTTTTAATGAATGTTTTGAATAAATAAATATCTTAATTATATCAATAATTTATATATAATTATAATGCATTTTGTAACTTCACATTATATTATGTTATATATAATTACATATTACTACATATAATTATATAATAATAATAAGCAGCCTCAATATAACTGCCATAACAGACCAAATGATGGAGATGATATATACTTCAATTTATATCCACATGATTATAATTCTGCTAAGTCTCTGTATTTGAAAGTTTCTCATATCATATAATTTGGAGATTGTATTGTATATGGTGATATCTGTTTAAAATATTCTTAAGTTTTTATGGACTATCTAGATAGTCTTGGCAATAGTTAGAGCTATGATAATATTCCAACTTAAGAACAATTTGTTCTTAATTTGTTAATCAATGAAAGATAGTGAGCTTTGTATGTACACTTGTAGATGAGTTATGTGTTACTAAAAATTCAGTACCATATTTTTGCAGCCTGTAGAGATGTTTTGCTGTTGTTAATCTTTTCTACTCAAATGTTACCTTTTATCTGCTTGATATAGGTATGGCTGATATATGTGTCTTTTACATACACATAAAAGTGCATATTATTTTCTCTGTGAAAATGTCAGTTCCTTTGGAGTAAGAACTTTCTTTTGCATTTGTTAATTTAGGACTCGGTATGATTCCTGACACATAGTAAATGAATAAATATTTGCTTAATTGTGCTTAACACTGTGTTTTAAAATTTTCAAAGCACTGTTTTAATTGAAAAAATTTTGCCAGTATTAATATTGCCTATGTTAGAAAGTGTCCTGCATGTAATATGCACTTAACAAATATGTTCTTTAATTTGATTTTGCACATGGGGAAAACTAGTTTTAGAATAGTTTTTCTTTACTCGTGATCTACCAGCTATAGCTAGGATTTGAGTTAAGGTCCTCTTGATCCATATCCATTATCTCAAGAATGCTTTATTCAGTCAAATCAAGGTCCATTAAAATTAATTATAGAAAAATGTAACAGATATGCTTTTAAATAAGAAAAATCCTTGTATTTCCTTCCACTTAAATAACAATGTCACTTATATGGTGTTTATGAGGCAATATAGGGTCTGGAAAATTTTTGTAGCCATATCATGCTCAGTGAGTATTTGAAAAGTTAAAAAAATTCATTGAGAAATCCAGATGTTTTATTTATCCGAGGAGGCAGCTCTGAGTTTTGTTACAGTGGGATATCTAGCAAATGTTTTTATCCAGATGTTTGGCATCAGGTAGAATCCACATACCTGATTGGAACATTATTTTTTACATTATACAAATCTTGTAGTGTCTTTAAGTATGTTGCCTTATCTTTGGGTCAAGGATACTATATACTTTCTGGGGCTTTTATTTATATATTATTTTATTTGTATTAATCTCATTATTCTTTTATATCATAGTATATTATTAACTTTATCATTATTTAACATTATTATCATTATTAACATTATTATCTTTACACCAATATTTGAACCATTAATTATAATATATGTTATATATGTGTGTATATTGATATGTGTATTGTATATATATATATATATATGTATGTATGTATGTATGTATGTATGTATATGTTTTCTCTCCTGTTTAAATGTAAGTTTTAGTTAAGTCCAAATGATAACAACTACATCTGATTAATAGTCTCTATCACCTTCATCACTCCTTCACTCCTAGTTTATCAGAATTTATGGTCCTCGTCTTCCCCCCACCCTGTTAGAACCAGATTGATGGTCCCTGCATGGAAATTCCCACCATTTACCAATGCTCAGACTCCACCCTTTGCCTTTGTCTCCCTTGATCGCTTAGAGACATATATAATTCATCGGAATCTCACATTCTATGCTGATACTGAATGCTTTAAGACATCAACCCTGGGACCAAAATGGATCCTTTGGTCCCAGAAAATCTCTCCCTCTCAGAAACCCAAATAAAATATTAAAAAATTCTCTAATCTCTATCTTGCCTCAGTTTCTCCAGCATTACAGTTGCTAAACTGATCTTTATCAGATCCTTTTCCCTGCCTACCTCAGGGATTAATTTTTATCACTTTCTCTTCTAACCAAACCTAACATGGAAGACCACATCAGTTGAAAATTGAATTGGGAGGGCAGCTAGGTGCTATAGTGGATAGAGGATCAGCCCTGAAGTCAGGAGGACCTGAATTCAAATCTGGCCTCAGACACTTAACACTTCCTAGCTGTGTGACCCTGGGCAAGTCACTTAACCCCAATTGCCTCAAGGGAAAAATAGAAAGAAAGAAAAAAAGAAAATTAAATTGGACAAATAAAACTTAAATTAGAAAACTGAAACCTAAAAGTACATTAAAGAATAATCAAGGATAGAGGTTATCTTCCCCCAAATTAAACATAAGTTCCTTGGGAACAGGGCCTTGGTTTTATAATCAGGGGTAGTATACTGAGATTTGAAAAGAATCTTTTCTTCCTTTTCTCTATCCCTCCACAGTTATCTTCCCCCTTCTAGAATCTAAGCTCCTAGAGGGCAGGGACTGGCTATGTAATAAGGCTATGTAATGGAGATTCACATCATGTAAATTCTGTAACAACCAATGAATGGGGGAATCAAGGGAGAGACTTGTGCTTCAGGATGGGAAATAAAATATTGCCTTTGGAGTTTCAAAGGTGTTTCTATTAATCTAGACATCCATTCTTTTTTTTTTAATTGTAACTTTTTATTGACAGAACATATGCCTGGGTAATGTTTTACAACATTATCCCTTGCACTCACTTCTGTTCCAATTTTTCCCTTTCCTCCCTACATCCCCTCCCCTAGATGGCAAACAGTCTTATACATGTTAAATATGTTATAGTACATCCTAGATACAATATATATGTGCAGAACTGAACAGTTCTCTTGTTGCACAGAAAGAATTGGATTCAGAAGGTAAAAATAACCTAAGAAGAAAAACAAAAATGCAAACAGTTTACACTCATTTCCCAGTGTCTTTTCTTTGGGTGTCGCTGCTTCTGTGCATCATTGATCAACTGGTACTGAATTAGATCTTCTCTTTGTCGAAGAAATCCCCTTCTAACTGAATACATCTTTATACAGTATTGTTATTGAAATATATAATGATCTCTTGGTTTTGCTCATTTCATTCAGCATTAGTTCATGTAAATCTCTCCAAATCTCTCTGTATTCATCCTGCTGGTCATTTCTTACAGAAAAAAAAATTCCATAGCATTCATAAACCACAATTTACTCAACCATTCTCCAATTGATGGGCATCCATTCATTTTCCAATTTCTGGCCACGACAAACAGAGCTGCCATAGGCACCCATTCTTGCAAAAATGTAAAATAAATCTTTTCTGCATTCATCAATGAGTCAGTAGAGTTCTTAGTAAAATGTATTGTTTCCTACTAGGAAGAACAGAGGAGGAGGAAGAGAGAAAAGGAGAGGTAGCCAGAGGAGGGGAGAGGAAGGAAAAGGAATAAAAGAAAGAAGGAGAAAAGAAGAAAGGGGTGAGGAGAAGAAAAAAAGGAGAAGAGAGGGAAGGGAAGGGGAGAGGAGGGAAAAAAATGTGACCCATATCTCTCCTGGAACTTTAAATAGCGCGTACTGTCAACAATTTAACTCAGTGGTTCTCAAACTTTTATTCTCAGTATCTTCATGTTGTTAAAAAAAAAAAAACTATCAAGGATCTGTTCAAAGAGTTTTTGTTCACATGGGTTATATTTATAGCTATTTACTATATTAGAAACAAAAATACTTTTGAATTTGTAGACCCTCTGAAAGGGTTTCCGAGATCCCAACAATTCTTTGGACTACACTTTGAGGACCACTGATAACTGGTGCAGTAATGTGACAATTCCATTAATAGAGTATTTCAGTTCAAGAATTGGACCAAAGGATGTAAATAATATGGTAACTTTGTTATCATATTTTAAAATCTTTAAGTTATTTTCTAACAATTTGAAATTTGAAATCCCAGATGTTGGATCAAGACAGATTAAATTGCTATTCTATCAGCAGTAAATTAAAGCCTATCTTCTCAAATCTCTTTGTACTTGAATTTCTTCACTCTTTATTCTCTTTGACAAGTTGATGACTATAAGTTGAGGCCAAAGAATTTTTATAATTTTCATTTCTCTGATTGTTAGTAATTCTAGGCATTTTTCATGTTGTTGCTAGTTTTTATTTTCCTTTTAAAAAGTATTTGATCATATGATTTTACCATTTGACTATTAGGTGATGACTCAATTTTAATTTATCAATTTCTTATATTTATTGGATATCAATGTTTTTATCAAAAATATTTCCTACAAAGATTTTTTTCAATATATCTTTATTTCTAATATTGACTACATTTTTCTACAAAAGGTTTTAAATTTTGCATGATTGAAATTAAGGGTTTTTTTTCCCATTCAAAATTTTCCCCTTCAACTTGTGCTCAAATATTGTCTCCAATCATATCTAAATGTGAATTCTTCCACAATCTGCAATTGGTAAAGATGAAATATTTATTTTCCTTTGTGACATTTTTATATTTGTCTTGTGTTTGTTTCTCTTCTTAGAGTCTATTTTCATATATGATATAAAATTCCTACTTTCCAACAAACAGCTTTCTAGTCTTCTTGTCAGTTATTATGAAACAAAAAGTCCATTCCTTATTTGTTTATATTGTTGGACTTAGAAAATATTGAGCTTAAAAATACTTATGCTTCAAAGTCAGTTTATCTAATCTATCCCCCTTGTCTCCTTTTTTATAACTAGCACCAGTAAGCTACCATAATTATTACTTTATAATATAAATTGAAACTGCCCACATCAATTGGTTTTTCTGACATTGTGTAATGATTTAGTCTATATTTCCTATTTTTTTTAGTTTTAATATTTTACATATTTGTAAATATCCATTCATTATGGCCATATAATTAGCTATCATAATTCTAAAATAATTTTCCTCAATTCTTTCTCATTCCTTGTGAGTTTCCATCAGATTTTGGAATGTAGTAAATTTGGGTTTTTTTCTATTTTGTTTTAATTATTTTAGTTAATAGTTTATAAGATCTGTTGGCTTTGCATTTCTTCATTTATCAGCTCAATAGTCTTGCTTAAAAAAAAAAAAACCTTCCATTTAAAGAGGGTTCAGAGTGCAATCATTTCCCAACTGTACTTCTTGAATCCTAGTTCGCCGTCGTCATGCTCTAGTAAAAGATCATCACCAGGAAATTCATCCCAAAGATTTCATCAGCCTTAGTACTAACATCTCATTAGTACCCTCAGTAGCCTTTGCTCCTTGAATTGGAGAGTTAGAGAGCTGAAAGAGAGGGGAAAAAATGCCCAAAGCTTCTCTTTAAAGAAGTCTCATAACCTAGCCATTTCCCACCAAAATATGATTAACTACACTAGCATCATGCCCTTCCACCACTAATTACTTTCTCCTTCCTCTTTTTCAGATTCTTTTATGTGTTGTCTTCATGTATTGGATTGTAAGTTGAAATCAGCTAATGTTTTTCTTTTTTTATTTGAATCCCCAATGCTTAGCATAGAGCCTGGCCCATAATAGGTATTTAGCAGATGTTCACTATGTTGTATTGCATTTTTAATTTTATTTTCTTTCTTTGACTTTCTTTTTTTTTCTTTCACTTTCAGAATATTGGCTATTGTACTTTTTAAAAGATCATTAATTTATTCATCTTCTACATTTTTATGTCTACATATTTAATTCATCAGTCCTCTATTTTTCTCTTCTGTTAATGCTCATATTCAGACCTTTGGATGTTCCTCTAAAGATCAAACGTTTGGAGATAGAGCCAAGATGATGGAGTAAAGGCAGGGATTCATCTGAGGTTTCTCCTAAACCCTTCAAAATACCTTTAAATGATGACTCTAAACAAATTTTAGAGCACCCACAAAAGACAGAGTAAAATGAATTTCCATTTGAAAATAACTTAGAAGGTCAGCAGAAAAGGTTTGTTGCACCAGAGTGGGAGAGCAATGCAGTTTTGCCACTTGTAAACCCAGAGTGGATCTTGGGGCCTCTGAATCAGCAGCAATACTGGAGGTTTCCAAACCAATCAGCCCATAGACACCAAAGATGACTTGGAAGGCTAGCAGGAAAGGTTTGTGTCCCTAGGGTGAGAGAAGAAACCAACAACATAGGAGCAAGATAGCAGCAGAAATTGCAGGCAGCAGTGGCAGCAATAGCAGTGGCAGGTTCCAGTGTTCTCATTTCACCCATAGTAGGGAGGTTAAGCAGCTAGTCAGAAAAAGGTCTCTTTACTAACACTGAAGGAGAATTCTGTTGGTTTGATCACATTCAGGGTCAGGACATAGTCACAGACAAGAGTATAAGGCAGGATCATACCATCTTGGAAGAACTGAAAACTTTCAGATCCCTAGAAGGATCTCTGAAAACAGCTGAACAAAATCCCTGAAGCTTGAGACATTATACCTCCTGTCTTAGAAACAGAGCCCTATTTTAGCAAAGAGTTAAAAGCTCAGTAATAAACTGGGGAAATGAGCAAACAATCCAAAAATATTCTGACCATAGGAAAATATGGTGATAAAGAAAATCAAAACACACATCTAGAAGAAGATAACAAAGTCAAAGTCCTTACATCTAATGTTTCCAAGAAAAATAAAAATTGATCTCAGAACATGGAACAGGCTCAAAAGGAATTTTGAAAAAGAAGTTAGAAAGCTAAAGGAAAAATTTGGGAAGAGAAATTAGGGTGATGAAAAAAAGTACAAAAAGCTAATGAGAAGAATATTTTAAAACACAAAATTGGCCAAATGGGAAAGAAGGTACAAAAGCTCATTGAGGAAAATAAGTCATTACAAATTAGATTTGAAAAAATGAAAGCTAATGACTTCATGAAAAATCAAGAAAAAATAAAACAAAACCAAAAGAACGAAAAAACCAACAATGTGAAATATCTCAATGGATAAACAACTAACCAGGACAATAAGTCCAGAAGAAATAATTTTAAAACTATTTGTCTACTTGAAAGTCATGATCAAAAAAAAGAGCGTAGACATCATCTTTCAAGAAATTATCAAGGAAAACTATTCTGATATTCTGGAAGCAAAGGGTAAAATAGAAATCAAAAGAATTCATTTATCACTTCTTGAAAGAAATCCCAAAATGAAAATTCAGGAAAGGGAAATCATAAGGGAGTTAATAAGTTTGATCTGTTTATATTCCTACATGATAAGATGTTACTTGTAACTCATAAGAACTGCTTTATTATTATAGTAATTAGAAGGAGTATATATAAACCAAGAGCATGGTGTAAGTTGAATATGCAGGGATAATATCTAAAAAATAAAATTAAGGGGTGAGAGGAATGTACTGGAAGAAAAGGAAAGGGTGAGGTAAAATACCATTAATTATCTGTCATAAGAGAGGCAAGAAAAAATTTCAATAGTGGATGGAAAGAGAAAGAAGGGGGTGGTGAATGAGTGAACCTTACTCTCATCAGAACCTTAGCTAAAAGAGGAAATAACATGCATGCTCAATATAGGTATAGAAATCTAGCTTACCCTGAAGGAAAGTATGAAGTGAAGAGGATAAAAGAAGGGTGGAGGGTGATGGAAGGGAGGGTATATTAAGGGAAGATGTGATCAAAAGCAAAACACTTTTGAGGAGTGTCAGCGTGAAAAAAGAGAAAGAATAGAATAAATGGGGGGGGGGGGAGAATGCAGAGCAACTTTCTTTGAAGGCCTCATTTCTCAAACATATAGATAGCTGAGTCGAATTTATTAAAAAAAAAAAAAAAGCTATTCCACAATTGATAAATGATCAAAAAATGTGACCAGTTTTTAGATGAACTGATCAAGCTATTTGTAGTTATATTTTTTTTAATGGTCTAATTCATTATTGATTGGGAAAATGCAAATTAAAACAACAGACACTGATGAAATCACAAGTTGGGACAAAAAGACAATAGTAAAGAAGAAAGATTGAAATATTTCTGCTTTTTTGCATATATTTTTGTACTTGTTATGTCCTATCCTTTAGCCAGCTTTTGCAACTCCACCCTATTATTTGGCTGCAAATTGATTATATTACATTATATTCCCATCTAATACTTACATGTATTTGAGGGTATCATATTGAGGGTAATCAACCCTGTTGGAAAGGTAGGGAAATGTCTACCCCAAGAATATAAAGATTTCCTTTAAATGAATTGGTGAATGAGAACAATTTCTTCCAATGACCATGAAGGCAGCTGAGACAAACATTTTAGAATGCTTAGAACTTGGTCAAACATCAAAGTCATCTATTTAAACCCAGGTCATTTTCAGTTATCTTGACTTTTGTGTTGCCAGACTTTATTGACTCTGGAAGATACATTAAAACTTTATGCAATTCAGCCTCATATAAATCTTGCATACAAAAGTCAAACCATCACCCCATGTCATTGGTCCTCTATGAAAATGAAGGATGAACATTATATGTCTATTACTAACTTGTCTAGCACTCTGATCAAATTTAACACTTAACACTGCCTGACATATAGTCGATGTTTATTAGATATTTATTGACTCATTGATATAATTTATATTTTATTTAGTTTTTTGTTAAATTTATTAAGTTCTCTTCAAAACTCAATAATGTCACCTAAAATTATCATTTCTGCTAATTTCTAAGTATTTAAATGCTATATCTTATGTAGTAGATTGGTAGAATCATGAAGGCCCAGATTCAAATTCTGTCTCTATCATTTGGTTGTATCATCATAAGCATGTCACCTAAGCATCAGGGAACTCCATAAGACTTCATAGGAGGTCTTATAGAAGGATTACCATCTGGAGAGCTTGAGATTCCACATGGGAAAAAAGTGACAGACCTTCAACATATTATTTTAGTATCTCTGATGCCTTTATTTATAATTCTATCCTCATTTTTCTTGACAATACTTATTTTTATTGTTATCTTTCCTGAAATCATGATTGCAATACCTGGCTTGGATTCATTTGAAAATTAATGAATTTTATTCCAATCCTTCCTTTAACTCTCTATGTTTAGTCATGTTATAATTTTTATATATGTATAATTCCAATGCTTATAGAGCTAATATAAAATATATTCTTTGACAGCCCATATCCTTTATAACAAGCTCAATCTGCTGAGATGCAAATGATTAAGCCCAGATTTGACTATCAACAGAAATGTAAATTGTGTAATACACATCAGAGCAAAATTATCATACCAATGTCCTCAAGTGCATTTCTCCCAAATGTCTTTAATCTCCATTGTGGGCTGCTTTTCCTGTCCTAAGTTCAAAGGTATATCTTTGATCTATTCCATAGTTGAGTTTGTACTTTGCTTCAGTTGCAAGGATCTTTATCAATGTTTTAAATAAGTCTGTCTCTGCCACTGTATATTGAAAGGGAAGTGGGTGAGCCAAGTTCCTGGCCCTCTACATCTTCTAATTTAATTTGGTATAAGACATACCTAAGGTGACTTGCTCTCTTTGGACTTACTGACTTGTGAAGTCAGTAAGTGCTGAGCCAAAACAAGGGCGCGGTAAATTATTATGGGATAGAGGCAAGGGACAGGTTTTTGAAAAGACTGCTTTTCTGCCAGATTTTAAAAGCAACCACTTTTTTTTCTTTTTCCCCTTCAATAATAAACATTTCAATATTCAAATAAATTCTTAAAATCTTATATTCAAGATCAACAAATCTAGCATACACGGGCAATAGTAAAATTATTTAGTACCATTTTAAAAGGCCCAAAAGGATATGGGTTTTTTTTCTTTTCTCACTTAAACCAGCTCTTCAAAACCTCTTCCTCAACTGAGTTTTAAATCAATTAACATAAATTCCTTTGTAAACAGGTTAAGAAATTTCTCTAGAGGTTATATTTGTCCTGCTCAACCCAGGCCAAGTTTGAATTTGAATCAGGTACGGTTTTATTGATTTTTAGTCCTCTCAAGCAAGCTTCCTTTTCTGCCAGAGTTTTAAAAGTCCTATTCCTTTTACTTACAAATTAGTCTAACAGGTTAAGAAGTTAGAAACCACAAGCAATTTTCTTTTATAGTAAGCAGTTGCAAAATTGAAATAACCAATTCTTAATCCCAATTCTTAAAACTTTAACAGAGCTCTTTAATAAACAAAACAGACAAGTCACACAGAACACAGAACAGTAATCATACAAACATCTGCACAATCAAAACATTTAACAAAATTTTTAACAGATATAACCAGATGGTGCCAAAAAAGGCTCTCAGAATCAGATAACCAGACCCAGATTTATACTCTAGAACACCCAGAGTTGTGCCAACTGGCACAGAACCAGATATGTGTCTTAGAAGATACCCAGGTAGTGCCACACTGGGTCCAGTGGACACTGTTCTCAGGAATTAACACCCATCAGCATCTTATTATTCTGAGAATCCAGATGCTAGCACAGACAGACAGATGAGATTGTGCTCTAAGGCACCCAAATTTACTCTTCCATGGCCAAAATAAAGGTGTCCACCATTGGGCGTGCTGTGGCTGAAAAACTGCTCTCTTCCCAAAGATTCTGGAGTGATCCAGAGGGCCAGCCTCTCCAAATAAAGAACCCAGATCTCCAGTCACCTCAAGGCCCAAGGAGGAGACCCAAAAGTTTCTAATCTCTAATCCTGCTCTCATATCTCATTGGGAAGCCTCCAAATGTAAAGTTGAAGAAACTGAGGCAAGATAGAGATTAGACAGTTTTTAATATTTTATTTGAGAGGGAGAGATTGTGCTGGGGGCATGTTGTCCCCAAGGCTGATATCTCAAAGCATCCAGCAGCCAATATGAAGTTCCCATGAAATAAATATACATACATACATACATACACATACACACACACACACACACACACACACACACACACACACACACATACGTGGCTCTTAAGCTATCAGGGTAGACCGAGGCAGGAGTGGAGTCCAAGCACTGATCAAGAATGGATCATCAATCCAGTTCTGACAAGGTAGGAGGTAGAACCATAAATTCTGATAAATTGGGATTAAGAAGAACAATGATAGAATGGGGGGAGGCACTGGACATTCTGATAAACTGGGAAGGTCTGGAGTCATCATGTCTAAGATAGAAAGTCTTTCTCCTTATCTGGATTAAATTTAAGAGGAAGGGGTGGTGTTGCAACCAGGAGGATTGAGGCAGAACAATTCAAGGAACTGAGGCAGAACAGTTCAGGGAAACTGAGGCATGACAATAAAAGGGAACTGTGGCATAACAAAACTAAGACATTTAGGTATGTTTACCAAAAAATTGAGTATGATATGTGTGATGACCATGTATTTAAAATCAGCCGGAGTCAGGAATTCAGGTTAAGGGAAAAATCTTCAATCTTTATTGAAGTGAAGAGGTGAAAAAGGATTGCAATAGCAATATGGGCAAGAAAGATTGCGATAGCAATATGGGCATCTGTGACAGGAAGCCAGCTAACAGAGGGAGAACTGAGCTGAACAGCCGTCACAATGGCAATGAGAGCAGCTGAGTCGAAATGCCAGCCAGCAGTCTCTCCTTCCCCTTCCTTTTCCACTCCCCTGCCTCCACCCACCAAAATCGTCATTTCCTATACAACACATCAGGACTTGCACAAAGAGTGGGCGGGGGCCATTCTTTCTCCAAGCTTGTATATTAATAGAGTATGGTCCAATTACTATTTAGCCTCATGTGCTTGGGACCTCAGTGCATCAACTTGAGCCTCAGCCCATTACAGATATGGATGCTTCCCTTGGCCATACATGCTTGCTAATAGATGAATTAATTATACAGACAAATTTAATCTAATAACTCTTCTACTTATCAGGATCTGTGGAATGAATGGTCATAATTAGTATTGAAAGACAAAAGAGAAAATGGTTTGAGAAGGCAGGGTAAAGAGAGAGAGAGAGAGAGAGAGAGAGAGAGAGAGAGAAAGAAAAAGCCTTATTATGTACTATCCAAGGGATATAATTGGAGACAAAACCTACATACCTGCACATGTGTAGCTTCAAACATCAAGGGTTATTGTCCATCTATTTCATGTCATGACTACTTGCTGGCTTCCTCTTCCTAGGCATTCCCCAGACCGTTCTATACATATGAGGAACCCAAGCCAAGGTTGTACAAATGCCCACAATACCGGTATCATCAATGTGATCTTCAAAGAACATTTCTCTCATTTTGAAAAAGACCATTCCTGGTCAGTAATGAATGGGATTTTGCCTGATACTGTGGTTCTATCTGCTCCAACTCTATCTGTTCAGCCACTTCCTATAAACCACCTTTGAGGTTTTTGCAGCTCTCCATGAGGTAATTAACATCATAGATGACCAGAAAGAACAATTGCAGGATCTCAAAGAAGTTCAGCTCTTCTTCAGGCAAATTAGAATTGGTCAGGATTTTGATTAAGTAGCCAAAGTCTAAATTAAATTTGATTAAATAACCACTATGAAACAAAAGCCACTTGACTCCCTCACATAACACGACACCCGATATCATGAGAAGTTCTACAAAATATTATGTCTCAATCCTTTCCCTAGATTGTTAGGAGCTCTATGGAGTCCTGGGCATACATGTCCTCCAGTAAATTAAAATTGAAATTGAACTGCCATGTTGAAGTTCCCTGGAAGTTATTCTTTTTGGTCATTCATAAACATTAATCCAAGCTGAATTATCTTTAGCTAGTCTACATTACATCTCAATAGTTGGTACTGATAGTCAGCATTAATTCTGAATTCTCCATTGGGTCTTGCAATACAACTAGAAACTCAGTGTCCATGGCAACATAATTATACTTCCATATAATGTGAAAAAATTTTCTTCATCTTGTCATCCAGCTTGGAAGATCAAACTTCGCAATTTTTTGGCTATGATCTACAATAACTGGTGGCATAGTGGGAACACAAAAAGTCTAGATACTAACAAGCATCACAATATTACACTTGATTGAAGAGTTGTTTTATAAAATAAGTTTTCTTATCCTTTATTTTTGTACCTCTACTGGTGTTGTGCTCCTTCACCATAGAGCCAAGAAGCCTCAGCAGCAGCCCCATAAGCACCTCTCACTGACCCTGGAAAAGGAGGTGTAGGAGCCAGAAAGTTCTTATTTATTGAAAAGGGAGATAAGTTATTGTCTATGGAGGTTTCATTTCTTTTAAGAGTCATTGAGAAAACAAAATGAGGACAACCAAGGGTTAATTCCATGAAGGATGATTTGACAGCTATATCAGAAAGGAAGAAAAGAAAGAAAAGAATTATTTAGCATGTCTTGAATATCATTCAAATAACATGTCTTTTCCTGTTTTGTCAAAGCTTCTGAATTATTTTCCTCGATGATTTCCTAAAATATGATATGAATATTTTCTGTTTCATTATGTTTTTTTCTAGGTCAACAATCCTCAGATTATCTTGCCAAGCTCTAATTTCCCTCCTTATATTTTCTATTAATTCTTGTTGGCTTCTGAGCCCATCTGGAAGGGTTCTTGCAGTACTTCTATTCTCGTTTTTGAGTAGTTATTTCTCTATTATATCTTTCTTCAAAATATTCCCTCTTTCGTTTATTTGGTATACTAGAAGTATATACTGATGACTTTGTGAAACTCTGCCTCACTTAAATCCAATTCACCTAGAAGACACTATTACCCCTGGAATATTATTTGTCCTCTTCAATACCAAGAACAAATAACAGCAACAACATTAGAGACAGTTACTAATCAATAAACATTTATTAAGTACCTACTAAGTACAAAACACTATATTCACAGGATAATACTAGGGATAGATAAAAAGGCTAAAAGTAGACCATGTCCCTCAACATAGAATAGTGGATAGAATGCCTATCCTATAGTCAGAAAGACCCGAGTTCAAATGCAGCCTTAAAAATTTAGCAGCTTTATACCCCAGAACAAGTTATTTAATCTCGGTTTTCCTAAGCTTCCTCAACTGTAAAATAAATATAATAATGGCACTTTCACATTTGTGAAAACCCCATAAACTGATATTTGTAAAGCATTTTAGTACAATGCCTGTCACATAGTAGATACCTTCTTTCTCTTTTTTTGTTTATTCTTTTCTTTAGTATTTGCTTGATTTTCTTTTAAGTTTTCCTTATGGAGATTTTTTCTTTCTCCTTATTTGCTGTTTTGGGTTTTACTATGTTTGACACATTTCTGATTGTTTTATGGAACTAGAAGACACTAAGCAAAAACATGATCCCTTACAGCTATTTTGCTAGAAGTCACTCCACACCACCCTTCCTTCAATTCTTTTTTTAAAGAATCCTTCATCAAATTTTGAAATTCATTCTCTCATATTTCCTCAGTCTATTGGATTTTATACATGATAAGGTTTTTCCCCCTCTTTTACTTAAGCACAGTTATTTAGGATAAAAAGATGCATGAACAGTAATACTTTCTGAGAATATTTAGGAGGAAAAAATAAGAAGAACATAGTGAAAGTCCCAAGGCCACATAACTGATGCCCCTGCCAGGAGCAGCTTCTGCCAAAAAGTGTTCTGGAGCTCTTCTAAGAAAATTATCCTGATGCTGAATAACCAATTTGGAGTAAGCACTGCAGTATTCAAAGTCCAAACAAAACAAGCCCCAAGGTGTCATGAGATTTCATAAATACCCATCTCTCTATTCTTCTAGCCCTATGTCTGCCCTCTTTATACTCAACCTATTTTCAATGCTTCTCTTCTTCATTCAGTTCCTTTGAAATAATGGATTATTATGATTTTTCTTTCTTTGAAAATTGCTTCTGGTTAGTGGATTTCAAAAGTGCAGCTGCTTTAAACTTTTTCCTTTTATAAATTAATACCATATTCCAAGTTCCTTTTTTTTTTTTTTTTTTCATTTTGAGGGCCACCACCATGCTGTTTTATAGGGCATTTCCATTTCAGGGTTACTTGAAAATGGAACACATGTTATGCATGTAAATATTGTGCCTCCTATGAGCTGATTTAATCAGCATGGATACCATTATTCATGCAAAGGCATGAATAATTTATTTTACTGTTGTAAAAGTTTAATAAAAGTTTTCTTGTCTTTATAAAATCCCATGTTTCTCTTTGTTCATTCTATGGCAGCAGTATAATCAGAATATAAAGCAGGCTATATTAAAAAGCAATGAATGACATGGACCTCATTGAGATTCTTGCATTATTTTTCATTGCCATTTTAGCTGCGATTAAAGATTTTGAACAAGGAGAATCTGCAGCTTTTCTAGAGATTCATGTGTGACCATTCCTGACCAATCTATGTTACTTATTTATCTTCCAACATAACTACAAAAATGCATGGAACCATATTTTATAGCTGATATTACACTCAGATGTTTATAAACACTACCTAAAAGTGTATTTTTCATGTCTTTTTCAGGATTTTTCCTGGTGGTATGATTACTATGCTAATTATGGGTTACTGATTAAAGGGTAATTGTTAATATATGCCTCCACTAAAGTCCTGCTCTGATGGCTCATGGCCTAGAGGTGACCCTGGGTGCTCAAAAGCTATGCCAGTAAAGCACAAAACTCTGGCAAGGCATAGCGAGGATTTAAGGTTATAGACTATGTGTCTGTATTCCAAACTTAGACCAGTTAAGTTCACGGAGGGGTCACGGGATTGTAGGAATGGACGTTAGATGGGACCTCAGAAATCTGTCCGTCCACAGGGCAAGCCATCTAGCCCAACTGAAGCAGAAAGGCACTATGAGGGAGGGACAGGAGGCAGCATGAGCCAAGCAAGTCAAACCACCATCACAAATTTAACCCCACAGTCTGGGACTTTAACTTCAGGACTTTGGAAAGAGCTTTGCTCCACTTCCACCCCCAAATTATGATTCCAGACCAGAGGGAAGTCATTGGGGAAGAAAGACCCACCTTCCTCATTACCACTAGTAATTGTTGACCAACCATTACCAATGTTTGGCACGGGTGCATGACCCTTTTTCCCAATTAACTAATAAGAGACATCTTCAGGTACAAAGAAAAAGCATTTATTTAAACCCTGGGAGCCATCCCAATTCCGCCATGTGCTCCTGGAACCTGGGCAGCTTCCGGCTTGTCCAGGACTTAAAAGCAAAAGATTCGAGCCTTCTCATTGGATAGATTAAAAGAATATAACCCTCCTTGACCAATGGTAACCAATGTTGGCTGCCTCCCACAAGTCGCGTCACTTCCTGCAACTTCCTGTATCCCAGGATTCAAAGTTCATCCCTCCAGAGATCATATGACACCCTGATCATGTGACTCAATACTGAGAAATACTTCATTCAATCAGTCCCATTCACCAATACCATCACACACTCAGAGTTGTAGCACCTAACAGACCCCCATTCCTGCTTCCCGCTCAGTCTTCACAGTCATCATCTAAGTAAGATGTTCCTGCGGGTGAATCACCAGCCATTCACACCCAATTCCAACCAACTGCCATGTACAGATCTGGCAAGACTAGGGCTGATGTCCCAGGGGGCCCTATGGGAGGGATGGAGTAGAGAGGGTATCATGTCCCCAAATCAAATGGAATATTGGAATCCAGGGGCACACCATCTCTCACATCACAAACGGTTAACAAATTCACGTAAGAGATAGAAATCAATGTGCTTCAAAGGCTTAGGAACTTCACCAATTTAAAGCTCGTTGAAAACTCCCGGCATACAATCAAGAAAAAGGCTAGTTCTTCAAAACTGTAGTTAATATCCACTGCAGTATGTGGTATGATGGAGAGGTATTAAGTAATATATGTCAAATTTGTGAATTCAATACCAGATAATGTAAAATAAGTGATAACAGAAGAGAAAAAAAACCATATTGCATATTTAAGTTTTTTAAAGATGTGAAAAGTTGTAAGATTTATTGTATAAGTATTGAGTCAGGCACTACTCTATAAACAACTGATAAATGCATGCAAGGTGATTTATTTGTGCAGGTGGGGGATGGGGGGTGGAAGAGAGAAAGGATGGGGAAAACTAGCACCAACAGATAACATGAAAGGTTTCTTGTACAATATTGCACTTTCATTTAATCTTGAAGGTAACCAGGAATTCCAAGAATCTAAAATGAGAGTGGATTATATTCCAAGCATAGGAGTTGGCCACTGCAAAGGCCTAGAGATGGAAAATGAGGGTTATGTCTAAGGAATAGTAAGAAAAAAAAATTAATTGGATCATAGAGCATAGGAAAGGAAGTAATGCATATTAAATCTAGAAAGATTGGTTGGGTCAAGTTGTGAAAGGCTTTTAAAGCCAAAGAGAAGAAATTAGTTATCCCTTCTATATCATAGGGGTTAGCGCCAAGGTGCAATCCCCCCACTTCATGATATTAAAAATCCACATAAAAATTTTGGCATGCCCTTTGTACTAGAGAAGTTAAAATTATTATAGTATTCAAAGATAAAATATATTGATGTTATACAATATTATACATATTTCTTAAGCATTTGAGTTTCTAAACTTTTTCTATGTCATCGGCTGCCCTTCGCATGTTTTGAGATTTCTGCAAAATTACCCAAAAAAATCCCCACTTAATTTGCTATGCTGAACTATCCATATTAAAACCACAATGGAAAAAGTCATGATGTAGAAGGAATAACTACATTTTATTTAGAGTTAGCAAGAAGTCACCAGTTTGTGGAGTAAGATAATAACATAATCAGCACTGCACTTTGTCAGTTGTGTGATGGATAGAATGGAGTGAAGTAAAACTTGAGGTAAAGGTACTAACTAGAAATATACTTTAATAATGCAGAAAAATGATGATGAGGCTCTAAACTAAGGCTTTGAATAGTGGTCGCATAAGTGAAGAGAAAAGGGCAGATGCCAAAGATATTGTGGAAATTAATTGATAACAATTGGTCACAGATTGTTGTTTGAAATAAGGGTGAATTCCAGGAGAATGACAACATTGGAAACTTGAGTGATTAGATGACACCCTCAAAAATAACAAAGAGATGGGTCTTACAAACATAGAAGAAGAAATATGTGAATTTTATTTAAATTCAAATAAAGTTATTTTACTCCCATATTATATTTTAAGTTAACCTAAGAAAAAATAAAATAGTAAATATAATAAAGAAAACAGGGATTTTGTTGAACATAGTATGGACCAGGGGTAAATGGTGCTCTCAACTATATCAACTCTTTGATTAAATGATTAAATGATTTTTTAAATTATTTTAATTAAATGAATGACTCAAATAGCTTATATGAAAGTTGGAACAAGAGAAAGATTAGTCAAAATGATTTCTATTCTCTAAATGATGGCTGATTATGTAACAAGTTTGAATACAACAACAAAAAAGAATCATACACATTATATCAGCATGTCACTGCACAAATATGCTCTTGGCAAATAATCTTGGCAAAGATACTGAAATGGTTTATCACTTCCTTTTGCAAATCATTTTACAGATGAGGAAGCTGAGACAAACAGGATTAGTTATACAGTGGTTACACAGCTAAAAAGGGAATGAGGTTAGATTTGAACTCAGGTACAGTCACTGTCCTTACTGGATAGCATTCTGGCCTTGAAATTAAGACCTTTGATACCTGCTATGTGGCTTTTGAGAAAGTCACTTACCCTCTCAATCTTAGTGCTCTATCTAATCTATAAAATGAAGGAGATGGGTGGGATATTTTCTAAGGACCCTTCCAGTTCTAAATCAATGATTATGTGATCTAATGAACATTTCTATGCTTTATAATGATTAATTTCTTATATGTAAAAGTTATTTATATTATTTCTATTAATATGTAGCAGAAAAGTATTTTATCATTTTTGAGAAGCATAAATGTTCCAGTTTGGGATCTCTACATCAGAAAAGATAAAAAGAGGAAATCAACAATAATAGCTATAGTTTAAAAAACATTGTAAGATTTGCAAAGTACTTTACATATCTTCTCTCATTTTATACTTGAAACAATCCTACAAGGTAGGCTTTATTTTTTTTTTCAAAAAAAATTTTTTTAAATAAACAATGCTTTATTAATCATGTTAGGAAAGAAAAATCAGAATAAAGGGTAAAAACCATGGGAGAGAAAAAAAAAAACAGGAAAAAGAAGTAAACATAGCATGTGTTGATTTACATTCAATCTCCATAGTTCTTTTTCTGGATGCAGATGATATTTTCTATCCAAAGTCTATTGAAATTGCCTTGGATAGACTATTATTATACCCATTTTACAGATGAGACAGAGGCAAAGACAAGTTAAATTATTTGCCCAGTCTCACACAAATATATATATATATACATATATTATATATATATATTTTATATATCTGAGTCAAGATTAGAATCAGCACTTTTCTGATTCCATGTGCAGCATTCTATCCACTAAACCGCCTACCTGCCTCTAAATGGAAGAATTGAAATGCCTGAGAGATAGTTTATTGTGTGGCAAGTCAGAGTACATAGAATCAAGGAATCTCAAATTGGAAAGTAACTCAGCAACCAACTAGATCAATTCACACACAGAAATATTCCCTATTATAATAATTATCATTATCATGAATTATTTTTCTTATTATTAATTATTACTAAAAGCTAGTACCAGTATAATGATTTAAATTTGCTAAGCATTTTACAAGTATTTCATTTTACTCTGTATCATATGTGTCAAGTGGTCTGCCACTTTTGCTTAGAAACCTCCAAAAATGTAGAACTCACTACCTTTCAAGGCAAACCAATCCATTTTTGAATAGCTCTAATTCTTAGGAAGTTTTTTCTCCTGACAAAATTAGCTTCTTCATAATTTTCATGAATGTTTTAAGCCATTTTTGCATCTTTTTATTCAAAATTCTTTTATTCCCTCCATAAAATTAGTAGACATTTAATTTTCCCTCTGCCTCACAAGCTCAGGTAAATTGGTTACAAAGAAGCCAACCATTTAATATCTCTTGGCTTTGGCCATATTTTAAATGGGCTGCCTAAAATATTAGATTAAAAACTGATCTTTGACACAATAATATAATTTAACTTTTCATCTTAAATATGAGAAATAGTGAAACTGTAAATATGAGAATATAAATATGTATTATGAATATATGTGCATGAATTATACATATATAAAACAAAATTTTATTAAGTATATTAAATAATACATAAAATAATCACTGGTCATCATATCTATTTCTTCATTCGGTGAGGTCCACTGTTATGCTGGCCTTGGAGTGCATTCTATAAAACCCTCTTATAAATCATCACAATATATAATGAGATCTTCTTAGCCCTTCTTTAATTTAAGCCCCTGGCTGGCATTCGATGAAAAGTCTATGTGTATCCAACCTCTTTTCTCTCTAATTCTTCTTCTCTATAACCACCAAATTAATATTTCTAAAGGAGGAAGATCAAGTGTCTCTAGTTGCATCTAACATAAAATATAAACACTTTTATAAAACTCTTTGCAATTTCATTCCAGCTTACTTTTCCAAATTTATTGCTTGACTCCCATTCATGAATTTTGTGTTCCAGCAAAATTAGACTTTTTGCTGTTTTCTATAAATGACATATATATTTATAGTCTAAAAATCCCCTTCTCCAAGTCTTTATATAGCCTAGAATCCACTCCACTTCTTAAAATCAATTATTTTTAAAATTAATTTTATTTTTTCAATTAACAAAAATTCATTTTTTCTCCAACCTACATGGAAAAAAAGAAAACTATATATAGGCAAAGAAAACAAATTTCTGCTTAAACATGTTCCTTTTATTATTTCTTACAGCATAATAGTATTCCATTACATTTATTTGCCTCAAGCATCCTTTAAAGCCAAGTACAAATTCTTTTACAAAAGCCTTTCCTTATCTCTCTTTACAAAAGGGCCTTTTCCTTTACCTTCTGATGTGACTTTGTATATATTTTGATTTCATTTTGTGTGTACCGTTCATAAAACTTCTTGACTTATCTATATTATAGTTTCATCTTTCAAAAGTAGAAGAAGCAATGAGAGGAATTGCTATTCTGATCCTGATTGTGACCAGTAACAAATGACTGTCACCAAAGTAGAAATGGAAGGAATCAGTATCTACTTCATCATGAGGTCCACACCAGGAAAAGAAAGGAAAGCTGGAAACTCCTAGATTTTTGGAAAATAGACTTCAACAAAATGATAGGTAGGATGTGATGATACAAAATGCTAATATAAGAAATCACTCAAGAAGAGTAGAAAACTCTCGAGAGGGGAAAAAAAATTATTGGCACAAACTGAAGAAATTCCCATGAAAAAGTCAAAGGAGTAGAGACAAGACCATCATATAAATGTACACCCATCATACAACTTAGTTTTCAAAAAAGACACATGCCAAAGATGAACAGTATAGTGCCTTTCACATGCCAGTCATTCATCAGATGCCTGCTAAAAGAATTTAAAAAAAAAGAAAGAAAGAAAAGAAAAGAAAAGAAACTTGTGACTGATTCAAGCGTATAAAGAAGTTCAATACAGTGCAATGTATACTGTTTATATAAACATTGAACATTCTTCTAAAATTCTTTTTGCTTTTATTAAGAAACCTCTTGTTTAATGCTTTAAGATTTGGTGAACAATTACTCATGCCACCAATAACCTTCATAATTGTATAGCCTTTTATCATTTCCTCTTTCAGCTTTCCACACCAAAGAGTACTAATCGCTTTAGTCTTAGTAATTAAATAAACTACCATTCTATAAAAACAAGTCATTAAGATAATCACCCTAAAAAAGGTATGCTCCTTAATCCTGTGTTAATACAGAATAAGAATAGAATCCTATTACCAAAATATATTTGGTATGCAGTTTAAAAGCCTCATGACTTGACTATTTAAAAATAACTTTCTTGAAAATGAGGGAAAACTTTTTTTTCTTTCCTCTGCCATACACAGTCTTGAGTTCCATTCAAAACATCTCTAAATGCTGAAAAATTCTACTTTTTACTCTTAGCTAACTCAAAATAATTCCAAAAGTGAAAAATATTTCTTTATGATAATAAAAATATTAAGAAGAGGGGGAAAGGTCGTATTCCTTCATAGTCAACCTATTTAAAAGCAATAATAAAGATCTTTTTATCATTGAAAAAATCTATAAAATTTTTCCTTGCTTTTATCCCAATTCAGTTAATCCTAGTTCAGCTTTCCCAATATAATACACCTGCTAAAGACTTTCATCAGTTTCTTACTCTAGATTATGAATACACTGAAGACATCTTTTCCTTCTTTTTGTAAGCCTAACGTTTAGCACCATGTTTGGCAGGCACAGAGTTGGTGCTCAATAAAAGTTTATTGACTGACTGACTTGCTAGGGTTGCAAAAGTAAGATCAAAACAGTATGAGCTGCAGCAAGAAAATTCTCTTTATGCCAGACTCACAATTGTCCTTTCCACTCTATTACATCATTAAACTCAACACCCTCTTTTGACCTGTCTAATATCTTAGATTCACAGTTTCCTACTCTAATAATCCTCATTTCCATTCCCCTTCAGCCACTAGCTGACATAGCCATACATTGGATTTCTTTATCATTTATAACTGATTGCATTTAAGATCCTGAAATATCACCTAGCCTTTATTTCTGATGACCTTACTCTCCACCTTTTCCACTTCATCACTAATATTGAGAATGTTCTTTGTCTTCATCATGGCATCTGTTCCTTCACTAATATTTCAGTCTCTATCTCTCTTGGATTAATTTTTCATCTATTCATCTAGAAATGAATCCATGGCTAACTCCCTAGACTATCTTGTGCCTTGATCTCTAACTGTTAGCAATTTATTTGCCAAGGTTGGAAATTGGCAATTGGAAAATATACTTTTATTTATTGTTCAGAATGACTAAACAGAGAGACTTTGTGAAAAATTAGATACCATTTTCCAAACAAAATCATCATACCCTTTAATATTCAATGATTTCAATATGAAAGTTGATTTAAGGGGAATACATGATTAATGGTTTAAAGGAGTCAAAAACAAAAGAGACCAAAGATGTGTAGATTATATAAAAGCCTCATACCTATCTAGCATGAATACTTTCTTCAAGAATCAATCCATCAGCAAGCATTTTTTTCAAGCATTTATTTAGTACTTGCTATATGTCAGGAATGATACTAATCACTGAGGATACAAAGAAAAAGAAAAAGAAATCCCTTCCCTCAAGGAGCTTAGATGTTAAAGGGCAGACAATGTGTCCACAAATAAGAATGTTTGAAATACATGAAGAATTAAATGAAGTTATCCTTAGAAAGAAAACTGTAAGTAACTGGGGAAACTGAGAAAGGCTTTTTGAAGATAGCAATTGAATCTTGACGGAAGTCAAGCATTCTCAGAAGTTAAAGTGAGAAGAGAGAATATCCCACACATGGGGGAAAGCCAGGAAAGTCCTAAAGATGAAACAGTGTTTAAGATGTTTAAGAGAAGTACCAAGCAGGGCAGTAGGACTGAACTATAGAATGTGAAGAGGGAAGTAATAAAAGGGAAAGGGTCAAAAGGGATCAGATTATGAAATGTTTAAATTCCAAATGGGGGTGCTTATATTTTATCTTTGAGGGGATGGGGGGCACTGGAGTTTGTTGAGTGACATAGTTTAGACTACTATCTTAGAATATTCATTCTGGCTACATTATGAAAAATAAAATGGTATAGGGATAGATTTGAGGCAGAAAGATGAAGTGCGAGGTAATGCAATAGTACAGAAAATAGCTAATAAGCTAGAACTATGGCAGTATGGATTGAAAGAAAGGAAACTATCTGATAAGTGTTATAGAGAAGGAAAAAACACCATAAAATTTAGCAATTTATTAGAGTGGAGGAATGAGAGACGGAGTGAGGAGACAAGGATCACTCTGAGGTTGTGAACTGAGATGTCTGCAATGGAGAGTGGTGATATTGAGTACAATAGGAAAGTTTAGAGAAAGTGGAAATTTGGGGAGGGAAAGAAACAATGACTTCTTCATTTGAAATGCTTATGAGACAATCATTTGGAAATTTCCAACAAATAGTTGATGATATAGGATAAAGCTCAGAAGAGAGACTAAGGTCAAAAGTATGAATTTGGAGCCATATGGAGAGAGATGAAAACTGAACTCAGAAGGATAGATATGATCATTAAATGAGAAAATATACAGAGAAAAGATCAGAAATCCAGAAAAGAAACTTGGGGATACCCATAGTTAGTGAGAATGACACAAGTAAAGAACTAGCAAAGGATTTTTTTTGTCATTTTTATTTTTTAAATAACTTTTTATTGACAGAACCCATGCCAGGGTAATTTTTACAACGTTATCCCTTACACTCACTTCTGTTCCGATTTTTCCCTTCCCTCCCTCCATCCCCTCCCCCATATGGCAAGCAGTCCTATACATGTTAAAGCATATCCTAGATACAATATATGTGTGCAGAACCAAACAGTTCTCTTGTTGAACAGGGAGAATTGGATTCAGAAGATAGAAATAATCCAGGAAGAAAAACAAAAATGCAAACAGTTTACATTCATTTCCCAAAGTTCCTTCTTTGGGTGTATCTGCTTCTGTCCGTCATTGATCAATTGAAACTGATTTAGATCTCTTTGTCAAAGAAATCCACTTCCATCAGAATACGTCCTCATACAGTATTGTTGTTGAAGTATATAATGATCTCCTAGTTCTGCTCATTTCATTTAGCATCAGTTCATGTAAGTCTCTCCAAGCCTCTCTGTATTCATCCTGCTGGTCATTTCTTACAGAACAATAATATTCCATAACATTCATATACCACAGTTTACCCAACCATTCTCCAATTGATGGACATCCACCTAGCAAAGGATATTGAGGAGTGATCAAACAGCTAAAAGATGAATTGAGAGTAAGCAGAGTCAGAAAAACTTGACAGAAAACAAGTTTCCAGAAAAAGACATGAATCATTAAAAATATATGAGATAGAATATGTTAGACATGATAAGTATCAAACAATAACACAAAGAAATAAAAGTTTCATTCCAACAGACTGGAAATAACTCCTTACTAATATAGGAGTCATTTCTTAGTTAACTCTGTATAGTCAGAACATTGACTTGTTAGAATAAAAATTTTAATCAATATTAAGTTAGAGGAAAGAAAAAATGAGAAGATATGTTGCATAATTGAAGCAATTCCAACCTGAACTATTTACACAAGATGCTAATGGTAAATGAATGAGAGCAGATATTGACAGATACTATCACCATGTCCAATAAAAGTTAATCAATTTATATCAGCCACTGTGATGAAAATTCATAAAAACTGCCTCAATCAACTGACACTTGATATTCTTGCCAAGTGAAAAAAAAAGGTAGACAAGAATGGTACCACCTGAGAATGTAAACTTGTTTGTAAAAGCCTACATAGTAGGAGAATAGCAAAAGAAATTATGAGCAGAATTGCACTGAAAATGTTAAAAATCAGTGGAGAAAAAAATGTTTATTGAAAGCTTGGCAGAGACCCATTTAAGTCAATCTTTCTGCATGTATTTAAGGATGAAACTTAGAAAGGACAATAAGGAGGCAAAAATTGCAAAAACTTTGGCAAGATTTTCAAAACAAATGGTGGCATCAACACATTATGGGGTTTAACATACTCATTCCTAATATGTGACATGTGGAAGCCAAAATGGCAAAATAGAAATCAAAAATAAAAAAAAAAATCTGAACTAGGCCAAATATACATGTAGAAAATATGATGGGGAATAAAATAATTTTGAGTGCTTTATTGGAACCACTTTCATAATGTCTGAAAGGAGATACTAAACACTTAGAAAAATCATAAACCTAATTAATACCCCAAAACTAAAAATGAGTACTCCTTATTGAGACTATCAATAACTACTAACATAGATTTACTTTTTTATTTCTATTAAATGCTTATTAAAAATGGCCTATAGACATATCAAGAATAACTTTGTATGTGTGCATGTGTATGTATTTGTGTGTATTGATGAGGAGGGAACTAAGTCATAGGGTAGAAGAGGATGGTTGAGTTTATCTTGAAGAAAGGGGTAGATTTTTAGAAATGGATATGAGTGTAATGAGGATAAACTGGAACCATTTCCAATAAGATCAGGAATGAAACAAGGTTTCCTACTATCACCATGACTATTCAATATTGTATTAGAAATGCTGGCTTTGGCAATAAGAGATGAGAAAGAGATTAAAGGAATTAGAGTAGGTAATGAGGAAACCAAATTATCACTCTTTGCAGATGATATGATTATATATTTAGAGAACCCCAGAGAATATATTAAAAAGCTATTAGAAATAATCCACAACTTTAGGAAAGTTGCATCTTATATATCATTCTTATATACCACAAACAAAATCCAACAGCTAGAGATACAAAAAGAAATTCCATTTAAAATAACTGCCCATAATATAAAATATTTGGGAATCTATCTGCCAAGGAAAAGTCAGGAAATATTTTTTTAAAAACTACAAAATACTTTCCATACGAATAAAGACAGATCTAACCAAGTAGAAAAATATTAAGTGCTCTTGGATAGGTCGAGCGAATATAATAAAGATGACAATACTACCTAAGCTAACCTATTTATTTAGTGCTATACCAATCAGACTCCCAAAAAACTATTTTCATGACCTAGAAAAAATAACAAAGTTAATCTAGAAGAACAAAAGATCAAGACTTTCAAGGGAACTAATGAAAAAAATCAAAACTATATTATGAAGCAGCAATCAACAAAAGCATTTGGTATTGGCTAAGAAATAGACTAGTTGATCAGTAAAATAGTAGGTTCACGGGAAAAAAATAGTCAATAACTATAATAATCTAGTGTTTGACAAACCCAAAGACTCCAGCTTTGGGGATAAGAATGCACTGTTTGACAAAAACTGCTGGGAAAATTGGAAATTAGTATGGCAGAAATTAGGCATTGACCCACACTTAACACTGTATACCAAGTTAAGGTCGAAATTGGTTCATGATCTAGGCATAAAGAATGAGATGATAAATAAATTAGAAGAACATAGGATAGTTTACCTCTTAGACCTGTGGAGGAAGAAGGAATTTGTGACCAAAGAACTAGAGATCATTATTGATCACAAAATAGAAATTTTTGATTATATCAAGTTATAAAGTTTTTGTACAAACAAAACTAATGCAGACAAGATTAGAAGGGAAGCAATAAACTGAGAAGACATTTTTACAGTCAAAGGTTCTGATGAAGGCTTCAATTCCAAAATATATAGAGAATTGACTCTAATATATAAGAAATCAAGCCATTCTCCATTTGATAAAAGGTCAAAGGATATGAACAGACAATTTTCAGATGAAGAAACTGAAACTATTTTCTAGCTACATGAAAAGATGCCCCAAATCATTATTGATCACTACACACCTCTCAGACTGGTTCAGATGACAAGAAAAGATAATGATGAATGTTGGAGGGGATGTGGGAAAACTGGGATACTGATACATTGTTGGTGGAATTGTGAATGCATTCAACCATTATGGAGAGCAATTTGGAATCATGATCTCTACTGGGCTTATATCCCAAAGAGATCTTAAAGAAGGGAAAGGGACCCGTATGTGCAAAAATGTTTGTAGTAGCCCTTTTTGTAGTGGCTAGAAATTAGAAATTGAATGTATGACCATCAATTGGAGAATGGCTGAATAAATTGTGATATATGAATGTTATGGAATATTATTGTTCTTTAAGAAATGACAAGCAGGATGATTTCAGAAAGGCCTGGAGAGACTTACATGAACTGAGGCTGAGGGGAATGAGCAGAACCAGGAGATCATTATACACTTAATCAACAATACTATATGATGATCAGTTCTGATGGAAGTGGCGCTCTTCAACAATGAAATGAACCAAATCAGTTCCAATTTTTCAGTAATGAAGAGCTACACCCAGAGAAAGAACTATGGGAAATAAGTGTAGACCACAACATAACATTTCCATTCCTTCTGTTATTGTCCACTTGCATTTTTGCTTTCCTTCTCAGGTTATTTTTACCTTATTTCTAAATCCAATTTTTCCTGTGCAACAAGATAACTGTATAAGTATGTATACATATATTGGATTTAACATATACTTTGACATATTTAACATGCATTGGTCTTCCTGCTATCTAGGGGAGGGAGTGGGAGAAGAGAGAGGTAAAATTGGAACAGAAGGTTTTGCAAGGGTCATTACTGAAAAATTACCCATGCATATGTCTTGTAAATAAAAAGCTATAATAATAATAAAAAAGAAATAGATATGAGAAGGAAGCATATTCCAAGCAATAGGGGAAATGGCCAATACAAATACACATGCATGTGTGTGTGCATGTTTGTATCTGTATACACGTTATTTTCTTTAATAGAATTTAAGGTTTTTGAGATCAAGGATTATTTCATTTTGTGTCATTAATATCTAGCATAGTACCTGGTATGTCATAATAATGAATACCTGAATTATATAATTAAAAAGACTTTACAAAATGCTTATCATAAGCAATAACTGTGCTAAGCATTGAGAATATACATATGACAAGTAAGAAAACATCTTGACTTAGAGAGTTTACATATTAAGGTGATAAATATAGACAAATGATAGCCAGGAAGGGGTGTTTTAGTCTGGGAGGTCACAAAGATGATTGATGAAGTCACATAGTAATTGATTGACATATCCTTTCCTGGAATATCAGGGTTGATTTGATTGCTTTGCCCAAGCTAGAGGTGGAAAATTGGGTAGAATAAGAGAGGAAAAATATAAATGTGATGGTGTGACATTAATATTATGAATCTGAATCAAACTAGATATGGTGAAGTCTAACAAATAATATTTCCAGGGCTCCATACATTCAAAAACATTTGTTAATCAACTGCCATTAAGCCTTTGCTTAAAGAACTTCAGTGGTGGGGACACTGTTACTTTAAGAGACATTCCATTCCACTTTGGTGCAATTCTTTGTTATGAAGTTTCCCAACATTAAATCTAAATTTGAATTTTATGAAATTTCTACACATTACTACTTATTCAACCTTCTAAAATCAAGCAAGACAAGTCTAAACAGCTATTCAAATACTTGAAGAAAATCCTCATGTCATCTCCAGGTCTTCTGTTCTCTAGGCTGACCATCTCTAAGTCATTCAGGAGATTTTCTTGTAGCATAAAGTTGAAGCTCTTGAACATCCTGGACTCCTTCATCAGTACTCTCCCCAACTTTTTCATCCTAAAAGGTGATGTCCACACTCGACATAACACTCAATATTTAGCCCAAACAGGACTTTTCCCTAAATGCTATATCTCTCTTAATGGAACTCAGTTCAAGTTAGTCTTTTTGGCTGCCATATAGCATTAGTGAACAAGTACTTTGAAAGTACTTTTGCACACCTTAAAAAACTATGTAAATGCTAGTTATTATTATTAAGAATTCTTCCTTATTGAAAATTTTAAAAAACATCAGAATGATCATTCATTAGGAATATTATTGTGGGGTTCCTTTTCAGGTGTGAACTAAACTGAATGGTACTAAGTTGAACCATATAAATGCAACATTTTAAGTTTGCTGTCCACTAATACTGCTCTTTTTTCAGACAAAATCATTTCTTCCCCATTTTGTTCTTATATAGTATGTTTTTGAGTCCAAATAAATTATGCTTAATTGTATTAATTCCAAACAAAAATTTACATAATAAAAGAATTTTAGCTCCTGAAGGGACTTCCACAGTAGTCTAACTCATGCCTGAAAAGGAACGCCATTACAACATTTCTCATGATGCTGTTTGAAAATTTCCAGTAAGGGTGAATTCATAATAACATGAGGCATAATAATAATGGAGCAGCTCAGTGGCACAATGGCCTAAAGTTAGGAAGACTCATTTTCCTGAATTCATATCTGGCCTCAGACACTTAACCCTGTGTATCTCAGTTTCTTCAAATGTAAAATAAGCTAAAAAACAGGAAGTGGGACACCACCCCAGTATCTATTGCTAAAAAAAAAAAAAAAAATGGGGTCATGAACAGTGAGAAATAATTGACACAATTCAACAACATCATTGTTATCATTTTAGTTTATATAACACTTTAAGTTTTGTGATGCACTTTACATTTTATGTAAAGACTCAATTTTATCACCTGTAAAAGAGAGATAATAATAGGCCAAATCCAAGAGTTCATAAGGAACAAATGAGATAATTTAAACATTTTGTAAAACTTAAAAGTGCTATATAGATGTTAGTTGTCGTTTTTTTGGGGTTTTTTGTGTTTTTTTTTATGATTTCCTCAGTTTTACTCTCCATTCTGCCTCACACCTACAAGTATCAAAATCCTATGCATTATCTTTCAACTCCTAATTCAAAATGTCACTGCAGTTAGGTTCTGACCAATGCAAATAATTAATGCTCTGAAGCAGTCGCATTATTTGAATTTACATTACATAATTTCCAGTGGACTAGAATTGATTACTACATTTTACACAATTATAACTTCAAATAGGCAAATCTGAATACAAATAACCACTTCAAGGTATTTATTATTATCTCTAATTGGGATCTAGCAGTACTTCCATGAAGAACTTGCCTCATAGCCTTAGCCAAAATAAATGCCCTCACACTGGCATGTGCTATATTCTTATAAAATTTTCATTATATCACACTTATGGCCCTTGATCATATTTGTCTTGCACTATATTATTCACTTACATATTTTATCTGGATAGATAGATTTTAAGTTTTTTGAGTATGAGGGCAACTCATATTTAATCATCTATAGAAACAATAGGCAGCCTTACATATTAGGCACTCAATAAATGTTTTGATATTCAAATCAAAACATGATTTAATAAAAATCTTCCTGGAATCCTATCTTTCCTCTCCTTATGTTTCACCCCCACCCATTCCACCCCCCTCCCCACCCCACCACCACTTTTGTCTATTAGCTTTTATAAAGAAATATAAGATTTTGAAAGTAATCCTGAGTATTATCATTGTGACTATGCTCTAATTTCATCTGGGGTAGATGGGAACACTTCTAATTTTAGTATACCTATTGGTTGTGTGATAAAGATTAAGCAGCAGTAATTATAAAGATATTGCTAAAAATAAAGCTTGACTTCCTGCCTCTATAGTCACTTCTCTTTTCCTTCCAAATCCTTGTTTCCTTCTGAATATTGTACATTTTCCCCATTTATTTCCAAGGAAAATCTTTAAGACTATCCAGAAGCAGGTCACTGATTGGGGTAAATGTTAGTGACCCTAACTGAAACATATCTAAATACTGCTACTTTGGGACAGCACTTTATTTCAGCCCTTGTCATTTTGCCCCTTTATTCCACTCCAGGCATGTTAGCTCTGATACTTTTGATATGCTGCATCACTGAAAAAATAATTAGTCCCTATTTAATTGACTCATAAAATAACATGATGGTTGATTTTTTTTCAGAGCTTTAACCCTGTGAGAATTGCACAGTTAAATCATCAAGATCATTTGAGCCCCTGAAAAAGAAGTTAAGCAAAGAATGGGGATAAATAAAAAAAGGGGAGGACAAAAGAGCTTTCTTGAGAAAATCAATATAATCTCAGAAAATATGATGTGCAGAGACTGAGCATTGAATTTGTTTCCTTGGTCATTCAATCAGAGATCAGCTCTCTACAGGACGCTAAAATCTCTCACTCTGAATGAAGGGTGTGGGGACTAAATTGGAAACACTGGTTAATGTTGGTAGCACTTCCCATGAGTAAGTTCACTCCTTTGTCCACATAATTGTCTCTGGCTTTTTGCCTCCTTCCCTTCCGCTACCCTTGTACAAAGAAATTATGGCTCTGCTAAATAACTGGTTTTATTTTGGCTTTTGTTATTTTCAAACAGAGAAACTAAGCTCTTCTGTTGTCAAAATCTTTTTTATAACTTGCTCCATGAGAACAAGGTTTTTCTCCCCTTCCCTGTATTAAGAATGAGTTTTGCTTCAGTAGCTCCATATATAACTGGATATTTTCAAAATAAGCCCTATGAGAAAGGGCATGTTGAATGTTTACTCTTTTATAAGTCATTCCCCCCATAGTCTAGCAATTTCACCTTGATTTTTACCTAGAAAAAAAAGCTTACAGACACCATTTTATAATCACAGCAGGAAATATGTTACAGAAAAGTTCCACATGATAAAGACCAGTAAATGTGGGGATGAAAAAATGTTATCTACTTTACACTGTCATATTTATCTTAGAAGAACTGGCAAATAGTCTTAGGTCTACAAAGAATTGGAGTCTGTCAGTGTGTATCCATGAGACACTGGACCATTCTCCCTTCTTATTCTATCTTTGCTTTCTTCTTCTTTATGCACTGTCCTAAAAGAGGACTGAAGGCATAAGGAAAGCACCTTTACTGTGCCTTCTATTTGTAATCTTGCTGCCTTAATTTTCCCTCCAATATTAAAATCCTCTTCACCCCATACACTGGCCAATAAATAATTTCCCTTCTTGACCTTGTCACTCTAGATCTTGTTTTGTGATATGTTAGGATATCTTGAATTATTTTATCCAATGAAAATATATGTTGATAGAATTTTTACAGAAAAAAATCCATTTAAATAAGCAGCAATAGCTCAACAATATGGCATTATTAGAAAAATTGCAGAATTTAAAATTAAAAATTATGAATTTATATGCAGACTCACACCTATTGCCTCTGTGACATTAAACATATCACTTAAATTCCCTAAGCTCCAGTTTATTAATTAGGAAAATGAAGAGATTAAACTAAATGACCTCTGAAGTCCTTGTAAGCATTAAGTCTATGATCTTATGATCTTATCATTTACCTGGTAGCTTGCTCTACAATAAGTTGTTACGATGTTTGACTACTGAAAATAGTGTAGCTCTACTGAAGGCAAAAAATTCATTCTTAGTTTATGTCTCAGTGTCTTAGTAAACTTAGAGAAGCCAGAGACTATACCTGAAAGTCATTCCTGACTCATATTTAAGGATTTGATTTTTTTTATGATAATTGATTATATTGGTGGTAATGGCAATGATAATAAAATAGCAACATAATGCCTACACTCCAAGTGAAAATGGAAAAATTCTACCACACAAATGATTCCAAACAAATAGATCTCTCTAAAAAGACAATATAGTGTAGTGGAGAGTATAAGACAGATTAAGGAGAGAATTCCTCCACTTATTGGTTTGTGACATCATTCATTAAGACTAAATTTCCTCATCTACAAAATCAGGTTAATAACAGCAATGACCCTCATTTCTAAGAGTGGAGCCAAGATGACAGAGACAAACTAGGAAGCTGCTTTAGTTTTCTCAATTCCACTCAAAAAACATGAAAACAAGTCTGTGAACATAGTCAGGAACCACAGAGCCTATGAAGAGATGGAATGAAACTATTCTCTAGCTCAAGAGAGTTTGAAAGGACTTCAAGAAAGGTCAATCTCACTAGGATGCTCAACCTAGCTCAGATAGTATCTTGGAAAGCTAGGGAGAGGGTCTTAATTAGAGCAGTTCAACAACTGAGACCCTCTATCCCAGATTAGTAATAAAGCAGAGGACTGGGACAGCCTCCAGTCCTAGCACAGATGACAAATCACCAGCCTGGGAAACCAGGCAACAATAGGCAGGACTAGGTTGGGTTACCCCCTGCTGTAGAGCAAGACACCCAATACAAGAAGCCCTTGTATAGCTCAAAGCTATACAAGAAGTTTGGAACAGAACCCTTGTACTCAAGGAGCAAAGCATGACCTTAAAAGTCACAAAAGAGGAAAAGAAGAAGCACCAAAGGGAGGTACAAAGGTGAGGAGGCAAACCAGACATTGTCAGCAGGTTCTCTCTGGGCTGAAGGGTCTTATATGTTATCCAGAGTTCCCCCACTATCCACGACCCTCTACATTTCATGCTTTCTTTTGTTTTAGTTAAAACAGGTATACATAAATCCATCAGCATGGGAGGTATTACATAAGCAAGTAGTAATATAACAAACAATATGAATCAACATGGAATTATAAAAGATTTCCATGAGTCCTAGTAGGAGGGTATATAAATAACAATCACACATATACCTCCTTCAGCAGCTAAGAGGTAGTCCAAAACCAATCTATTGGTTTTAGGAAAAAAGGAAGGAAGGAAAAATAAAAGGAGTGAGGGATAAAGGGGAGAGAGGGAAGGAAGTAAGGGAAGGAAAGAAGGGAGGGAGGAAGGAGGGAGGAAGGAAAGAAGGATGGAAAGAAGGAAGGAAGTATAATGTCTGGGCTAGCTCTCTGGAAGGCCTCAGGATCAGTCAGAGTCAGGATCAGTCAAAGTCCTTGGTCTTTAGGGGGAGAAATGAAGGAGGCAGGCAAGCTGCCATGTAGCTTATCAAAGATGGATCCTGGACTCTGGAGTCTGGAGCCTGAAATTTTCCCCGCTGAGTGTGCTGCAGCAGAGATGCTCTGACACTCTTCCTCATCCCTCTGATACTTCCCTATGATTACCTCACCACACTACATTCAACAGGCACCAATCATGAGGAGAGCCATCACATCATCATATCATCTAAGTATATGTTTATAGAACCATTATATCACATTGAGTAGGTACTTAGTCTTAAGTACTCTGCTGTTCTGGATTCAAGTACACCTTTTTCAGAGTTCCAACCCTCCATAGGAAGGAAGGAAGAAAGGAAGGAAGGAAAGATGCATTTGCAAGTGAATTTGCAAATGTTTAAAGAACAATTAATTCTAATACTATGTAAAATATTTGGGAATTATGTAAAGGTGTCCTGTCAAATTCCTTCTATGTTACAAATATAGTACTGCTACTTAAACCAGGAAGAGCCAAAGCAAAGAAAGAAAATTACAGACCAATCTCCCTGATGAATATTGTGGCAAAATTTTTAAATAAAATATTGGTAAAAAGATTACAACAAATTATTGGTACGATAATACACTATGGCCAAGTGGGATTTATACCAGGAATGGAGGGGTGGTTCAATGTTAGGAAAACTATTGACATAATCAACTATATCGACAACAAAGCCAACAAAAATCATATGATAATCTCAATAGATGAAGAAAAAGCTTTTGATAAAATATAGCACCCTTTCCTATTAAAAATACTAGAGAGCATAGGGATAAAGGAAGTTTTCCTTAAAATAATAAGCAACATCTATCTAAAACCAACAGCAAGCATTATTTGTAATGGAAAGAAGCTGAATACATTCCCAAAATGTCAGAAATTAAATAAGGATGCCTATTCTCACCACTATTATTCAATATTGCACTAGAAATGTTGACTTAGAGTAGGCAATGAGGAAATAAAACCATCATTCTTTGTGGATGATAATTAAATATCATGATGATAGATTAGAAAATCAACCAAAAATCTACTTGAATCAATTAAACAAATTTCAATTATTCAAAAATCAATTAACAAAATTTCAGGAGATAAACTAAACCCATAAAAATCATCAGCATTTCTATATGTTAATAACAAAATCCAATAGTAAGCAATAGGGGGGAAAATCCATTTAAAATATCTAGACATAATAAAATATTTGCATGTGTATCTGCCAAGACAAACCCAGGAACTATGTGAACACAATTACAAAACTCTTTTCACACAAATAAAGTCAAGTCTAAAATAACTGGAAAATATTAATTACTCATGGGTAGGCCAAGCCAATATAATAAAAATGGCAAATCTACCCAAATTAGTCTCCTTGTTCAGTGCTATACCAATCAAACTAAAAAAAAAAAAAAATTTATAGAGCTAGGAAAAAATAACAAAATTCATCTGGAAAAAGAAAAGGTCAAGATTATCAAGGGAATTAATGAAAAAAAATGCAAAGGATGGTAGTTTAGCAGCACCAAATCTAAAACTCTGTTATAAAGCAGCAGTCATCAAAACTATCTAGTTCTTGCTAAGCAATAGAATGGTGGATCCATGGAAAAGGTTAAATACACATGTTACAATAATCAATGACTATTAATTTACAGTTTGATAAATCCAAAGGCTTCAGCTTCTGGGATAAAAATCACTATTTGACCAAAAAAAAAAAAGAAAAAAAAGAAAAGAAAAGAAAAGAAAAAAAGAAAAAAAAAAAAAAAAAAAAACCTGGAGGGGCACCTAGGTGGCGCAGTGGAGAGAGCACCAGCCCTGTCAGGAGAACCTGAGTTCAAATCTGGTCTCAGACATTTAACACTTCCTATCTATGTGATCCTGGACAAGTCACTTAATCCCAATTGCCTCAGGGGGAAAAAACCTGGAAAATAATATGTCAGAAACTTGGCATAGACATCCCATACAAAAAATAAAGTAAAATGGGTACATAATTTATATGTAAAGGGTGATACTACAAGCAAATTAGGAGACTACGCAATTTACTTATAAGCTCTTTAAAGAAGGGAGGAATTTGTGGCCAAAAACTAGAGAACATTATAAAATGCAAGATGGATAACATAGATTACATTAAGTTTAAAAGGTTTTGCGCAAACAAAACCAATGCAACCAGGATTAGAAGAGAAGCAGAAAGCTGTTTTACAAGCTGATAAAACCCCATTTCTAAAATATATAAAAAACTGAGTCAAATGTATAAGAACACAAGTCATTCCTCAATTGATAAATGATCAAAGGATAGGAAGGGACAATTTACAGATGAAGAAATTAAAGCCATCTATAATCATATCAAAAATCACTATTGATTAGAGAAATGCAAATTAAAACAACTCTGAGGTTTCTCCTCATTCCTATCAGATTGACTAAGATGACAGGCAAAGATCATGATAAATATTGGAAAGAATATGGTAAAAGTGGGACAAATGCATTGTTGGTGAAGTTGTGAACTGATCCAACCAATCTGGAAAGCAAATTGGATGCTCAATTTGCTCAAAGGAATATAAAACTGTGCGTATCCTTTGATCTATCAATATCATTACTAGGTCTATATCCCAAGGAAACCATAAAGGGAAAGGGGAAAAAAAAGGACCCACGTGTGCAAAAATGTTTGTAGTAACTCTTTTTGTGGTGGCAAAGAATGGGAAAATGAGTAAATGCCTATCAATTGGGTTACAGCTAAATAAGTTATGGTACATAAAAGGAATGGAATAATATTGTTCTATTTAAAAAATAATGAACAGGCTAATTTCAGAAAGGCCTGAAGAGATTTGCATGAACTGATGCTGAGTGAAACAAGCAAAATCAAGGAAACAGTGTACACAGACAGCAAGATTGTCTAATGATCAGCTATGATAGATTTGGTTCTTCTCAGCAGTTCAGTGATCCAAGGCAATCCCAATAAACTTTGGATGTAAAACCCCATGCACATCCAGAGAACTATGAAGACTGAAAATAAATTAGCACATACACACTTTTTTTCTTGTTTTTTTTTTCTTGTGGTTTTTCTTTTTTGTTCTTATTTTTCTCTCCCAACATGACTCATATGGAAATATATAAAAATAAATGTACATATCTAACAACAAAAAAGTTGTTTTACATATAACTGGGACAAATAAATAAATGAAACAGGATAAGAAAAGAAATCCAAATAAATAAAAAGAAAAGAAAAAATAACAGCAGTGACCTCATAGGATTGCTATGAGAACTAAATGAATTAATATATGTGAAGTACATGACAAACCTTAAAACCTCACATGCATATCAACTATTAATATTAGATTAGAAAACAACTAGGGCATGTGGAACATTCAGAGAGAACTAGAATCTCTGGGGTAAAGGTTACCAAACTCTTTTCAGGGCTGCTCATCAATCTTGGTATTTACCTATCATCCAACTCTCACTTGTGGCTCCAAAAAGCTGTAATTTGCACAGAGGCCACATCCAGGTAAAATTGTCTCAGCAGATGAGCTAAACTCGGTTGAGGGTAATCAATAGTCTCAAACTCATTGGCAAGTTAGAAGGACATTTACACCAAGTATATGAAGACTTCCCTCATTAGAATGGATAAATGAGAACCATTTATTCCAAAGACCAAGAAGACAGCTTAAGAAGGCACTGAGGAATACTTAGAGTTTGGTCAGACATCAAAGATGACAAGTTCATTCTCTGCATCCCAGGCTATTGCCAATTATCTTGACTTTTGTCTTACCACTGGATTTTGATGACTAGAAGAAAGACTGAGGCTGACACTTTCATGCAACTCTGCCCAACTTAAATTTAATTCATGCATAAGTCAAGACATCACTCATACCCCAATATCATGATGTAATTAGTCCTCTTCAAAAATGAAGGACAAGCAACAACAGATAACTTATATACAATTCCCTAGTAGTAGAGTGGAGCACACAGCCTATTTTTACTCTTATACCAATGTCTTTTTTTGTCATGACTTCTAATAAATGTGCTACAAATGGTCTCACAATATGCTAGGGGTCTTATCTTGCCATCACATACTTATCAGTGGAACACATGAATTTGTTCATCAGTTATCCTTTGTTCTTTTCCCTCCTAGTCATCCTCTTTTTTCCTAGCAAACAGTCCTCTAGTTTTGTAATTACAATATATCCTGAATAATTCCTGATTTGAAAGATATTACAGACTGCTTATTTACAGTATAGGGATAAGGGTTATAGATTGAAAGGGGGTTAAAAGTCCCAAATCAGGAGTTTTCTGAACTATGGAAAGTCCTAAGAACAGTTCCAAGAATTTCTTAAATATACTGAAATTATGAACTAGAAAATGAATGTCATATTTTCATCTAATCATGATAACAATTTATATTTATATATTCCTTATAAACTGTCTACATTCCTAAAGAAAATTAAGTGCTACACAATTGTTGTGTCCTGCTTTCTAGAGCCTCCAAGTTGGGGTGACAAAACATACTGTTGCTTTCTGGAGCCTCCACACCGGGGTGATTAAAATATTTCTTCCTAGTGGAGAAGTAATGAGGCAGGACTCTTGAGGATGGTGGGAAAATGGAATCCATTTATTTCAAGAATTATCCCTTTTATATAATGTAACAAAATCAACACTGCTCATGTGAGACCACATAAAAAACTTGCTACGCAGTTTGCCACCTGGTATCTCTTCCACCTGGTATCAGTCTGCCTCAATCTCAACACAGGTTGTCACCACCCCCTGATTTTTCAGGAAGGCTGAGAGCTCTTAGGGGAAATGGGGAGCTGCACCAGACATTGTTAGCAGGTTCCCTCTGAGCTGAAGGGTCTTAAACTTCACCCAGAGTTCCCCCACTGACTGTGACTCTCTACATCTCATCATTTCTTTTGTTTTGATTGAAGCAGGTATATACCAGTGGTTGAATCTGTTACCATGGAAGGAATCACACAGGCAAGTTATAATATCATACAAGCAAATAGTAGCATAACAAACAAGATGAATAACCAAAATACTATAGAAGATTTCCATGAGTTCCAGAAGAAAGGAGTAAAAAAATAAAAATAAAAAATAACTATCAATTCACAGCCACACATATACCTCCTTCAGTAATGAAGAGATAGTCAAAAACAATCTACTGTCTATCACTTCATGTCTCAGGGAATCCAACAATTCCTGCAGGTTTTGAAGTCCTGCATCAATCTTATTGAGAATTATTTTTGATGTTCATGAGTACACAAAGGGTTAACTGCCAGGCTCCTTCAGTGGTAGGCACAGTCAGCAAAACCACCCAGTGTTTCTTGAGTCTTCTCCTTTGTTTCAATGGTCTTCTCTTTTTCCATCTCTCTCTGATGGACAAAACAGATACAGCTCATTGGCCCCATCTGATTCCTTCTTCATCTGTAGAGATACAAGCAAACCCTATTACCCCAAGCTGTTAATCTATCTGGTCTCTTCCATCCACCATTTTCTAGATGTTTCCACATCTCCCCACAATTATCTAAAGATAGTGGGGCTGCTTTCACTGGACACTGCCCTTTTGGTGGGTTATAAAAGCTGTCTGCCAGAGCCAGTACATCTCCATCAAAAATCAAAAAGTTAATGGTATAGTTAATGCTATAATGGCTAAGTTTAGGAGTTCTCTAGGGTTATCTGTGCCCCCCCCCACCTTTATTTTTTGGAGGAGCATTGTGATGTCTCAGTTTCTCCTCTCTACTATTGACTATCCTTGGAGGATTAAAAGGTATGCCAGGGGTGTGTAAAATCTGATATTGTGCACAAAAGTGTACAAAATGTTTCGAAGCATATACAGGTCCATTATCTGTTTTTATTGCTTGTGGCATACCCATAACAAGTTTATGCAAAACTTGTATGAGAAATTCAGTGACCACTCAGGCTGTCTCTTTTGCTACTAGTATTGCAAAAGTAAATCCTGAAAAGGTTTCTACTACAACATGGATAAAAGACAGACGACCAAAAGATTTATAATGGATCATATCCATTTGCCAAATTTCACTGCTACTGATGGTATCACAAAGGCAGAGTTGAGGGAAGAAGATCAGGATATGCGGAATACCTTAAGAGTGCAAGTGTTGGAAGAAGTGAAACCTAGCTGTGGAGATAAGAAGCACCATATTCTTTAGGCTTATTATCTGGGTACTTGAGGTACTTAACTTAGCCATGCCTTCCAACTACCTTCCAGTACCATCCCCCTCAGGTTTTTTCTTGTCACACTTCCTTGACTGGCCATTCATATTAAAATCTTTCCTTGTTTTAAATTTGTGAGATTCTTTAAAGCCAATTGTACATAAGGAATGTTTCTTTGGGAATTGAGTCAGGATCATAACGTTGTTATATTCGATTAGTTGTTCTCCCACTATTTTCCACATCTCTGGCTCTAATCTCTTTTCCTTAGAGAGCCAAGAAGGCATCTACTCTAATAAGTTTAAGAACCCAGTGATTTGCCTCTGACTTACCAACAAACTTTACTTCTCTATTAACCTAATTACACATTCTTCATACTTTCCTGAATGGTAGGGGGCTCTTTTCTTAGTATCTGCCCCATTTTGGCTGAAAAATGAAAATGGCTAGACTATTCTTTACAGATTCTTCCCATTTGCCTATTTTTATACTTATCTTCTGGGTCACAGGGACTTCTCCACCGAACTCTGCTTGTAATGTTCTTTTGTTTATTTGGTGAGTGGGGGGGGAGGGGGAGGGGGGGGGAGAGAGGGGAAAGGTCTCTGGAGGCAGACTTCATTTCAGTTCAGTAATCACCATACAAGTAGCCAGAGGCTAAAGTCCTCCTTTATTATTTCTTTCAAAGTCTTGTCTCCTTTCCTGGGGCCCAGTTAGCTTTCTTAGAGACCTATCTCTCTCCTTGGTTCCAAGAGCTTGCACTCCGGCCTGTCTTCTCTGCCCTCTGAATCTCTCCAAATGAATCCTGGCTGAGGCTCCTAGCTTATATGCTCTACACTGAGTATAAACCAATCATTATATCACTAGGAAACTTTGATTTTTCATAACTTTAACCAGGCTTTCAACAAATTTTCCTTGCAGTGGAGAAATCTCCTTTCTAAACATTTGTCCCATTTTAACTGGAATACTACTTTAACCTTTTCCAAAATTTTCTTCTTGTACTCACCCTAATTTCACAGATGTAGGTTCTTGGTCCCACATTCAGGCATCAAAATGTACTGTTCTCCTTGGTTCGGTTTTCTTGAGGTCTCTGGGAGCAGCCTTCCTTTCAGTCAGAGTAATCACCACACAAGTAGCCAGGGGTTAAAGTCCAAATCCTTGTCCAAATCCTTTATCTCTTTCAAAGTCTTGTCTCCTTTCCTGAGTCCCACTTAGCTTTCTTAGAGGCCTATCTCTCTCTCCTTGGTTCTGAGAGCTTGAGCTCCTAGCTGTCTTTTCTGCCCTCTGAATCTCTCCAAATGAATCCTGGCTAAGGCTCCTAGTTTATATGCTCTACACTGAGTATAAACCAATCTTTATATCACTAGAAAATCATTATTTGTTGTAAGATTAAATCAATCATACTGAACCATGCTAAACTAGATAACCATTGTATCTATCAATTCCACTGACTTAGCACCTTGTAAGAATCCTTTGTTTCAAGAGTTCTGGCCCATAACATCTCCCGTTTTCTTTTGTTTTAGAACAAAGGGTGGTCACTCTCCCTGACTTTTCAAGAGTAAAGGTTAATTGTGTCAATCGAGCTGATATGTATAGGACTTCATCTAAAGCCCCATGTTTGGGCACCAGATGTTGTGTCCTGCTTTCCAGAGCCCCCAAGTTGGGGTGGCAAAATGTACTGTTGCTTTCTAGAGTCCCCCCACCAGAGTGATTAAAATATGCCTTCCTAGTGGAGAAGTGATGAGACAGGACTCCTGAGGATGGTGGAAAAATGGAGTCTGTTTATTTCAAGGACTATCCCCTTTATATAATGTAACAAAAACAGCACTGCTCATGTGGGACCATATAAACAACTTGCTATGCAGTTTGCTACCTAGTATCATTTCCACCTGGTATCATTCTGCCTCAATCTTTACACAGGTTGTCACTGCCTCCTGACGTCTCAGGAAGGTTGAGAGCCCTTAAGGGAGATGGGGAGCCAAACTAGACATTGTCAGCAGGTTCCCTCTGGGCTAAAGCATTTTAAACCTCACCCAGAGTTCCTCTACTGACTGTGACCCTCTACACACAGTGAAGAAATTCTTATCAAACTCTGGAAGTCTGACTTTTGATCATGTCTATTCAGACACACCCTTAAATTATGTTGTTAATTTTAGTATCATTCATTGCTTCTAGTCCCAAAATTTACATTTGCTCTAATCTAGAAGTGTCACTAAGGCTGACTTGACAAAATTGTTTAAAATTTCAGTGCAAGCATTTAACAACTCAGAAATAAGCAAATAGTACAAATCAGGGTTTAATATATTGTTTTGTTAATAGGCTATACTTAAGAAAGTGATACAGAAAATGTTACTAATTCAGATTAAATTTAAAAGTGTAATTAGTGTTTTTTAAAGACCTAGTTGTTAAATATTTACCAGCACATTCTTGCCTCTAATTTAAAAATTCATATCCTGTTTACAAACTTTGGTTTATAATAATGTTTCTATTCCCATATAGTGTAGACCTGGCCTCTATGGACATGGTTTTCTCTCTTCCTCCTTCCCTTCCTTCCTTCCTTTTTCTTCTTTACTTCTTTCTTTCTTTCTTTCTTTCTTTCTTTCTTTCTTCTTCTTTTTTTTCCTTCCTTCTTTCCTTCCTTCTTTCCTTCCTTCCTTCCTTCCTTCCTTCCTGCCTTCCTTCCTTCCTTCCTTCCTTCTTTCTTTCTTTCTTTTTTTCTTTCTTTCTTTTATTCTTTCTTTTTTTCTTTCTTTCTCTCTCTCTCTCTTGATTCCTTCTTTCTTTTTTCCTCTCTTCCTTTCTTTTTTTCTTTCTCTCTCTCTTTCTTTCTTTCCTTCTTTACATTTAACAAAATAAAAATGTGGATTTTATGTTTTAAATTTTTTTTCTGAGAAGACATCCACAGGCTTTACCATTACACAGATAAATATTAAAAACAATAGACCCCATAGAGTCCTCCTAGCTTCAGTCTCCCCTGACTATTCAGCTAGGAACCTTCAACCTGTGCCATTAAATCTATTCAACTTTAAGATATGGCTGATTCTGTCTTTGGTTCTAGGCCATCTGAAACTCCACTTTCCACACTAAACATATTGCTTTAAAGTAATGAATTGAACCAGCTACACCCAGCTAAAGAACTCTGGGAGATGTTTATGAACCACTACATAGAATTCCCAATCCCTCTATTTTGTCCTCCTGCATTTTTGATTTTCTTCACAGGCTAATTATACAATATTTCAAAGTCCAATTCTTCTTGTACAGCAAAATAACTGTTTGGACATGTATACGTACATTGTATTTAATTTATACTTTAACATATTTAACATGTATTGGTCAACCTGCCATCTGGGGGAAGGGGTGGGGAGAAGAAGGGGAAAAGTTGGAACAAAAGGTTTTGCAATTGTCGATGCTGAAAAATCACCCATGCATATATCTTGTAAATAAAAAGCTATAATAAAAAAATTTTTTTAAACAGCTAAGAAGTATTTTAAAAAACATATTGCTTTAATAATTTGACAAATACAGATTTTTGAGGCTAGCCACAAGGATTTCTTGAGCCCAACTGGAAAATGCTAGTGCAAGAACATAGGGAGTCAGAATTAACAACACTGGTACATATGTATCTTTTTTGTTTGCTTCTTTTTTTTTAAATAACTTTTTATTGACAGAACCCATCCCTGGGTAATTATTTTTACATTATCCCTTGCATCACTTCTGTTCCAACTTTTCCCCTCCCTCCCTCCACCCCCTCCCCCAGATGGCAAGCAGTCCTATACATGTTAAATATGTCACAGTATAGCCTAGATAGAATATATGTGTGCAGAACTGAACAGTTCTCTTGTTTCATAGGAAGAATTGGATTCAGAAGATAAAAATAACCCAGGAAGAAAAACAAAAATGCAAACAGTTTACATTCATTTCCCAGTGTTCTTTCTTTGGGTGGTACATACGTATTTCAAGGGACAGATGGTTAAAATATGGTAAGGGGGAAATTAGCATATGATTTACTTGTTTCCTAGAAGTTTTGACTTAAGAATTCCATAGTTATAGAATAGAATGAAATTGAAAGGCATTGTTTGAATAAGTCCAAGAAAGGTTACATTACTGACCTGGAAGTCTCCTGCATAACTTTATCAGAGAATAAGTAGCTTTCTTTATATTGACTTTCATATGACAGAAAAAGATGTTAAAGTGTGACGCAATCTATAAAATGCTAGACCTGGAGTTAAAAAAAATTGAGCTCAAATCACTCCTCAGATCCTTACCAGCTCTGTGATCTTGGGAAAATCATGTAACCTTTCTGAAATTCAGTATTAGCCAGTAATATGGATATAATACTAACATATTATTTGCAGGGTTTTCTCAGGACCAAATGAGATAAAGCATATAAAAGGTTTTGCAAATCTTAAAATGTTACTTAAATTTAAGCCATTATTATCTTATTATTGTCATCATCATTATTAATTTGTCATTATGGAAACCACTAAAATAACCATTTTATAGTATGAGTTTTATTCTTTGTCAGTCATGTCAGTTGTATTCCATGTTCTTGGCAAAAATACTGGAGTAGTACATCACTTCCTTCTCCAGCTCACTTTACAGACTTGGAAACTAGATAAATAGGGTCAAGCGATTTGCTCAGGATCATATAGTTAGGAAGTGTCCAAGGTCAGATTTGAATTCATGAAGATAAGTCTTCCTAATTCCAAGCCAATGCTCTATTCATTATACCCTAGTTCAATGTCTGATGATAGTAATAAACAACAGCCACAATTCCAGACTGATGCTAATTTGTGATTCTGATCTAACCACAACTCACAGCAAAATAGTTTATATATAAGGATAATAAGATAACTTCCACAAGGGCCAGATTTGGGATATGCCTTTTTAAAAGCTTCTTTGATTCCTTAAATTTTGAAATGCCACCTTTCTCCCTTCATTGCAGAAGTTGAAGCAAAGACTACTTGGAAGTAAAGAATGTTGTGGAATATGTTACTATTGGTTGGTTTTGATCAATTCATTTTTGCCTGGGAGATGGTTGTTAAAAAAAAAATGAAAGGCATTTATAATTTCATATATATACAAGTTATTATATATACTAATATGGAAATTAATACTTATATATACTTACTATATATACTATACCATATAAATGTATACTTTCTATATATAGTTCATTAATATTAACTAATTTATACAGTAATAAGCATTATACTGCTTTAAGATTTGCAGAATAAGTCCTTCACAAGTTTTATCTCATTTTATCCTTACAAGGACCAGAAAGGTAGATAGTATTATTATCCTGATTTTACAGATAAAGAAATTAAGATAAACCATGATTAAATGTCTTCCAAATAAATGCCTGAGGCCAGATTATTTCTGAATCCAGGGCCAAGACTTTTATCTACTATGTCACCTAACTACTATGTAACCTAACTAGGTCCTAACTGGGACCTATATGTGAATATGTATTTTTTTGTGTATGTGTGTATATATAACTATTTCTATTACATTTGTGTAGATTGATACATATTTTTTGCATTTATATATGTGTATGTAAATGTATATATGTATGTTATGTAGATATTACACCTATGTTTTAACTTTTTTATGTCAAGTCAAAAAACACTTTTTTATGGTGTTTTCCATACTTAAGAAATACTCGGTGGTATACCTCCATACTTTAATAGTTCCATGATTTTATTAACATAACTTTTTATTTTCTGTCCCTCTCTTTTTTCTCTCTTCTTCCCTCCCTTCCTTTCTCCCTCCCCTCTCTCTCTCAAAGGATCCACTCAGTGCTACTCAAAGCTTTCTTCCAGGTGTTTTAATATTCCATTGATATTAGTACAGTATTCAATCTGCCCCCTCTTCAGTCCTTCACACTTAATATGATTGTTCTACTTCCTTTTTTTTGATCATTGATTTCTTGAATAATCTTTCTTAAGACACTCCTACTACTTAAATCATCATTAGTAATGCATTGCAACCCATGATGATAATAAAGTGGATGGTATAAAGGTAGGGAAATGTGCTCTTGTATCATTTCAAATGGAGGAGTCATGGAGTAATGTACAGAGAATCAACTTCAGTTAAGAAAACATGATACATACTGGTTCTGATATACTGGCTAATCTATTGTTCCTCAAACAAGATACTCCTTCTCCCAGTTCCAGGGATTTTCATTGGCTATCCTCTGTTCCTGGAATGTTCCCAGTCCTCATCTCCCCCAGGCTTCCCCCAGCTTCCTGGACTTTCTTCAAGTCTCAGCAAAATTCTACCTTCTATACTATTCTTTTCCCAATCCTCTTAATGTTATTGCCTTCCCTTCATTGGTTATTTCCAATTTATTATAATTTTATTTCCAAATTATAATTTCCAAATTATTATAAATTTGTTTATATGTAGTTATTTGCATACTATCTCTTCCTTTAGATTGAGGAAGGGACTGTCTTTTGTCTTTCTATCCCTCAGCACTTCTTGACACTTTAGTAATGTTTATTGTCTGATTACTAACTACATTTGGGGAAAGAGTTCTCTCATATTGAGTTCCCTCTACAAATAAAATCATGGATCTAGTTCAAATTCATATCATTTCTTAAAATATGAAATTTTAAGCATAGCATCACAAAATTGAGAATTAGAAGGGACTACAGGAAACATCTAGTCTAATTCATACATCAGACAAATTACCAAAATAAACTATGCATTTAACTTTGGGGGGATGTGATAAATTAATCAACCTTACTGCTCAAGCTAGGTTACTTTTTGTATATGAATGAGATGGAGAAAAAAAGACAATTTTAAAAAAATTTTAATTATCAATATACTTACTGCTACAATGCCTTAAAAGAATTGTTGGAGAGGTAGGGGGCCATATATATGAAATATTGTCTAGGATATCAGATATTTTGAATGTTCAATGATTAGCTTCTTTTCCTCTTTGAATTATGAAAGATGACTTTCTGGAAAGTGGATATGGGAAGGGTATATTGAAAAATAAAAATGATATAGAAACAAAAGATATCAATACAATTAAAGGCAAAAATATATTTTAAAAGAATTGTTGGACCTCAATTTTTTAGTAATTTGACAGACCTTCTAATTATTTACTGCATGTAGTCTTACATAAACAGAGAGAAATATGTGATGCTTCTGTAGTTAAAAACCAGAGATCCTCTTTTCTCCTAAAAAGAAAAGATCATCTTTTCTCCTAAAAAACTTAATTAGCTACTTTATTCTTATTACATGTAAAGTTCACTATGCACATACTTAGAATTTTAATGAGATTATAAATAAATGGTTAAATGCGTGATTTAAGTTTTGTTCTTATGAATGTGTGCCCTGGTATGTTCATCTCTAGAAAGATACACACTAAGATACATAGCTGTGTTTTTAAAATCAAATGAGTGGCATCACAACTCAGCAGCAAACAATTCTAAATTGAAAATATGGAATTCAGAGAAGTATGGGATAGAAATCTATTAGTGCAGGCTAAAAGTGGTATACATTTATTCCACAGATCATCAAGGAGGCCTAGTAAAAGAATTTGGGACTTGGAGTCAGGAAAAACTGAGTTCAAATCCTGTCCTTCACGTTTGCTGTATTTCATTGAGCAAATCACTTAATTCCAAAGGGTCTCAGTTTTCTCATATGTCCAATGAAGATACTATCTACCTCTCCTCCACAAGTTGTAAAAATAATACCCCCTCCACAGCATGTTGTTCTCTCTTTATTTTTGAAGAGAATTGATGATATCATGGAATAATATCTTGACTTGTTCAAGAATTGGGTTTAACAAAAACAAATTTATGCAAAGTCATCAGCTTCCCTCTCTCTTCCAGAGTCAAAAAAGTTCAGTGGCAAGGCAAAAATCAAGATAACCAGTCAAGTCTAAACAGTCTCTATGTTTATTAGCACAATGTTCCATTCTTGGTGGCATCACAACTCAGGAACAAATAATTCTAAACTGAAAATAATTATCATTTACCCCCTCACCATATCAACAGACTAAAGGAATCCATGTATCCACTTGCTTCAATAATTCAAATTATTACTTTCTATATGCAAGACACTATGGTAGTCATTTGAAATATAAATGTAGTATGTTCTAGCTTCATTTCCTAAAATTGCTAATTGCCCTCTCATGGTTCTAGAGATGATCTAAGGGTGAAGAATCTCTTTTCTACTGCTATTGACTGAAGTCACACCAGTGACTAGCATTCTGGTTTAATTCACCAACTTTACATCAATTAGCTTTTTCAAAAGTATTTTTACTTTTAATACGTTGCATGAACAAAAATATAAACCTATCCCCCCAACACCTTGAGGCATACTGTCTCCTATTTAACCCCTGCCTCTTGGGAGAGTGGGTTCAGACTTGTAATACTGGTCCCATGGAAACCATGTACAAATATGCTATTACTATCATTTATACTGTTTATTTGGGTATTTAAGTTCATTCCTTAAAACATTTAATTAGGTTGGCAGCAAAATCTGGAAAGTGGATCACTAGGAGGCACTCTCTTCTTATCTCTTAAAACTCACAAATCTGGAGTCTCCAAGCTCTTCACTTGAAATAGAAAAGATCAAATGCAAAGACAAAAGAAGGCTCATTTCATGGAGCCACAAGTTGCCCTAAGAGAGGAAAAGGCCTCCCAAGTCTGATTACCCAGTCAAGCAAAAAAAAAGGCATCTCTTACCCACATAATTAGCATACTGTAACCTGTTATTCAAGTCTCTCCAAGACACTTCCATTACCTATAATCAAAATTCTCCCGGGAGCAGATTAATCAACTAAGTGGGGAGACATTTTCTGAGGAGACTTTTTATCTCCTGTCCCCATTACACAACAAGACCCAAAAAAATCTTTGCGCTCAAGAAATTTCTTTTCTAATGGGAAAATACACATATAAAGATTATGATATGTGAAAAGAGAGAATTCTATATGTAGTAAGAGCAACATCATAAGATGCCATGGTATTTAAGTTAGCTTTTCCTTAAAAGGTATTGTTACTCTCCTTGAGACTTAAATGTCCTGGGCATTCATTGTTGGTGTAGTTTCTTGGTGGCCAAAGTAAAAAAACAAAACAAACAAAGAAAAAGAGAGTCAGCAGCTATTTTCTTGAGCTTTAAACCAATATAGCAAATGCAGAAACAGGAGCTTGCACCCAAATAAATCAATACTATATCCTCACTAAATATCCTTTCTTTCCTACGGGCAAGTTTTGTTAACAGGTTGAAGGATTCATTTTGTCTTAATCTTGAATGTGAACTACCACACTAGCCTTAGTTAGTTAGTTATAGTTCAGTTTTCCCAAAAAAGATATTCCTCTATTTTTTAGTTCTTTAGAAAGAGATGGATAGGATTTCTAGAAAGTCTTTTAAAAACATATTCCATTAATACCTTTAGAATTTCCTTTAGGCTAACTCTCTAATCTTCTTTAAAGTCTTAGGTAGAAGAACTGTCCTAAATTAACAGAGCAGATAATTATTTTTTCTTATCCCCCAGTACTACTCAAAACAGTTTTTCTCATCCTACTCTGCAATAAGCAGAGGATCTATCTTATGTCATTAGACATATTGAGTGGTGATCCATATTGAGTGGAGACATTACCTTATAGTCTTGCAAACTGATCCCATAAATCTTTTATTAATATAGATTCAAGTTTTAACTATTTAGTATTTCTCTTTACAATTCTCCAGTATAGGAAGAAAAGAGAAGGATGAGAGGAAAAGAAAGAGAAAGGGAAGAATGAGAAAGGGAGAGGGAGAGGAAGAGAGAAGGAGGGAGAAAAAGAGAAAGGGAGGGAGAATCCATCAGGTAGAACCAGTTAGTTCTGCCTGTGACTTGTAGCATGATCCAGGACCTGTTGCCTGTTTGTTCACTTGTCATACAAAGTTAATTGAACCCTAGGATTGTCCTGAGGAACATAATGGAAAAAAGCAAAACCAAACAAAATCTTAAAATGCTCTAAGCATCTGTCCAATAGTGTAGTATGAGTCAACAGATGGCACTCACTCTTCATTAGTTTCAGCAAGGCCTGCACCCTAGCTAAATTGTCTTGTTCTTTTTATAAGGGAAATAAGTCAGCAGGAAGCATGGAGTTGCAATAAACAGTTTCATGTGTAGTATGATCAGTTCTTTGCATTATTCATTCATAATATTGATTACCTGGCTGAATTTGAACAGACACATTTCAAAGTACCCTCTAGAAGTTGAGATGTAATGGCAATCTACTTATTTGAAATGATTTGTCCAAGAGATCCAGAGGCATACACAATGTGTATGTGAGTTGATCTCCAATTTCCTTCTTTATTCAATAAAAAGTACAAATATAATAAATGTTTGCCAAAGAGGACTTTTCCTTTACCATGAGTTTTCACCATAGATGCAATCCTAATATTGTCAGCAGGGCATTTTCTTGTAAAAATTTACAACTTGAATCTGTGGTTATGGGGAGAATTAGGTTTTGTTGCTTCTTCCTATCCAACCATCTTTATTGGTTCACTTGCTTCCTCATATCCTTAACATGTCATTGATTAATTTTTCTCCTTCCTTTCATGTTCCATAAATGTATAAGTAAAACATAAAATGAGCTCCTTATTCAAAGAAGAAAGCACAACATAGTGGAGAAAGCCCTGGATTTAGAATCAGAGGACCTGATTTCAAAGCCAGGCTTTGTTATTTAATATTTGCGTGACTTTAATCAAGCCATTTTACTACTGCCTGAATTTTTTTAATCTGTAAAATAAAGAGACTAAATTCGAAGACTTGTAGGTCTAGGATTCAATCAATCTATGACTATTTCTTTCTTCAAGAAAATCTGCCCAAAACCAAAGAAATATTTTATCTTTTTAAAAATAAATCTACATTTTATTTGGTGTCTTCTTGAGGTTAAAAAATGTGGGTGCAGCTATCTTGGTTGAATTTCAGGCAGTTACCAGCTAAACTTACATTTGAAAATGCCTTGGACTAATCCTCCAGGATTCTGTGGAGGTATCAAAATACACAACTGTGCCAAGTTTCCTGTTGTTCTTTATCAGCTCTGGAGCCATCCCATGGGGGTTGTGAGTTCCATGATTCCAGGTGCACAAATTTCTATCCTCCCTGCAGGTATCTCTCACCAAAAAGAGAGGCCCCCAGTTAACCAAGTTTTTGAAAGACATAGATATCCTGAATATTGTTGTTTCAGGGATTTTTTTTCCCCTTCTTTAGAAAAACCTGTAGATTGCACATTTCTATCAATGAATCTTCTTGATCTCTTGTGTAATTCACATTCTGAACAGTCTGGAGTCATTACACAACAAATTTTTGAGGAAGGTTAAAAAGTAAATAAATAGCAGCCTGCTGACATGTGTTCATTTCTTCAAGATATTAATCATCTTTTCTGCTCTCTGGTGTTTCTCAAACAGCTCCAGTTTCTTGGTAAATTCTTCCATCTCCTTTTACTATAGGTAAATTTTTCCAAGTGTGTTTCTTTGACTTCTCTTCTTTTTTCTTTGAGGAAGAATGCTAGTATTTGCTATTTGTCATCTCATCAGTTACTCAGATTTGTAATTATATTGGCATGCAAGAAAGCAAGAAAAAAAGAGGAAAAAAGCAAGGGAAAAAGAAAAGAGAAAGGAAGAGAAGAGAAAGGAAGAGGAAAAAGGAAAAACAAGAATGAAAACATTCATTAAATGTTTACTGTGTGTAAAGCACTAGGGTGTAAATAAAAAATAAGATCACTGGATCTCAAGGATCTCACATTCTAATAGGGAGAGAGAAAATCTATAAGGGAAGCTAGGTAGCATAGTGGATGAACCTAGAATCAGGAATATTCATCTTCCTGAATTGAAATCTGGCTTCAGGCACTTACTATATGAGTAAACCTGGACAAGTCACTTAACCCTGTTTGCCTCAGTTTCCTCATTGTAAAATGAACAGGAGAAAGATACAGCAAACTACTTCAGTTTTACTGTTAAGAAAACCCCAAATAGGGTCACAAAGATCTGGACACAACAGAAAATGACCTATCAACAACAACAAATGACTTAGGACAATTGGAAGGCACAGTGAATAGAGTTGGGTCTGGAATCAGGAATATCTGAGTTCAAATATAGCCTCAAGTACTTACTAATTTTGTGACTCTGATCAAATCACTTAATCATGTTTGCCTCAGTTTCCTCATCTATAAAATGAGCTGGAGAAGGAAATGACAAATCACTCTAATACCTTTGCCAAGAAAACCCCAAATGAGGTCACAAAGAATTGAACATGACTGAAACAACGAACAGCAAAAACAATACATTTATAAGAAGTTTCAGTTGCCAAGTTATATGGAAAAATCTTTTAATCCTTATGGTACAATGTCGAAGTAGATGTTAATGCATCTTCTTTAATGTTATTTCCATCGATCATACTATATCAATATCTGATTTGAACTATTTGATACTGAAAGGAACTTTTAGAAGAAGAACTTTTCTTTCTGGGCCTTTAGTAGTAGTGACCTCTGAAGAAGCAGAACAACTGCCCCTACAAAGGCAATAACTAAATCACAGGTCCAATAGACAATAGCTGCTTGGTGTTGTGAGAGTAGAAGATACTGCTATTCCCAGCGATGTTAGACCCAGGATCCTTGGTTATCTCCACCACTTTCTAAGGAAAGCAGAACAAGGTAGTAACAATGATTTGACCTTCCTGGAACATGCTATCTCCTGTCTCTTTTTTAGAGTGCCATTCTGCTTCAACTAGAATGACTGGTTAGTTAGTAGCTATGCTAGTTAGTTAGTAGCAAGCAGTTGGTGTTAAAAGTGGTAAAAGTGGTGGTCCTTTCTCCACGAGTTTCCTCTATCATAATGACTGATTATGCCTTTTGGGAGTCAGACTGGAAGCAGACTATATTCAGGGATAAATGGGAGGGAGAACCACTATTCCCAAGTCTCTTGGCTTTGCTTGATATTCACAATAACAGATATGGAAATAGAGAAAGAATATTTTCCTTAAAATTGTTATAGCTGAAATATAACCATTATCGCTGGTAACAAATTCCTAGTTCAAATGTTATAAGCCAAAAGTCGATTCATATCATAAAACCTAGCATTCTAAAGGTGTTGTTTGCTCAATCAACTATAGTAACTATATGAATAAAGTAATATTAGCATTATAAAGTTGGCACCTATGACTGAGTCTTACACAGAGTAAGTACTAATAGATGTGTATTTACTTGGATGAATGTCTATTTGAATAAACTGTGTCCTCCTATATTCCAAAAGGGCTTGATTTTTTTTTGGTGGAATTTTAATGAATTTGGTCATTCATTTTAATTAGGAAATTCTCAGACTAGCTCTACATCAGTATCTCTGAAATTATGCTCTACACAATCTTTGCTCCCTCAAAATAGCTTAAAAGGTTTTTTTTCCCCCCTGGATGAAAAAAAAAAAAGAATCGTAATGATAGACAAGCACATTAGCAAACTTGTGTACAAATGTTTTTAAAAACATATCTAGTAAAGGGATTTTAAATTCAATTTGAATCTGCATCTTATCTGGTAACTTTTAAGAGGTATCCATGTAGAAAACACATGTGACCAGAACAAAGGAGCAAAAGGAAATACATTTCTCTTATGCCACAATGCTACAGGACTAATAATTATGCTAGAACTATTTCAATATGATCAGCCTTTACTGAATATAATTTTTTTCCAAACAAGCTATCTATTGAACACTGCTTCTTAATGGTCTCATATTCATATTGACCACTGGTCCCATGGTCATTGACAAGCCAGGCTCTGCTTAACATGAAGCTTGAGAGTCTCCCTCCTTGAACTTTCTAAATTTAATCTGAATATCTGGTCTTCATAAGAGCATGTAGTTGTAGGAGTGGGCTCTGCCATGATCTTTTATTTTGAAGTCCTGAGTATTCTCCAATATGGTTTTTTCAGAGAAAAAAAAAAAACAATTACACACTGGGCGAGAGAGAGAGAGAGAGAGAGAGAGAGAGAGAGAGAGAGAGGTACACGGGATAAGAAGAGGAAGAGGAGAAATGATTCTTCTTCTTCTTCTAGGAATCTCTTATAAAGAATGGTCTGTTTTCTTTCAGAGGAAAGTCTAGAATAGGTAACATTAGTCATAGGTTTTTAAAGCAAATAAAATAAAAAAGTGTTCCAGGATAGTGTAAAGAGTCAACTTCTGACATTTTTTTTAACAGTGTAATTCTGGGCAAATCATCTTATCTTTCTAAGGTTCAGTTTCCTCATCTACAAAGTAGAGATGATATATACAGTCCTTATCTCAGAGAGTTGTTGAAAATCTGATATGTTAATATACATGATGTGCTTTTAAAATTTTAAAGCACTTTATAAATTATTAGTTACATAAATTATACTTTTATAGCATTTCTTCGATCCTTTTTATAATTACATTTTTTTGCCATGCACATCTCTTGTCCAATTTTTTGAAAGCAATGGAAATATTCAAACTTTTTGTCTAAAAATGAAAATGAAGAGAATGTCAAATGTCTAACTTAAGCAAAAAAAAAAGTAAATTTAAAATTTTTGTATCCAAAAGATTCAATATTGTGCCCTTTTTTAAAATTCTATTTGACTTTGTGATATATTGCCTTACAATCAAATTCCTTACTAGCTTAGAATCAACTCATTTTAGAACTGGAGAGAATCTTAAAGATTACCTTATATAAGAGTCTTATGTAGAAAAGAAAAAAAGTAAAGATGCTTCAAGATTTCTTTAAGTATACAATTATTATCCAAGATTCACAAAACAAAATGTGATGGGATATCTCCTGACCAATGAATTAGGAGACTTGTAGATAAAATATCATAAGTTCTTTTTCTAAATTAATTATCTAAATGGGTATTAAAGACCCATTATGGAAAAATATTTATAGCAATCTTTTCAAAGTAGCAAAATATAGAAAGTGAGGGGATGCCCCCTGATCAGGGAATGGTTGAAGAATCTGTGGTAAATGAATTTAATGGAATACTATTGTGCAAAAAGAAATGATCAACAGACAATTTCAGAAAAACCTGGAAAGACTTGTATGAATTGATACAAAGTGAAATGAATAGAACCAGGAAAACATTGTATACATTAACAGCAACATTATGTGAGAATAAACATGACTGAGTAAGTTTTTCTTAGCAATACAATGATACAAAATAAGTAAAGGACTTATGAGGGAAAATGCTATCCATAACTAGATAAAGAATGAATTGCAGAAGGAAAGAGCAAACCACTCCATTATCTTTGTAAGAAAATCCCAAATAGGGTCACAAAGAATCAGACACAATTGAAAAAATGACTGCTCATTGATATTTTTTTCTGTAAAAGTTCTTTGAAAATTTTAAGGTACTAATCAAATGCAAGGTATTATAACTGTTGGAATCCCATGTCTTTTTTAAAGATATTGAGAATTCAGCTAGCTACAAACAATTTCAAGTTTTCTCCACTATTTATATAATGCTTTAAGATTTACAAAACATTTTACAAAGATTATTTCGTTTGATACTTATAGATCCCTGGAAAGTAGGTAATAATATAACTATTTTTATTTCTCCTGGGCAGAGGACAAAATTTGAGGCTGAGAGGGCTTAAGTGATTTTTATAAATTTTGTGGTTTAGCTGTGTCTAACTCTTTGTAACCCTTGGCAAAAATATTGAAGTGTTTTGCCATTTCTTTCTCCAGTTCATTTTACAGATGAGGAAACCAAAGCAAACAAGGTGAAGTAACTTGCCCAGGGTCACACAAGTAGTAAGTGTATAAAACCAGATTTGAATTCTGGAAGATGAGTCTGTCTAATTCCTGAAATAGCATTCTTTAACCTATACTATGTGGCCAATTTAAAAAAAAAGTTGGAACCAAATGATCTCTGAGGTCCCTGTTATCTGTAATATGCCAGGAGTTCTATGAAAATAAAGCTAATATCAAAATCACATGGTTGTATATATAAAAATTATTATAAGCAAAATATTAATTATGTACTATGGAAGTTTGTAAGAGAAAGTTTATCTTGTGGTCCACCTCAATTATTAAATCCCATTGGGCTAAAGTGAAAAAAAAAAAAAAACCTTTTTATTAAGGAGGGCAAATGTGAACAGATGAGCTTCAAGCTTAGGTGAGAGTTTAACATCCAAAATGAAAGAAGAAGAGGGACATTTAAAGAGTAAAAATCATGAGCAAAAATAAAGTTGAGAAAATGCAGAATCTGCTGAGCAAATAGTTCAACCTCCCTAAATCACTACTGGTAGTTACAGATAAGGATGGTAATAATGAGGCAACTGGGTAGAGTTATGGAGAAAGTCAGGAGGATCTGAGTACAAATCTGGCCTCAGACACTTACTAGTTATGTGACCCTAAGCAAATCACTTAATCCCAAGTGTGTGTGTGTGTGTGTGTGTGTGTGTGTGTGTGTGTGTGTATGTGTGTGAAAGAGAGAGAGAGAGAGAGAGAGAGAGAGAGGAGAGAGAGAGAGAGAGAGAGAGTTTGATGGACAGAGACTGAAAATAGAGCATGGAAGGATTGGAATAACATGGGAAAGAATGTGATCTTTTAAGCAATGGAAAGCAATAAACTTAGCATACTTTTTTTTAAGCTTTTTGCTGCATTTTCTTTTTTTCTTTTTTTTAAAAAACAATTTAATATTTTTTCCCAATTATGTGTAAAAAACAATTTTAACATTCTATTTTCAAATTTTAAATTCTAAATTATCTCCTTCCCTGCGTCCTTTGGAAAAGCAAGCAATTTGGCATACATTATACATATGGAATCATACAAACTATATTTCCGTGTATATGATGCTGTGAAAGAAAATGCAGACTCCCTCCCTCAAAATAAATAAATAAATAAATAAAAAGTATTTTCAATATACATTCAGGCTCACTATATTCTTTCTCTGGAAATGGACAGCCTTTCATTGTAAGTCCTTTAGATTTGTCTTGGATCATTGTACTGTTGAAAATAGCTGTTATTCACAGCAGAGATGATCACACAATATTGCTATTACTGTATACAATTTTTGTCTAGTTCTGTGCACTTCATTTTGCATAAACTTAAATAGTATTTCTAGGTTTTTCGGAAAACATCCTGCTAATTATTTCTTATAGCATAACAGTATTCCATTCACAGTCATATACAATAATTTGTCAGCCATTCCCCAGTTGATAATTGTTTTTGATTTTGCTGATTTTATTTCCAAATCTTTGCCATTACTAAAACAGCTGTTACAAATATTTTTGTACATATAGGTCCTTTTATTTTGGATTTTTTTCTATTTGGAATAGAGACCTGATAGTGGTATTTTGGAGTCAATGGGTATATATGGCATAGGTCCAACTTGCTCTCCAAAATGATTGAATAAGTATACAACTTAACCAATGGTGCTTTAGTGTTTTAATTTTCTCACATTCCCTCCAACATTTGTCATTTTCCTTCTCTTTTATATTAGTCAATCTGATAGGAATGGAATGGTGGCTCAGACGGGTTTTAACTTGCATTTTTCTAATCAATAGAGACAGAGAGTATTTATTCATATGACTATAGATAACTTTGGTTATTTAATCTGAAAAATGCTACTTCATATTCCTTGATTATTTATCAATTAAAGAATGACATTTTTTATAAATGTGACTATTTTTTATGTATTTGAAAAATGAAAAAAAAATTAAATATCAGAGGAACTTGCTTCAAAATTTTTTTGCACAATAATGATTATCAACTATGTATCGCCCTCCATTTCCTAATTTGCTTTTGTTTATCCTCCCTTACTCCCTCTCTACCTTCCTCTCTCTCTCTCTCTCTCTTTACCCTGACCATTCTCAAAAGTGTTTAGTTTAATTTTTACATTTTACCTCCTCCAATCTATATTTCCTTCCATCAGCCCACAACATCCATTATCCCCTTTTCTTTCTCCTTTCGTGTATATTAAGATAGATTTCTATTCCCAGTTGAGTGTGTCTGTTATTCCCTCTTTGAGCTAAAGAGAATAAAATTCACATGTTGTCATTTTCTCCTCCATTGTAAAATTTCTTTCAAGCCTCTTCTATGTCAGATATTTTACACCATTTTACCTCTCCTTTTCTTCTTCTCCCAGTGCATTCTTCTTTCTCCTGCCTCATCTTTTTAAAGATCCAATCATATTCAACTCATACCAGTTTCTTCCTATATATACTGCTCCTAATTGCCCTAACAAGTATCATCTTTCCATGTAGGAATGTAAATAGTTTAATCTTATCAAGTCCCTTTTGGTTTCCCTTTCCTGTTTACCTATTTATACTTCTCTAGAGTCTTGTATTTGAAAGTCAAGTTTTTATTCAGTTCTGATCTTTTTATCAAGAATGCTTCAAAGCCCCCTATTTCATTGAATGTACATCTTTCCCAAGAAAAGATTATGCTCAGTTTTGCTGGGAAGTTGATTTTTGGTTGTTATTCAAATTTCTTTGCCTTCTGGAATATATTAATACCAAGCTCTCCTGTTGGCTTTTTTTTTTTAATGTAGAATCTGCAAAGTCCTTTGTAACTCTGACTGTGATCCTTGATCTTTGAATTTTTTTTTCTGACTGCAGTATTTCCTCTTTTACCTGATAATTTTGGAATTTGGCTATTGTATTCACTGGAGTTTTCATCTGAGAATCTCTTTTAGGAGGTGATTGGTAGATTTTTTTCAGTTTCTGTTTTACCCTCTGGTTCTAGAACATGAGAGCAATTTTCTTTGATAATTTCTTGAAAGATGATGTCTAGGCTCTCTTTTTTGATCAAGGCTTCCATTTAGTCCAGTCATTTTAAAAATTATCTCTCCTGGAGCAATTTGAAACTATGAAATTTCATAGTGCTATCAAATTGTGCATGCTCTTTGATCCAGCAGTGTCTCTACTGGGCCTGTTATCTCAAAGAGATTATAAAAAAGGGGAAAGGACCCATATGCGCAAAAAATATTTGTATTAGCCCTTTTAGTAGTGGCAAGAAACTGGAAACCAAGTGAATGCCCATCAGTTGGAGAATGGCTGAAAAAGTTATGGTATATGAATGTTATAGAATATTATTTTTCTATAAGAAATGATCAGCAGGATGATTTCAGAAATGTCTGAAGAGACTTGATACATCAACTGATGCTAAGTGAAGTGAGTAGAACCAAGAGAACATTGTACATAGCAACAAGAAGATTATATGATGATCAGTTCTGATGGATGGGACTCTTTCAACAGTGAGATAGTTCAGGCCAATTCCAATAGACTTATGATAGAGAGCCATCTGTGTACAGTGAGAAGACTGTGGGGACTGAATGTAGATCACAACATAGTATTTTCACCTTTTTGTTGCTGCTTGCTTGCTTTTTGTTTTCTTTCCCATTTTTTCTTTTTTGATCTGATTTTTCTTGTGCAGCATAATTGTGAAAATATATGTAGGAGAATTGCACATGTTTAACATATATTGGATTACTTGCTGTCTAAGGGAGAGGGTGGTAGGGAGGGATAAAATTTAGAACAAAAGATTTTGCAAGGGTGAATGTTGAAAATTATCTTTTGAAAATAAAAATCTAAAAAAAATCATATCTATATCTATATCCTAGATCTATTTTCCAGGTCAGTTGTTTTCTCTAATAAGGTACTTTATATTTTTCTATTTTTTTTATTCTTCTTGTTATCTCATAAAATCATTAGTTTTTAGTTGACCAATTTTAATTTTTAAGGAATTATTTTCTTCAATTAGCTTTTGTACTTTTTCTATTTGGCCAATTCTACTTTTATAGGAGTTATTTTCTTGAGTGGATTTTTTTTCCCATATGGTCAATACTATTTTTAAGGAGTTGCTTTCTTCAATTTTTGTGCATCCTTTGCCAAGCTGTTGACTCTTTTTTTCATAATTCTCTTGATTACCTCACATCGTATTTTTCTTCAAGGCTTTAGATGTAGCAGTTTTGACTTTATTGTCTTCTTCTGAGTTTGTGTTTTCATCTTCCCTGTCACCATAGTAACTTTCTGTTATGAGAAGCTTTTTGCTGTTTGCTCATTTTCTGGACTATTTTTTTTTTACTTTTAATTCCATACTAAAGTGGGGCTCTGCTTCCTAAGTAAAGAGAGCACTATTCCAAGCTTCAGGATTTTTGTGAGGCTGTTTTTTAGAAGTAACTCTAGGGACCTATAAGTTTCCCAATGTGGTATGAGCTAAAGAGAAATGTGTTTACTACTCTCTTGTACTATGTACTGGTCTGTGAAAAGTCACAAACACTCTGGTGTGTTAATACTCTTCCTTGCCCTGGAACTGAGACCCAGGACTATGACCCAAGTCCAAATATGAACAAAGCAACAGGATTCTGATCCCAATGGCAACAGAGGGACCTCTATAAGCTCCTTCTGACTTCCTGGTCAGAAAGTAAGACCAACAACTTACAGTGTGGGCTGAGAGGTCCAAAAACCACCCCTGATTCAATTGCCCCCAAGACCTGCTCTTGATTTGCTGGGGTCATGTCTATACTGGTGTGGCCTGCACTGGACAAGTACTTCATTCTTTTATTTGTGAGATAGGTCTTTGCTACTGACCTTCTAAGTTGTCTTGGGCTGGAAAATTGTCTCATTCGTTCCTTTTGTGGATTCTACTGTTATAGATTTTGTTTGGGGGCATTGTTTTAAGGTATTTGGAGGTGTTTGGGGGAGAACTCAGGATAGTCCTTGCCTTTTTATGCCATCTTGGATCTACCTCCCACTTAACATGTTTTCTGTGAACCTATGTTTCATCCCCTTCCTCCTACTTTTCCTGAACTTCCTGGCTCTAGCTAGCCAGCATGTTCCTCTTTACTAGCAGCTGGTAGTGACACAAACCTAACCCTTTATAGTAACCCTCTTTCTTTTTCTTCATACATAGAATCCCATCATTTTCCAGTCCCATATCATCCTCCTTGGTTCTGAAATATAACACTGTCTCTAGTTTGTTTCTTTTGTTCTTTTGTTTTTAATTTTTTGCCCATTTTTTAAAGATTCTGAACTTAAACATCAACAAAAATGAGCATTTCTATAAATACAATAGAACAAAAAGCAAATGGTTGTACATGAAACTGTAATACTATAGTCAGAGTAGCTTTTATTTAAAGTATATAATAAATTCATTATTTTCAAAAATATCTTGCTTAAGGTGAATGCTGAAGAGTTAGTTTTGAATGTATTTGGAAAAAATAAAATGCTATTTATAAGTGAAAAAACTGTCCTGCTTGTTTTTGATTCCTCTGCCCCCAAAAAATAAAGTTTCAATGACTCATTTCTTTTCTTTTTTTTTTTTGAAGGATTGGAGGGGATGGAGTAGTACTGAAGGCGACCCTCTGTCTACCTCCCTTATATCTCCCCATTCTCTCCTTCTCCCAAAGAGCAAAAAAAACAACAAAAACAAAACCTTTATGTATCATATGGGCACAGTTGAACAGAAATTTCCAAATTGACTGCAACTCAAATCCATCATTTCTTTCTCAGGAAGTTGAAGGCACTCTTCATCATCGATACTCTAGAATTATAGTTTATCCAAGAATTATGAAAATAAGAGTAGTCTCCAAGAGGTTATGTAGAGTTAGACACAACTGAAAATGATTAAAATGACAAAAAAGAAAGCAATTCAGAAGATACTGTCATTCCAATAGAATTCTTAAGTCTTTCAAAAATGCATATTTTTATAATATGAATCATTTTTTTCTGAATCTACTCACTTCACTCTGAGTCAGTTCCTTCAAATCTTCCCAGGTTTCTTTGAAACCATGCCTTTTATCATTTCTTATGGTGTAATAACATTTTATTATGTTTATATACCATAATACATTCAGTCACTTCCTTACTTATTGGCATGCCTTAGCTTCTAGTTCTTTGCTATAATGTAGAGAGCTGCAATCATGTTTGTACACATCGATCTTTTTCCTCTCTATTTGATCTCTTTATGGGCTAAGTCTAGGAATTATATACTGAGTCAAAGAGTAAACACCATCTAGTAACTTTTTTTCCAGTTAATTCCAAGTTACTTTCTTAAATGGCTAGACAAATTCCCAACTCCATCAACAATGCATCAGTGTTCTTGTTTTTTAGTCTCTCTAACAATTGTCATTTTCCTTTTTTCATATTTGCCAATTTGAGTATGTAATAGAACTTTAGTGTTGCCTTCACTTGCATTTCTTTGATTATCAAGGATTCAAAAGTATCTTCACATGTTTATTTACTTATTCCATTGAAAACTATCTTTTCATTATTTATCTTTTGGCTTTTATTCTTAGAGATTTTAATTAGTTCCTTATATGTCTCCAGATTCTACCATTTCCCCATGTGAGTAGCATATACTTCCCTTTTCTTTTCAGTTTTCTATTTTGTGTTGTCTTCCCCCATTAGAATGTAAGCTCCTTAAGAACAAGGATTGTATTTTTTCTTCATGTATTTATATTTCCAGTACTTAGCATAAGGCCTGAAACATAGGAAGTGCTTAATCAATGCTTATTGCTTTTTGACTTAAATTCTTTGTTTATTATGGGACCTTTTAGATTTATGTTATGTTTGAAGCTTATCTTAGTATATGATACAAAATAGTATATGTCTAACTTCAGCTATGTTGCTTACTAGTTTTCCAGCTCCTTTTGTAAAATAGTAGAAAAAGGATCTTTGGATTTATCAAACATTATATTACTATATATTAAAACTTCTTATATTTTTTTCTCATCTACTCTATTGATTTCCATTTTTAAGCCAGTATCAAATAGTTTTGATGACTACTTTGTAGTATACCCTGGGATCTGTAACTGTTAGAATCCTTTCTGTCCAAATAGTTTTCACTATTTTGTTTGAGATCATTAGTTTTTTGTTCCTTCAAATAAATTCAGTTATAGTTTTTCCCCTAGTTCTATAAAGTAATAATTTGATATTTTGGTTAGTATGATCCGGAATATATCAAATAATTTAGGCAACATTGTCACCTTTATTATATTAACTTAGCATATCCATGAGAAATTAACATTTGTCCAATTATTAGAGTCTATATTTATTTCAATAAAAATAGTTATATTTGTAATTTACTTGATACCAGGGCAAGTAGGTGATGCACTGGAGAGAACACTGGGCTTAAAATCAGGAAGACATTTTCCTAAATTCAAATCCTGCCTCAGATACTTATTAGTTGTGTGATCATTGAAAGTCACTTAATCTCTCAGTGTTCTGTAAGATTCTAAGTTATAATGAAAATACCCATTTGGATTGACAATGAAAATTTCTTTAGGACTTTCCCCACACTGATGTAATCCAGGTTCAGTATTTATCTCTAGCATCATTATTATTGGATGCAGAGGTATATCAGGATATCTAAGTATACAGGTTCCAGAACTAATTGAAAAACATCTTTCCTTTGTCAATCACTTAAATAAATGTCTGATATCCCAAAGGCATGCGTACAGTTTTATGCTATCAAAGCTCAAAACTGTATTCAAACTTCTGGGTCACCCTGTGATCTAATCTGCTTAATCTGCCAAAAACTATGCAAGAAGCTGGAAATACAAGTATAAAGAATGAAGTAATTCATTCACACAATGAATTTATATTCTATTACAGTAGAAAATGTATGTGTACAATAAGTGCATAGATAAATATGTACAGCATAAATCTAAAATGAATAAATAAAATGGAGAAATATTAGTTTGGAGAAAGAGAACATTAGCAGCTGGAGGGTGGGGAGAGGCAGGGATTGAGAAAGGTTTCAAAGCCAAACACAAGGAACAAAAATATTAACAAAAAATTCTCTCTAGAATTTACCAGACATTGGCAGATTCATTTTGAAAGATGGGACGACTTCATTATGTTTATTCTCTAATTTGGAGATCTGCCTGTCTGACTTGATTTGGCTTAAGCAATCTGATTGTTTCCCCTTCAGCATAATCTTCATTGTGAAGTAACTTGCTCTAAGGCCATGAGCCCTGACCATCTTACCAGGGATGCTCCTCAGGAATGTTTGAAAATATTGACTTCGGCTAAGTTCCAAACAACTCCCATCGTCCCACAATTCCTGAGTTGAAGGGTGGATGCTTGTGCAAACACAAATGTTAAAGAACGATTAATAAGACTTCTTGAAGTGAAATTTTATGTGTGACCAATTTAGAATGTATGAACAAAATATTTCAAATTGTTATTCATATTCATATGCTAAATTCCACATCAAACTTGCATCACATTTCAACTTACAGGATATTTATGAATAAGATACTGTAGAGTCTTTCACTATTATTCTTAGGAACTTCATTGAGACAGGTTTGCTTGGGGGGAAGGAATAACAAGAAAAACAAGACAAGAAGTATTTATTAAGTATTTGCAACATGCTGGTCAGGCATTGTGATAAGTACTTGAAAAAAAAGAAAGGAAAAGACAGTCTTTCAAGAAGATTTCACTCTAATGGGGAAAGATAATACACAAAGGAGAATGGTGTGTGAGGATGTGAGATGGAGAGTGATGATGGAGAACAGTAAAAAAATAAATAAAAGGGTATCCAAGTCATCCAAGTCTAGGGAGTCAAAAACAATGCTAGGAAAAGAATTAAGGATGATTGGTCTGGGATCCTCCTTAAAATGGAGTTCACAGGTGGAATTTACCAGTGAGAAAGCCTTCATGATAGAGGGATGTTCAAAGGAGAGAATGTCACAGGGACCAATGGATATTCAAACACAATGAGATTTGACACTGGAGTATTTGAGGCATGGAGGCAATCTAGAAAGTAAGAAGCAAAACCAGAATAGCAATGAAGAATGGTGGACCTGGGATCCTTCTCAAAATGGGGGTCCTGAGAAGAGCTCATCACTGGGAAAATGGGGTCCTGCATGATGGAGGAATGTTTATAGCATGTATATATTTAATTATATTTGAGAAGTGTCTGGAAGATAATCGGATCCAGTGTCCAATGATCTGTATTCAAATCCTGGCTCTGTTATTTATTTCTTAGATAAATTTTGGGTTCCATTATTTCATCTCTGTGGGCTTTATTTTTCTAATCCGTAAAATAAAGGGACTAAAAATGGCTTCAAAGGTCTCTTCCAACTTTCAAAATCTACTTTTATCTATTTTATTTTTAATAAAAAAATAAGCCAAATTAACAGAATTCTGAAAATAATAAAAATGATTTCTTCAAGATTTCTACACACACATAGTGAAAGTACATCTTAAAAATAGAAAGTTACTATATTATATTATTTTGAAGCAACGAGGGACAAATGAAGTCTATATAGCAGAGTGAAATAGTAATTCTGGTGAAAAGATCAATTGTATTTTACTACATCTTGAGATAGGATCTTAAAAGATAAAAGCTAAAAATAGATGCTATGAAGGAAGCTACTAATGTGGCAGGCATTTTAGTTAATATTTGAACTAGACATTCTAATTATTTTAGCCAAACCTCTGACTTCTCTATTAATTTCCTTTCTATATGATCATTGGTAATGTATCATTGAGGAACAACTATGTAGCACAGTGAAGAGAGATCTGGACTCCCCTTCCTGAGTTCAAATCCATCCTTACTAAATGTGTGATCCTAAATCACTTAATCCTGTTTCCTCATCTATAAAATGAGCTGAAAAAGGAAATGGCATGTTATTCCACTATCTTTGCCAAGAAAATCTCAAATGGGATCATGAAAAATCAGACACAAATGAATAACAATCTATAATTGAATGAGGGTGATGTAAAGGGATGAATTTGAAATCATAAAGATTTGTGTTCAATTACTATGTATGTGGCTGTAGCATCATAGATAAGTCCCTAAACATCTTTGTGACAAAGGCAACTCTCTAAGACTATAAGTTATAGATGAATTGTCCTTCTCAATAAGCAGAGGGAGTCTCCATAGAAGATGATTACACCAGTATTTTCTAAGATGAGAATTAGGGCCTAATGAGAGACTTGGAATTTGCCACAGAGAGACAGTAGCATAATCCTGAGAGGTACGTTGTACAGTCTCTTTTCAGTCATGCCTGATTCTTCATAACTCCATTTGGGATATTCTTTTCTCTTTTTAAAAAAAGTTTAATATTTGTTTTTGATAATTAAATGTAAAAACAATTTTTAATTTTTTTTCATATTTTGAGTTCCAAATTCTTTCCTTGGAATTGAGAGGGCAAGCAATTGACATAGGATATATATGTGTGTGTGTATGTGTGTATGTGTGTATGTGTGTGTGTGTGTGGTGTCATGATGTGAAAAAAAACACATTATCACCCTCTATCCCTCCAAAAAAAAAGCACAAATAAAGTAAAGGATTCTTTGATCTACAGACTCTACCTTTTCTTTTTCTGGAGATGATCAACACCTTTCATAATAATACCTTCAGAACTGTCTTAGATTATTGTATCTCTGAGAATAACTAAGTTATTCCTAATAGATCACCATACAATATTACTATTACTATGCACAATGTTCTCCTGGTTTGACTCATTTCTCTTTGTATCAGTTCCTGTAAGTCTTTCCAGGTTTTTCTGAGAGCTCTCTACTCATCCTTTCTCTTAAAACAATAGCACAGCCACATACAACTTGTTCAACAATTCCCCAATACATGTACATCCTCTCAATTTTTTTTAAAGCTTTTATTTTCAAAATATATGCTTGGATAATTTTCAACATCCACTCTTCAAAACCTTGTATTCTAATTTTTTTTTACCTCCCTTCCCCTAGAGAGCAAAAGATGTAATTCTTCTATACACATTTCCACAAATATCATGTTGCACAAGAAAAACCAGAGCAAAAAGGAAAAAAAAAATGCAAACAAAAAGGATGAAAATTCTATAGTGTGATCCATATTCAGTTCCCACAATCCTCTAAATGTAGATGGCTTTCTTCTTCGCAAGACCATTAGATTTGACCTGAATCTCATTGATGGCAGCCATGTCCATCAGAATTGATCATCATATTTAATCTTGCTCTTGCCATGTGTAATGATTTCCTGATTCTGCTCATTTCATTAGCGTCAGTTCACGTAAGTCTCTCCAGGCTTCTCTGAAACCATCCTGCTGATTGTTCCTTGTAGGACAATACTATTCCATAACATTCATATACCATAACTTATTCAGCCGTTTCCCAACTGATGGCCCAGTTTTGTTGCCACTACAAAAAGGGCTGCCACAAATATTTCAGACAGTTAAATTCTTTCTCCTGGATCTATTTTCCAGATTAGATGTTTTTCCAATGAGATATTTCATATTGTTTTTTTATTCTTTTGATTTTTTTCATTTGCCCAATTCTAATTTTTAAGGAATTTTTCTTTAATGGACTTTTGTACCTCTTTTTCTTTTTGGCCAATTCTGCTTTTTAAAACCTTCTTCTGTGATTTTGTACATCTTTTTCTTAACCCTGCTTTTCAAGGCATTTTCATTGGATTTTATGCTCTTTTACCATTTGGCTTCTGTTTTTAAGGTGTTTTCAGTATTTTTGATGCCTCCTTATTAAGTTACTTTCAAGATTTTCTTAACATATCTCATTTCTATTCCCAATTTTTCTATTTTAATTTTTAAAATCCTTTAAGGTTTTAGCTTAACAGTTTTGACTTAGATTTTTGATTTCTGTTGCTATAGTTGTTATAGTCAAGATCTTTATCTGTTCATTTTCCAGACTATTTTTTTATTTTTAACTCTGTGCTAAAGTAGAATCCTGCTTCTGATATGAAGACACCATCTCAAGCTTCAGGGTTTTTGTGCAGGTATTTTTAATTCTAGGGAACTATAAATTTTCAGTTCCAAAATGGGTATGATAGATGGAAAGATATGTTTTATGATTCTCCTTACTGTACATTAGTCTATAAGTAGCCACAAGTATGTTTTTCCACTCTGGAATTGTGGTCACAAGTTCTAGTGTGCTAGTGCTCCTTCTTGCTGTGGAACTGAGACCCAAGGCTGTAACCCAAGTCTAATTATGAACAAAACAGAGTTCTGCCACAGTGCAATCTTCTTCTGACCAGTTTGACTTACTGTGGACTGAAATGACCAGAACTATTTGGAATCTTATCCTCTCCAGGATATGTAACCCCTACCATTCAAGCCACCACATAATTGGGGCAGCATTCCTCAGAAGGTAGATTCTATACTCTGGATAAAAACTACTCTCTTGCTTCCCCAACTTCCCAACTTTGAATTCCTATTGGTTTGGACAGACTATATTGCAAAGCAATATATAATCTATTTTATATACATATATTAGAGCATGCATATTTTTGCTGATGGGGCTTACATAATCAAAAAAGTTCTGAGATCATATTGTGTCAGTTAGTAATTTAGATGGACCTAATACTTTTAAATTTTATTTTTAAAATGCTTGAGACATCTATGTGTTTAATTTCCCAAAAAAGTATTTACAATTTCTGAACTGTGCTGCCTAATAAAAATATTAATTCATTTAGCTAAAGTTGCTCTCCTCAGTTTGGGGAAAGAAATCTTAAATAGGATTTTACACTGGAAGAGACATTAGCAATGGTTTAATATTAGATGGGGTCTGTGAACTTGTTTTTCAATATTTAGTTAACTATTTAGTATGATCAGTTTCCTTTGTAGTCCTCTGTATTTTATGCATTTAAAAACATTCTGAGGGCTCCAAAGACTTCACCAGACTGCCAAAAAGAGGAGCATGACAGAAAGAAAAGATGGACTGATAAGAGTACAATTAGAGATGAGGAAAATGGGGTGTGAAGTTGTCATTTCCCCCCCCTATTTATTCCTAGCAACACTTTGTACACATAAATTAGAATGCCCAGTACATTTTCACTGCAGAATATATATTTAAGAAGGGGGTATGTATGTTTTAACACATATTGGATTACTTGCCATCTAGGGGAAGGCATGGGGGAAGGGCAAGAGAAATTGGAACACAAGGCTTTGCTAGGGTTAATGCTTAAGAATTGTCCATGCATATATTTTGAAAAATAAAAAAGGGGGAAGTATGTCAAGGAATCTGGGAGAATGGGATTCAAACTATTCTCTAGAATACTCTTTCCTTTTACTCATGAACTAAAGTGTTGTTCAGTTGTTTTTCAATCCCATCAGATGAATATGACCCTATTTGGGTCATAATCACTTAGCAAAGATTCTAGGGTGGTTTGCCATTTCCTTTTCAACTCACTCTACAAATGAAGAAACTGAGACAAACAAGATTAAATAACTTATCTATTTGACACAGGAAAATCATTCTTCCTGATTCCAGACCTGACACTGTACCACCTAATTGCACCAAGCATAAAGTATACATATACATAGAAATTATTGAAGAGATCTTCTGTTGCCCACATAATGCCATAAAACTTCGGAAGGTGGCATGGGTTAGAAAAGGTTTTCTAACCTATACTTTTGTCTCTAGTACACCAGGCATAAAAGGGAGACTGAAACTGATTTTTAAAATCCTTTAAAAAATATTTTTTCCTGCAATAAACTGGGAAAACATTTTTACAGTTAAAGGTTCTGATAAAGGCCTCATTTCCAAAATATATAATTGATTCTAATTTATAACCAATTGATAAATGGTCAAAGGATATGAACAGACAATTTTCAGATGATGAAATTGAAACTTTCTACTCATATGAAAGGGTGTTCCAAATCACTATTGATCAGAGATATGCAAATTAAGACAATTCTGAGATACCACAATACACCTGTCACTTTGGCTTAAATGACAGGAAAAGATAATGACAAATGTTGGAGGGGATGCAGGAAAAGTGTGACACTGATGTACTGTTGGAGTTGTGAATGGATCCAACCATTCTGGAGAGCAATTTGGAACTATACTTAAAAAGTTATCAAATTGTGCATATCCTTTGATCCAGCGATATTACTACTGAGCTTATATTCCAAAGAGATACTAAAGAAGGAAAGGATCCTGTATGTGCCAAAATGTGGCGGCCCTTTTTGTAGTGCCTAGAAACTGGAAATTGAATAGATGCCCATCAATTGGAGAATGGCTGAATAAATTGTGGTTTGTGAATGTTATGGAATATTATTGCTCTGTAAGAAATGACTAGCAGGATGAATACAGAGAGGCTTGGAGAGACTTACATGAACTGATGCTAAGTGAAATGAGCAGAACCAGGAGATCATTATACACTTCAACAACAATACTATATGAGGATATATTCTGATGAAAGTGGATATCTTCAACAATGAGAAGATCCAATTCAGTTTTAATTGATCAATGATGGACAGAATCAGCTACACCCAGAGAAAGAACACTGGGAAATGAATGTGGACCATTTTCATTTTTGTTTTTGTTTTTCTTCCCATGTTATTTTTACCTTATGAATCCAATTTTTCTTGTGCAACAAGAGAACTGTTTGGATCTGTACACAAATATTGCATTTAAGAAATACTTTAACATGTTTAACATGGATGAGACTGCCGGTCATCTAGGAGAGGGGATAGAGGGAGGGAAGGGAAAAGTTGGAACAGAAGTGAGTGCAAAGAACAATGTTGAAAAATTACCCATGGAAATTTCATATCTCTAGAGGCCTATTTGCATAAAATAGAGAAAGAGAAGGTCAATGAATTGGGCTTGCAACTAAAAATGCTAGAAAAGGAACAAATTAAAAACCCCCAGTCAAACACTAAACTTGAAATTCTAAAAATAAAAGGAGAGATCAATAAAATTGAAAGTAAAAAAACTATTGAATTAATTAATAAAACTAAGAGTTGGTTCTATGAAAAAAACAACAAAATCCGATTAAAAAAAGGAAAGAGGAAAATCAAATTGTTAGTCTTAAAAATGAAAAGGGAGAACTCGCCACTAACGAAGAGGAAATTAGAGCAATAATTAGGAGTTACTTTGCCCAACTTTATGCCAATAAATTCGACAACTTAAATGAATTAGAAGAATACCTCCAAGCTTGCCCAAACTAACAGAGGAAGAAGTAAATATCCTAAACAGTCCCGTCTCAGAAAAAGAAACTATCAACCAACTCCCTAAGAAAAAATCCCCAGGACCAGATGGATTTACATGTGAATTCTACCAAACATTTAAAGAACAATTAACTCCAATGCTAAATAAACTATTTGAAAAAATAGGGATTGAAGGAGTCCCACCAAACTCCTTTTATGACACAGACATGGTACTGATACCTAAACTAGGTAGGTTGAAAACAAGAGAAAGAAAATTATAGACCAATCTCCCTAATGAATATTGATGCTAAAATCTTAAATAAAATATTAGCAAAAAGATTACAGAAAATCATCCCCAGGATAATACACGATGACCAAGTAGGATTTATACCAGGAATGCAGGGCTGGTTCAATATTAGGAAAACTATTAGCATAATTGACTATATCAATAACCAAACAAACAAAAACCATATGATCATCTCAATAGAAGCAGAAAAAGCATTTGATAAAATCCAACATCCATTCCTAATAGATGTCTCAAGCATTTTAAAAATAAAATTTAATAATAAAGTTATCAAACTGTGCATACCCTTTGATCCAGCAGTGTTACTTCTGGGCTTATATCCCAAAGAAATACTAAAGAATGGAAAGGGACCTGTATGTGCCAAAATGTTTGTGGCAGCCCTGTTTGTAGTGGCTAGAAACTGGAAATTGAATGGATGCCTATCAATTGGAGAATGGCTGGGTAAATTGTGGTATGTTAATGTTATGGAATATTATTGTTCTGTAAGAAATGACCAGCAGGATGAATACAGAGAGGCTTGGAGAGACTTAGATGAACTGGTGCTAAGTGAAATGAGCAGAACCAGGAGATCATTATACACTTCCTTGAAAGCATAGGAATAATGGACTTTTCCTTAAAATAGTCAGGAGCATATATTTAAAACCGTCAGTAAGCATCATATGCAATGGGGAAAAACTGGAACCTTTCCCAGTAAGATCTAGAGTGAAGCAAGGTTGCCCACTATCACCATTATTATTCAATATCATATTAAAAACACTAGCCTCTGCAATAAGAGTTGAGAAAGAGATTAAAGGAATTAAGAGTAGGCAATGAGGAAACCAAACTATCACTCTTTGCAGATGATATGATGGTATACCTAGAGAACCCCAGAGATTCTACTAAAAAGCTATTAGAAATCATTCATAATTTTAGCAAAGTAGCAGGATACAAAATAAATCCCCATAAATCCTCAGCATTTTTATACATCACCAACAAAATCCAACAGCAAGAGATACAAAGAGAAATTCCACTCAAAATAACAGTTGATAGCATAAAATATTTGGGAATCTATCTACTAAAGGAAGGTCAGGAATTATATGAGCAAAATTACAAAAAAGTTTCCACACAAATAAAGTCAGACTTAAATAATTGGAAAAATATTAAGTGCTCTTGGATAGGCCGAGCGAATATAATAAAGATGACAATACTCCCTAAACTAATCTATTTATTTAGTGCTATACTTCCAAGAAAATATTTTAATGATCTAGAAAAAATAACAAAATTCATATGGAACAATAAAAAGTCAAGAATCTCAAGGTAATTAATGAAAAAAAAATCAAATGAAGGTGGCCTAGCTGTACCTGATCTAAAATTATATTATAAAGCAGCAGTTACCAAAACCATTTGGTATTGGCTAAGAAATAGATTAGCTGATCAGTGGAAAAGGTTAGGTTCACAAGACAGAATAGTCAACGATAGCAATCTAGTGTTTGACAAACCCAAAGATGCTAACTTTTGGGATAAGAATTCATTATTTGATAAAAACTGCTGGGATAACTGGAAATTAGTATGGCAGAAATTAGGCATGGACCCACACTTAACACTATATACCAAGATAAGATCAAAATGGGTCCATAACCTAGGCATAAAGAACGAGATTATAAATAAATTAGAGGAACATAGGATAGTCTCAGACTTGTGGAGGAGAAAGAAATTTGTGACCAAAGATGAACTAGAGACCATTACTGATCACAAAATAGAAAATTTTGATTATATCAAATTTAAAAGCCTTTGTACAAACAAAACTAATGCAAACAAGATTAGAAGGGAAGCAACAAACTGGGAAAACATCTTCACAGTTAAAGGTTCTGATAAAGGCCTCATTTCCAAAATACATAGAGAACTGACTCAAATTTATAAGAAATCAAGCCATTCTCCAATTGATAAATGGTCAAAGGATATGAAGAGATAATTTTCAGATGATGAAATTGAAACTATTACCACTCATATGAAAGTGTTCCAAATCATTACTGATCAGAGAAATGCAAATTAAGACAACTCTGAGATACCTGTCAGATTGGCTAAGATGACAGGAAAAAATAATGATTAATGTTGGAGAGGATGCGGAAAAACTGGGACACTGATGCATTGTTGGTGGAGTTGTGAACGAATCCAACCATTCTGGAGAGCAATCTGGAATTATGCCCAAAAAGTTATCAAACTGTGCATACCCTTTGATCCAGCAGTGTTACTTCTGGGCTTATATCCCAAAGAAATACTAAAGAATGGAAAGGGACCTGTATGTGCCAAAATGTTTGTGGCAGCCCTGTTTGTAGTGGCTAGAAACTGGAAATTGAATGGATGCCTATCAATTGGAGAATGGCTGGGTAAATTGTGGTATGTTAATGTTATGGAATATTATTGTTCTGTAAGAAATGACCAGCAGGATGAATACAGAGAGGCTTGGAGAGACTTAGATGAACTGGTGCTAAGTGAAATGAGCAGAACCAGGAGATCATTATACACTTCAACAATGATATTGTATGAGGATGTATTCTGATGGAAGTGGATTTCTTTGACAAAGAGACCTAACTCAGTTTCAACTGATAAATGATGGACAGAAGCAGCTACATCCAAAGAAAGAACACTGGGAAATGAATGTGAACTATTTGCATTTTTGTTTTTCTTCCCGGGTTATTTTTACCTTCTGAATCCAATTCTCCCTGTGCAACAAGAGAACCGGTTCAGTTCTGCAAACATATATTGTATCTAGGATATATTGCAACATATCTAACATATATAGGTCTGCTTGCCATCTAGGGGAGGGGGTAGAGGGAGGGAGGGGAAAAATCAGAACAGAAGCGAGTGCAAGGGATAATATTGTAAAAAAAAATTAACCTGGCATGGATTCTGTCAATATAAAGTTATTATAAAATAAAATAAAATATATATTTAAAAAAAGAAAGAAAGAAAAATTACCCATGCATATGTTTTGTCAAGAAAAAGCTATAATAATTTTTTTTTCCTGAACTGTGATTTCATTGGTTTGGGGATCCCAAACTCCAACAGATTAGCAAATTACCAATAACTTATCTTTTTCAGAGTAACCCAGCCAGAATTCAGGATAACTAAACCAGCATAGTCTCTCAAAATTACTAAATGTAGGCTAGTACACCATTTTGTGCAGTGACAGAATTCTTTATAGAGGTAACTGGGGTTAAATGTCTTATCCAGGGTCACTGCATTTGACCTCCTGACTCTTCTGTATACTCCTGACTCCAAGGTGATTGCTAGATCTACTTTGCCACCTAGCTGCCTTGTGAAGTTTTGAATTGAAAATCAAATAGAGAGGTGATTTTACCAAGCTCACACCGCAGGATTAAGATATAGCCAGGATTAAAATCCAGAATGTAAGAGTCTTATAAGGAGGGAATAAAAAATATTTCAAGTAATGACATCTCTAGGGCAAAGTAATATAATAGGGCATATTAAAAGCTCAATATTTACTTATATGTGGAAAACTCTGCAGCTCGCCCCCCACAAAAAATGTCTAAAGTTGTTTCTAAAGTATCCTTATTTCTAGTAAACATTAGTAACTGTTATGAGTGCAGACTGTTCTCCAAAAAGAGCTCACTGGTTAACTTGTCTTTTACCTTCCTTTTAATACAAAGCCAATAAGGAAGTCATGATAAAGACCTTTGAATTAATCTCTAAGTAAATGAAGTGTGTACCAGTACAGAATCATACTTCTCACCACAAATATCCTTAGCTTCAAGAAGTGCCAGGGAATGGAGAAATACTGGTTTTTCTGATATATAACTTAGATGGGTTGATTTCTGCACAATATGTGCAGACCTGGATACTCTGAAAGTAAAATCTGAAAAGTGAACTAGTAGCAGAGAAATGCTCTGCTCCCCAAACTCCACCTCACACACTGCTACTTTCCCATAGTTACTATAAATTCATGTTACTTTAGCACCATATTCCAAAAGCACCATAAGCCCATATAAATGTCCTAGGGTTCTGGAAAGCAAAAGAAATTGATTTTGGTTATGGGCAGGATGTGTGTATGTGTGTGTGTGTGTGTGTGTGTGTGTGTTTCATGCACATGTGTAGTCTCATACAAGTGTCTTCATGTGCTTTAGGAAATTGAAAAAAACAACCACAATACAGAACTTGGAAATACCCTCTTTAAAAAATTTTGCTTTCACTTTGGAAAATGGAATGCAGTCTACATGTAAATCCCTAAAATATTATATGAAATGTTAAATTGTAAATCAGATTAAATAATTTAATATTTAATAAATTCAAATCACTGGTCATTAACAGTTTTCCTACAAAATTGCTTGATTTGACAGTCATAGCTTACATTAATTTATTGATATTGATATAAATTTGCTTAACTTTTGAAAGATAAAAAGACAATGTTGAATTAGACCTTTAAAAAATAAAGAGTCTACATTTAGTACTTTACTTCCTTATCTGTTACTGTAAAGTTATCCTACATTAAAAACCTATACAAAAATTAAATTAAGACATTTAACACGCATTTCCTAAGTTCATTTTAGGTGTAATTTTTGTGATGGAGATATAAAGATACAATCTCCATAATTAAGATACATAGAATCTAATGGGAGTTATAAACCATATGTATGTCTATGTGTGTATGTCTTTGTGTGTACATGTATGTATATACAAACATATAATTTACATATATATAGCTTGTGTATATTAGATGTCATATAATATAGATACCTATTTACATGTTGTATATTTAGAAATATACATATGTACACATAAGTGATATGTGCATTAAGAGGAAAAGCACAAAATGCTATCATAATCCATGAAATCAATGTTAATAATTTTTGCTAATAGATGAAACAACAAAGATTTATTAAATACCTATTATGTTTGAACTATGGTGGCAAATATTGGTGATTCAAAGATAAAAATGAAACATTTAGGCCCTATCTTCAAGATGATATTTATATAGCACATACTTTTAATATTCTTTATCATTTGAACTTCCTGAAGACCCTTACAACATACATGAGTGTCTATTTTTGTGATGGTCTTGTGATGTCACTGGCATGAAAAGATCTCCAATTATTAGGTAATACCCAATAATTACCTAATGAATCAAACAACTCAATAGCTGTAACAACCTCCATCTCCCCAGATATCATAAATCAAACCACTTCTATCAATAAAGTTAACAACAACATGCTAAAAGCCACCAAATTACCTACTGAACTCTCAGGATACTCCTCAGTAGCCATAAGCAAATTCCTTGTACCGATGCAGGTTTGTCATCTTTTTTGCAATTTAAGTTGTGTGTCCTGCAACTTTGCTAAAGTTGATTATTTCAAGTGATTTTTAGTTGATTCTCTAGGATTCTCTAAGCATACTATCATATTATCTGCAAAGAATGATAGTTTTGTTTCCTTATTACCAATTCTAATTTCTTCGATTTTTCATTGACTTGTTATAGCTTACATTTCTAAAATAATGTTGAATAACAGAGATGATAATGGACATCTTTGCTTTATCTCTCATTATATTGGGAAGGCTTCTGACTAATCCTCATTACATCATTACAGATACTTGTTGATGGTTTTAGATAAATAGTACTTATCATTTTAAGGTAAATTCTATTTCTTCCTATATTCAAGCCCTAGCGTCTTCCCTGTTGTTAAAGAACTAACTTATAAGGGGCGGGACCTCCTTGTAGAAAAGGTGAGATATGATGCAGTTGTCATTATTTCCATTTTCACTAATTAAAAAGCTAAAATTCAAAAACACTAAAGGCTATACAACTACTAAGAGACAATCTGGACTGAAACCTAGTCTTTGACTCCAGTATCTACTGCATTGTAATTCTTAGATTAGTCAAGAATACCACTCTTAAACTTTCTTCACCCAGAAATCTCACTTCTTCATCCCCTTCTCCCCAGTTAGTTTATATCTCTTCATAAAATCCTTCCAAAAAAAAAAAGAAAGAAAAGAAAAGAAAGAAGTCTAGAAATATTATCCTCTTGGATTTATGGGAAGGAAAGGGATGGGTATATTGAACACTTAATATGAAGGAAAATTAGTCCAATATCATTTATAGGTTCAAATATATTGCTTCAATATTCATCATGCCAGCCCCACTCTCACCCATCTCTGAATTATCAAAGGCAAAATAAAAACACAGACCTAAGAAATAAAGTTCATTAATACAATTCCCTCACCTTACAGAAGAGAGATCTGAGACCCAGGAAGGTTACATGAGAAGTTAACAGCAGAACAGAGATTGAAAATAGTCGTGTGACCTTGAGGTCAGAATTCTTTCCTCTGTATCACATTACACAGTCAATGGAAATGGTGAGGGTAAAATCTTGAAATCTGTCAATTAGGCATGCATCCTTCAATGTGCTTATTTTTGATTTAAAAAACAAAAGAAAATAAAACATCAACACATCTCATTTAGTAGAACCAAATGCCTCCTTAAAGGCATCTGACAAAATGTCACCCATGCATATTTCCAAATTATACAGGGATTCTGGAAAAACATAACAGTGATAACCTTGTTTAATGATTTACTGTTCATTAATATCAAGTAACGCATAAAGCAGTGATGATATGTTTGTCAAAGTTATTCACCACTGTCAAAGAAGAGATGCAGAACAGAGTCCAATCCAGAGGGATTCCTTATAGATAATGAGACCCTCCAAGTATTCTTAATTTCAGATGACATTTATGCTGATTGCATCAAGCCTCAGAACATTTCAGATTCTCTTAAATGAGATCCACAATAACTAAGAAGATTTTGTTCTAATATCCACATAGGAAAAACCAAGTGGATGAAGAATGCCTATTGTCCAGCTTATGATAAGCAATTGGATGAATAATCTATAGAGCTCATCCATCAGTGTGTATCTTGGACAGACGCTGCAAATGTACAACAAAGTGGGCCCAGAACTGAACAGGAGTACGAGAGTGGGCTGACTTGCCTTAGGAAATTGCAGTTACTGAATAGTTTCCTCCTAAAAGGCCATTTTTGCCATATTTACATTCTTTCTGTGTTGTATGACTGCATAATGTCCCATAGTACCTGAAGAACTGAATTTGGTGACCAACCAAATTGATAGTTGATACAACATGATTATGAGCAGGCTAAAACAAATTATAAATGAATCATTATTTAGGAGCAACAATGTAAAGTACATCTATTAAGAAATGCATAATTAAAAAGATGGGCTGGTACAAGCAAGGGATACCAACTAAGGTATCCCTTTGATTCTCATTAGTAACCTTTTAATGATAGGAGGAAGGCACACTACTGATTGGATATATCATCTGTGGAAAATTAAACTTATTAAAGGACAGTGCCAAGAGTTATGCAAGACAGGTTGACACAGAGGGTATTTTAGTAACAACATTTACCTATATAAAAGCAAAGTTAATTATTCCTTAAAAGGCAACTAAACTTTAATTGGTCCAGAGAATTAAGGAAATTTTGAAGTGTTTGTTGCTGTAGGTTTCTATTCACCTAAGTATAAAAATGTAGCATAAGAGAAATCAGGAACTATTCACATTTGACACAACTTGCTGACCCAGTATGCCACTGTAGCAAATAGGCAAGGAGAAACTGGGACTTTTTAAAGCAATGTTACATCCTTGCTGACTATGCTTTCCATTCAACAGTTAGGACACAATTAGTTCAAATAATGAATCCCTTGAAGTGTCTTAGTTCAAATAATGAATCCCCTGAAGTATCTACACTATTCAAATTCACATTTCATATTTCCATTGGACTGAAACCAATGAACATATTTTACATAATTATAACTTTAAACATAGTATAATTTAATCAGGATTTAACTGTATTGTTAACTAAACCCATTAAATTAAATGTCTGAAGATCTATGAGTGGTTCATTCTATGCCAGATTTGAACTACTTGAGTGGACCAAATCTGACCTGGCCCAGAACAGAAAGATCCTATCTATTGTGAACACCATTGAGATTACTTACTCAAGTATGTGAGTATTTGATAGACCAAATGGTGAGGGTAAAAACTGTTATAGAACCTCAGGATAATTTATTCCCTATAATCTATAGGGATTTGTCAAATTTGCCCAAAGAAGTGAAAACACACCTATATATAGCTATTAAAGCTTAAAACTGCATTAAGAGTTTGGGACCCCCAAAACATAGTAATAATAAAAAAGTACCAATAGTGCTCTTGAATTTTAAAATCAACATGTAGCCAATAGTAATTTTAAATCTGTTCATTGACCTTTAAGAGATAATATTGTAACTAAACCTTAATCAGCTAAATCATAATATCCAACAGTCAAATGAAATCAAATGTCATTTACTGAGTTTCTTCTCTGCACAACAAATTTTGATTAACTAGTTGTTTATAATGTGTAACTAAAAATAAATTTTCTCCAACATGATCTGGTAAGAACAATGCCCAGCCTCCAGTTATTGCTACTTGCTACCTTAGTGAACTTGGACAGTTTGCTTTTTAACCTCTTATGAGCTTCAGTTTCCCTATCTGTAATTTGAGTAGATAAAACGAGGTAAACTCTAAGGTCCCTAAACTTATGATGTTATCTTTCCCTCAAATATATATTTTCTATTAAATAATTTTGTCAGATATTAACAGTATAAATCTTTTGGGTTTTAGCACTGAAATAAAAATTACTCATGTGCCTAACCAATATTATATTACATTGCACTGTTATTCCTTTAATACAATTATGTTGCATTCAAATTTTAACGGAACGATTTTACCTTCTATATTTAGTAACTCCTAGTTAGAGATCTGGTGTTTGGGCAGTAATTAAAAAAAAAATCAAAAACCTGAGAAATACCCAATTGTTATAATGATTAAGATTATTACTTGGTCGCTTAAAAAATAGCAAACTGATGCCTCCAACATGTGCCTTAAAAATTTTTTTTTCATATATCTTTTCCCAGAAATGGCAGTTTAACTTTGGGTGAAGGGGTGGATCGAGGGAGGGAAGTTAAGAAGAATGAGAAAACTCGTGAAATGATTCCCGCGTTCACACTCTAGCATATATATTCATAAACATTGTATCTGGCTGACTAGATCTAAACTCCCCTTGCAACCCACACTTTCTTGGCTCTCAGTTCTCACTCCAGGGCGGGATAGCATCACTGGCCACAGTTAGCTTCATTCCTAATGGAATAGGGGGCGGATCTGTTGCCCGAGTTCCCCTCTATTGGCTGAACCCTCCGGGACTGGCTAGGTTTCCTGGCCCTTCATTGGACCGATTTGCCCCCTCTCCGCCGAGCTAATTGGTGGATTCTGGGGGGAGGGGGGAATGGAGGAGCTGGGGAGAGAGGGCGGGGGTGGAATTCCCCACTTAGATTTCTTGCCGGCAGTCTAGTTGTAGGTTACGGAGAGGAGCGCTCGGTTTAGCGGATCAGGGCTGGGGTTGGAGGCAGGGGAGAGAGAGGAGGAGGAGGAGCCGGCAGCTGTGGTCCCGGGGGGCGGGGACGGAGTGCCTTGGTCAGGGGTCCTCGGTAAAAAGGAGCTCCTAAAAGGGGGAGGTAAAGGAACCTGACGAACAAGTCACCTGCAGTGTTTCCTAGGAGGCTGGTTCTGTGCTTTCTTCCCTTTTTACTGGTGCGGCTCCTAGGCATCATTTGTCAGCGCTCCTCCTCCTGCTCTTCCTCTGTCCTCCTCCTCCTCTTCCTCCTCCTCCTTCTCCTTCTCCTGCTCTCGCTGTTGCTGCTGCTGCTGCTCTCACTGCTGCTGTTCCTGCCCTCGCTGCTCCTGCCCTAGCTGTTCATATACCCTCGCTGCTGCTGCTTTCGCTGTTCCTGCTGCTGCCCCTGCTAGGGGCCTGAGCTCCTCAGGAAAACTAAGCAAAGCAAAGCGAACACCAGCTAAAATAAGAAGGATCCCGAGCTGCAGAACCGCTCGGCTGTCAGGTTAGAAGCGGAACCGGTCCAAAGAAAGGAAGAAACACACAAAGAACGTGGTGAGAGGAGGAGGAGGAGTAAAATCGCAGGGGGTGGGGGGAAGGGGGCGGGAAAAAGAGGGAGGAGTGGAAGAAGAAGAAGAAGAAAAGAAGAAGAAGAAGAAGAAAAAGAAGAAGAAGAAAAAAGACGGCAACTGGAAATGCTCGGCTGCATTCCCTCCTCTCTTCTTTTTCTCCTGCTGTCTTTGCCTCCGTTGAACATGCTCTCATTCGAGACAATACCCTGCCGGCTATTAGAGTCCGTCCCAGGCACAACGAGCGTCTCCTTGTAGCGGATACACTTCTTAAAACAGGGGGGTAGTTGCTCTCTCCTCTCTGGCCCTTACGCATATGAGTGTGAGTGTGAGGGGTGGGGGGAGAAAAGGAGGGAAGGAGAGAGGGAGGGAAGAAAGACGGGAAGGAGGGAAAGAGAGAGAAAGAGAGAGAGAGAGAGAGAGAGAGAGAGAGAGAGAGAGAGAGAGAGAGAGAGAGAGAGAGAGAGAGAGAGAGAGAGAGAGAGAGAGAGAGAGAGAGAGAGGAAGAAGAGAGAAGAAGGAGGAGAAAGAGAAGGGAGGAGGAGCAGGAGAGAAAAGTAGAGTAGAGATAAGCATCTCTCTTATTCGGGACCTCTGGGATTTGTCTAAGCGCCGGGGGTGGGGGTGAGGGCAGTTGGCTCTCCCCTCCCCCCTCCAGCAGCGCCCCAGACTCTGAGATCGGCCCCTCTGGGATCTCTCAGGCCTTTGCTGAGGAGATATAGCAGGGATCGTAGAAGGGAATGGAAGGAAATGGGCCTGGAGGCAAGAGTGAAGAGCTATCTTTCCGCTTTGACTTTCCAAGGGTCCTAGGAAACTTTGCTGGAACCGAAAGACAAACTTTGATTTTCGCGCTGTCGCTCCCTCCCCTACTACCCTAAACCGGCGGCCTTCTTCCTTTGCCTGTTACTGCCAACTTCTTTTCTTTCTTTCGTCTTTCTTTTTTTTTTCCTTTTGACTTCCTTCTTTTCGCCTCCCTGGCCCCTCCGCCGCTGACCTGAGCGAGGGAATGCCGTTAGTCCAAGCCACGGGACCCCTACCCCCTACCCCCCCATCTCCTCGAGATCGTGAGTGGCTGCCCTCACCCCTTAAGGCCTTGAGCCTCATGGCGGGACCGAACCGATTCCCTGGGACTAGTGCCACTTTGAACTAGGGGAAAAGTTTCCTTGAGCCTTGGAAGGGCTGGGCTCCGCCCTCAGACTGGGGGCACTGCTTGGGGACTCTTGGTTACTTCTGTATCAACCCAACAACTTAGACGCCTGCAGGCTGGGGCGCATCTGCAATCTGCTTGGATGTGTGTGGTTGAGGAGCCGGCAAGAAGATGGGGCCAGGAGCAACTCGGTACCCAAGCAGACTAGTAAGTACAGCATTGTAGTCTGATTGGTTCCCGTGGGTTTAGGTGTTATTTTTGATAAAGGTAAGAGGGAACCTGGGAGAGGCTACTGCCTAAAGTCATCCTCTTTTTTGATGGCTCTCTGGATTCCCCTTCCCCCCCCCCCCAAAAAAAAATACATTTTTATCCTGAGTATTGAATAGGCAGAATTATAAAATCCAGGACTGTGTCCGGAAACAATCATCTAGGCTAGTCTTCTTATTTCATAAATGTGGAAACTGAGGCCCAAAGAGGTTAAGATATGCCCAAGGTCAAATAAGCTGTAAAGGACAGAGTTGGTGTTTCTGAAGATACTATACTACAGCTTATAGAATAGTAGGAAAAGCTGATTTCTAAGACCCAAGACCCAGGCCTATATTTGCACTAACAAGCTATGTGACCTTGAACAAAATTATTTAACCTCTCTGGGCCTCAGTCTTTAAAATGAGGGTATTGGACTAAAAGATATCTGAACTCTAGTTTTCTGTGGTTTTTAAGAAATGCTGATTTATTTTAATTCAGGAATTATGCCTACTTCTTTAGTTAGATAAAATATATAAAATAATCTGAACAGTATATATTTGCATAAAATTTGTATGTGCCAATGTTGACCTTTCAGAAACAACTCTTAAGTTACTTTTGTTGCTACTTCTGGGGAGTTAGTCTTGAGAGAAGAGAAAAAGTTATTACTTCTGCAAAACATGCCAGAAATGTTTGACAGAACCAAGAGAGATAGGAACTGCAAAAACAGAAACAAGGATAGGTCAGAGAAAATGGAGGAGTTGGGAGTGGATAAGGAGAGAGCTATGTTAAGTGCCATCAAAAAAATCTCTTCTGTTTTTGCTCAATTTAGAAAATACTGTACCAAGTAATTTTTTCCCTCCAAGTTGTTTTTGTTTATTGAGAACTTTTGAAAGCCTTCACTCTCTCTAAAAAAGAAAATGTCACATCCTAATTAATCTTAAACTGATGTCTTTCTTGCAGGAATAGTAACCTATAATGAAGTATATTTGTTACTGACTTTAATGAAGGTTTGAAAACAGCTCCTTATTTTCAGTGTCATTTATGCTAACACAACACAGTTTTATAAAGATCTTTGTTAAGATGTGCTCATGACATGACAGATGTATATTTTATTGAAATTTTAATGGCATAGGTTAACACGATCCGGGATAGCCTTGACATATTGTCACAGGTTAAGTGTTGATACAAAATCTAACTTTTATTTTAAATTGTTATATTTTTCCTTCATCGAGAGTTTATGGCAAAAGAGATGTTTCCCTAACAAAATATGTGTATGTGTGTATCTATGTATTTACACATGTATGTGTATACATGTGTGTGTATGTATAAAATAAAATAAAATTCTAAGAGTTCATGTACTTTATAGTAAAGATTTATAGAAACTAAATGGGTATAACCCTTAAATTATAAATTCTGAAGATTTTCTTAGACTTTCTAAAAATGGTTTGTTTATATAAAAGAGCAAATGAATTACTTATAGGCCATTAAAATGCCATTTTGCCCATCTTTAAAAACTATTAAAGTTTTATTGCAGAATAGTGAAATAGTAAAGCAGAAAGTGGTCAAAAAAAGAATGAGGCAGAAGAAACAGATAGAATTTGAAAGGTATGGTCATATATCCAGCCTTGCTCTGTCCCTGAATGAACCTGCTCTCCTTCCTAAGCCTCAGTTTCCTCAACTGTAAAATGAGAGGATTAGACTAGATGATCTCAGTTTGCTTTCAGATTTGCATTGATGATTTAATGAAAGCATTGTAGTTTGGAAAAAGACCGAATGGCTGGAGAAATCTAAAATTGAAAGAATAATAAGTTTGGGGAATAATTATATTCCTAAGGAGTCTAGGTGAATGACTAGTAAAGGAAAGAAAGCATAAAAGAGTGCACATTCTTTAAAGCAGAAGTCTATGGCTATTTTTTAAGAATGGAGACTTCAGTGGTAATATGGCCTTATCCAAAAGTAACCATGAAATCTAAAAGGGCCTCTTGAACAACAGGATTCCTAAAACCATGTCATTCATTTTAAGACTCCCACGAATGTTCCCTTTCTGGAGGGGATAGAGGAGAAGAGAGGAATTAAGAGTATAAGTATATCACAATCCCTCTGCAAATGTTTTATGACATCCCTCAATGAAATTTGCACCTGGGCTAGAACCTTCTCCTCCCATTCTTATTTCTTTGACTACTTCCCAAAAAGAACCTTCCTCGTTCAGTTGCTTATTAGAAGTCTTTCTAGAAGGGGTGGAGAAAGTAAGAGAATCTCAGGACATGGTTTCATGGTCTTAAAGATGCATAGATTTTCTTCTTAGAATATCTTTGTCTAGTGCTTTTTGTTTCTTTCCCCTCCATAGCTTCCAAATGAAGGAAAATGACTTCTTGGTGATATGTAGAGTTTAAAAAAGTTTTGAGAAAGATAAGGAGGTAATACTGATCAGGAAGGAGTCTGTCCCTTCGAGAATCACAAACACTAAAAAATAGAACCATCTCTTTGAAACTGATTTAGTTTATATATTAAGGTATATAACTGTGTCTACTGATTGTCACTTCTCTTCTTTATTTCTGTACATCTTCAACTCTAAGAGCTCTTACACTTTTTTGCCTATAATTTTCTTCAAGATTTCAAAAGAGCCATATTTTCATTGATAAATATACTTGTTGCAGTAATGGAGAATAACCCTTCTACATTTAGAAGATAGTTCTTTATAATGTTCTAGAGCCAAAAAAAATATGATCTACCTTCTGGTAATGAATGAGTGAATGAAAAAACATGCATTGAGCACTTACCATGTGCCATGCATGTACAAATACAAACAAGATGACAGCCTCTGATCTCAAAGAGTTAATATTTGAATAGAGATATATAACACATAAGGAGAGCTAGAGTTAAAAAGGGGAGAGGAAAGAATGAGGAGAGGTGGTAAGGGTTTTAAGATAGCCAGAAAACATCTGGTGGCCTCATTTTGAGCAAGATTAGGTTAAAAGTTCATCTACCAGAACCCACACTGGGATCCAAGTTCTGATTATAGGAGAAGGGGTGCCAGAAAGCAGGCAGTATAGTTTGGACATCTTTGATAGATGACAAGCATTCTAAACTTTGCTTGTCCCTTTCAAGCCAGTGTTTGCATGAGCTTACATTTTGCTGGTGTGGTCTTCAAGAATCATAGATCAACTCCACACCTCTATGCATGAGATTTTAATGGAGGCTATATAGTATAGTGGATAAAAAAGAAACAGCCTTGAAGTCAGGAAGATCCATCTCTGACACAAACGGACTCTGTTACAATGGATGCAAAGAATCAAAACTCTAGGTTCTCTAAGACTTTAAATTATAGAGAGGGTATCAATCTGTATTCATAGGAATTCTCTCACGTGAGAGTTCTATATTTATCAATGAAATCACATTCTCTATATCCTTGTCTCTGAACCTACATTATTCCTAATAATAAATAAAAAATATGTGATGGAATTTCATGCTTTCAACAAACTAAGTCATGGTTTAAAACAAAAAAAAAAATGTAGTCCTATGAATTCATTGGGATAGAGAGCTCCATTGAGAAAACACCTTCTGCCAAGACAGGTAAGCATCTACTTTTCCATAATCTTAAGAGTTTCCAGGTAGTACATAGAGGTTAAGTAAATTACCCAGTCAAACAATAAGTGACTGCCATCCTATTTGAACTCCGGTCTCAAGTTTATTCGTTTGCTACCATACTGCCATTTCTTTCTCAGTTTTTCTACCTATCTCTCTGCCTATCTACATTGGTATCTGCTTAAATGTCTCATCAGATTTGCTACATAAAAAGAAGAAAAAATAAGGGAAAGATGATTATGAGGGACATAAATAGCTCTGATATATATTGGGAAAGGGGAGGTCACTAAGTGATAACTATTGAGAGAGGTAACTGTTGAATAAAGAAGAACATATAAGAAGTATGGAAAACATCATTCTAGTTAAAAACCAAAAGCCATCACCATTAAAACTTTTGTATCTCAGGTGAAAACTTCTACTCCTTTTTCTTAAATCCTTAATTTGATATACACTTTTAGAAACACTAAATGAAGTTTCTTTCTAAATGAAATTTCTAAGATGACTGATTTCTGAATAACAATCTAAATCCTTTTAATAATGGGCAGATTATATATGTATGTATGTGTATCTGTGTGTATATATATAATATATAGATATGTGTGTATATATGATATATATACCTTTGAAATAACTAGATCCTAATATCCAAAGGATGTATGTGAGCCCACACACATATATGTTTATACATACATTTATGTTTACACATAAACTCGATCTTAGGATCTAGTTGTTGCAATGTAGTAAAAAGAAGGATTTTTATTTCTTCTTTCTGTAGGAAGAAAGGGTCATTAATCTAGAACTGCAAGGCCATCTAATTTAATTTTTTTAGATGAGGAAATTGAGACACAGAATAAATAATCTTTTTAAGGTTACACTGGCAGTAAGAGGCAGAAATGGGATTTGAATTTAAATCCTTTGACGCCCAAAATTCATTTTTCTTTCCTCTGGACTGTGCTACTAGAAACTACCATCCACCTTCAAGTTAGCTTTTGGGAGTAGTACCTTCAGGGGAGCCAGTTCTGAGTTTCAGATTCAATTAATGTTTAAACCTTTCTATAGCACTTTCTACTTTTCCAGAACATTTTCACATGCCTTGGAAATCCTTGAGTAAGAAACTACTTGTTGGTCTCACTGCTCCCAACCTTTTCATTAGTCTATCCATGTATTACTTACTCCCTAACAGGTGTTTTTAAAATACTCTCATATTATTGTTTTGGTCAAAACCTTTTGATGCCCATTAATCTCTAAACTCTTTTAACTAGTTGTAAATCTCCTCTAAGTCTGGTCCTACTTTAGGACCTTCTTTGCCATGTCTTCTCACTGGTTACCTACTGGCCAGTCTCTTTACTATACTAGGGGCAGGTTGATCCTTTTCAGGCCTTCACTCATAAGGAGAACAGAAGCCTGGAAATCAGGAGACCTACATTCTCATTCTGATTGTGCTGCTAATCCTCTGAGGGACTGTAGGCCTTCTTTGAATCTCATTTTCCTCATTTTATTAGGTTAAGTAAGGTTGGAGATCTCTTCTAGCTCTAACACTTGTGCTTTCTTATTTCATTTCCCCTCTTCATGTGTATCTTAAACCATTTCAACTTTTCCAGATCTCACCTGAGATCCAACTTCTCCTTGAATCCTCCTTTCACTATTGCAGGTCTCAATGAACTGCTTTCCTTTAAGCTCTCATAGTATTTATAATCATTTATATCATAAGTCCATTTTTTAACTGTTCATTGTTGCTTCACATATTAATGTTTTCAGTTAAAATATAGGCTGTTTGAAGATAGGGTCAATCCACAGTTTATCTTCCTTCTGTATTTCCCACAATGAAATTATATGATAAACTTGCATTTTCCTGGAATGGAAGTAAACACATCTAAGAAGGAGTTGTAGTTTGTTTAATCTTTTGTTAGAAGTGTCAATAATCAGCAGAGAGAGCTCCTACCTTCAGATTTGTCCTCCTGCAAAGTTAATTTCTTGTCTGAAATCTTGACTGCTTTGAGCACATAATGTACTTTAGGTAAGTACCAGCATTCAGTACATAGCCATGGGGGTGTGTACCAAGAGTAGGGAAGGGTATATGCTGGTAAGGGTAGTTCTGTTGATGTAAGTGGGACTATCAGATTACCTTGGCAATCTTAGCATTTTTTGCTTGCTCTGATTCATTTTCATCTTCATTGCATGGTGCTGTGTCAACAAAAGGCCTATTCTTTTGAACCGTTTCATAACTTGGGATACTTTGACACTGTAGGGGCTGTCGTGTAGATACCAACTAAACTCCTGGAAGAATTGCTCAGCCTTTGTGTTTGTGAGTTGGCCTGTATGTGTACATACATAACGCACAAATTACACTTAAATTAAGAATGGCGTCCTCGAGTTATGAGGTGCCATTATACATTGACCAAACTTAAGAAGACTCTCTCTTTAAAATGTGTTGACATTTAATTGACCTTTGAAAGTTCATTCTGTTAATCATACTCAAAGTGCTAAAGCTATGGTTGACTGATCTGGTGTTTTTACATTCAGTCGTGCTCAGCATATAAATTCTTCAGCATAATTGCTACTTATTGAGCAAGAGTTTCTTTTCTTCTCTGAAAATGAGAGTTGTGTGTGCGTGTGGCATTTTTTTTAAACTTTACCTCCGGTTGGATACTTGTAAAGGGTTGAATCCAAATGCTTTCCTGTCCCTAGTTATGTAGGGTGTGGCTTGTAGATATGGGACTTCAAGAAATTCTGTTCAACTTAAATTATATTTCTCTTCTCTTAATCATTAGAACCCTTTAAGGTTAGTCTATTTCCATTTTATCCCACCTCAAGGATTTCAGGGCTTCCTTTCTTACATCATAATTGACACACAAGCTAATTTTTTATTCTGTTATCATACACTTATTTTAATGCTAATATTTTTCTTAATTCCAAGGCTTAATAATCCATGTTTTATTAGTAAATGTTAAATATAACTCTGAATTAATGTAAATCTGTGAAGTTAGTATTTTGTAGTATTATTATAAAAGAAAAACCCCACCAAATGTAAGTCCTTGAATTAATCTAAATCTGTCAAGTCAGTATTTTGTTAGTAGCCTTTTTAAAAGAAAATAAAAGGTTTTCTTACCCCTTTGCCCAGGAGTGGCAGGAGGCATTTCCTTTAGAAATTTGTAGAAGTTTTTAAAATCTGAATAATTTAAAAATACACTGGATGTGTGAAAAATGTCAGTATATCTCCTACAAATATGTATAGTTCCTTTTTGATATTTCTGAAGAACTATGAAAAGCATATAGCCATTAAACTTTGGATAGAAAAAAAAAGGATACTTGTTAATTGTCAAGAGCTTTTTCTCGCTTACACTCTGGAATGGGTGTAAATAAAGAATAAGACTTATATGAATATTCTTATCTGAAAAAAAATTTTTGCATTTTTGGAAAAAAAAGTTTGTACCAACTTCCATTTTTCAAGAATTAATTTTTTAATGTTATAATGTTTACTCACAGCATAAAATCTGTACACTTTTTCTATAAGTTTCAGTGTCTTCATTTTTACTTTCTATTAAGCAGTTCTTATTAAAAGGCCTCTTTTGACCCACTGATATATGTATAGTGGAAGGAGATTTAGATTTTTGAATAAGAAGACCTGGGTTTAAATCATTTTTCAGCTATTTATTCCCTGTGTCCCTTTGAGCAAATCACATTTAATACTCTCCTGTAAAATGTGTCTGAGGATGAGGGGATTGTAATAGATGGCCTCTAAAGGAAGGGCCTTTCTCCCTCAAATCTGCAGTCCTTTAGTGATCTTCATGTCCTAAGCCTAATTATAGTTTCTCAATTCCCTCATTCTCATCTCTTTCATATAATCTTTCCTTTTCTCTCCTAAATCTTTCCTCTCCTTCCTTTTCTAATTTTTATCTCTTGCCATTCTACTTTTAGGTCCCAGCTTCAACACTAACTACATTCCAGCCTTTTTCTTTTAATTCCAGCCTTTGTTCTTTAATTCTAGTTCTTTACTCAGTATTTCTCTTTTCCTTCCTCATATTGCTATTCCTTTTTCTTTCTATTTTCTTTTTACCCCATATAGACAGACAGACAGATAGATAGATAGATAGATGTTACCATATATTGATATGTGTGTGTTTATATAATCATATATTTATATCTATGTGTGTATAATTATGGATTTAGATTTAGAAAGAACTTTAAAAGCTTCCTACTCTAACCCTATATTTTACAAATGAAGAAACTAAAGGCCACAGAGCTTGTATCAAAGTTTTGTAGGTTTTATCAGAGGTGAGATTTAAACCCAGCTAATCTGATTTCAGAGTCTATACTTTTTCTACTTAGCCATATATTCATTCTTTCCCTCTCCACTTGACTTCTTTCTCCTTTTCTTTATTTACCTTTGGTTTTCTTTAATGTTTCTTCTTCTTTTTCCACTGGGGAATGGCCTTGCCTTGTCTTCTGTGACATGGAAAGTCGACAAGTTAGTTATTAGGAAAAGTAGCATTATATGTAAGAACTCGGCAATTCTGAGACCTGCTTTAATGTTCTCTCTTGCGTCAAACTGTCAGGTTTATACTTATATCTGTTTACATGATGTTTCCCTCTGCCATAACTGTCTCTAGTACTACAAGTTCTTATAGGACAGGAAATGTTTTTGGTGTGGCTTTGTATTCTCCTTAGCATAATGCCTTGCATAAAAGAGATATTTAATAAGTGGTTGTTCAATTAAATTGACAACCAAGTCTGGGAAGGATGAACAAAATTATCTATTAATTTACAAATAGATTTCTTTGCTGGATTTAGAATCTAGTTTATAGCTAGTGATTCCACCAAATAAGTTTTTTATTTGAAATTTAAACAAATGTTATATAGAAGAATTTTTTGTGATTAATATAAACTAAAGGAACAATCAAGTTAATAGTGTTCTATATCTGCCTTTTTAAACTACTCATTAAATCAAGGGATATTTAACCTGCTGTTTTCTAATTGTCATGAATAACTTGGGAGTTCAAGTTAATATACTATGATTCAAGAAATTTTTTTCTTAACTTTATCTTATGCTAGAGTTACTTCCATTATATGTTTTGTCTTCCCATTGGACTATAAACTCTATGAGAGTAGGGAATATATTTGATTTAACTCTATATCTTCCCTTGAACTGAGTTTAGCAAATATATCTGAAGCAAGTACTATGGCTATAGTACTGTATGGTTTTATAAATATATTTATAATATAATTATTTGTTTGTATCGTATAGCTTTTGAAATAATCCTTCTTTAAGTAAGATTTCTCTTCATTGGCTTTGGTTAACCTCTAGGAAGGCTTTAGCTGTTATGTCCATGAATGATTAATGTCCCCTGGAGGCTCTATTCACTAAGACCCTATCCTTTCATTTTACCCTTCTTTTGGTAGAACTGATCTGCAGGACCAAGAGGATAAGGAGTCATCTCAATTTCCCATGATGTTGTTAACTCCATTGGGCAGTGGAGGAGGAGAGAAGACAAAGACTGTTATGTTTCCCTTTAAAATTTTTCATTATTTAGTGCAATACTTTGCCTGCAACAAATGTTTAACTATTGGTTGAATTGAACTGTTGAAAGCTACCAAAGTATCTCACGGAGGATCAGGAATCAAGATATTACTTTTCCATTTTCCTTTCTCTTAGTTTTTATGAGAGCTGCAAAGGATCTGTCTCCTTCCACCCCATGGTCATTCATATTTCCCTCTTTCTCTTGTCTGTGCTTTGGGATAGGGCAGTGATGAAGAAGGAAGTAACCACTTAGATTACCTGGTTTCTGTCCTGAACCCCACTCAAGACTATGAAAAAAAAATTAAGAATTCATTCTATGAAGAATTATCTACCTAGAAGGGAAAAATAATCAAACTTACTATATTTCCACTAACTTTTGTAACCTATTGAAAGCACTTTATTCCAAACCCTGGAAAGAGTTGGGATGGGAGATAGAGATTGTATGCTAATCAAATAGAATAGACTCTTAATATTAAGGAGTCCTCAACTCTTTGGGGTGCAATTTGCATCTATAAAAATGCTCTTTTTCTGCAACTCAGCTTCCTTTAAGATTTAGTGCCTTCTACAGGAGATCTTTCCTAGTTCCTGCTTTTAGTGTCTTCCCTCCTAAAATTACTTTGTACCTACTCTTTATGTCATATATGAGTCTGTGTGTTTTAAGTTCCTTGACTGGTTTTGCTTTTGTGTGTGTGTGTGTGTGTCCTTAGCATTTAATAGTGCCTACCACATAATAAGTGCTTTATAAATATTTGTTGATTGATGTTAATTTTAGAATACTTTGAAAGACAAATTAAACTAAGATAATGACCAGTAAATATATACACAGAGTTGCAGAGTAAAGGAGAGTCTTCCTGCCTAGTATTTGGTGTGTTCTTGATTCTTCTAGATAATGTTTCTTTACAGATGTCCTTAAAATTCTTTTTTATGAATAGGTCTTTACTTGATAAATATCAAGGAAAGAAATTTATAATCCTGGTTTCTTCAGTCATCGTTCCTGATTTTCAGTAACTTTTTTTGGCATAGTGAGAGACATACATGTGTTGCCAAAATCAATAGAACCATCCAACTTGTCTGTCTGCTACAGGTTTTGCTTTTCCTAAAGAGGTTTATGTCATTTTGCTTCACTTTGAATTCTGTAGCAGACAGATTATAATACCTTTTTTTTTTTTTGGTATCCCCTCCCGCTAGAACTTTGATGGAAAATGATATGATTGGACTTATAGGTATAATAGAAGACTTGACAGCAGAACTGAAAAATCAAGAGCAAGAGTCCTAATGTGACCGGAAAGTAGAGAAGTTCTAGAAGACTGATCTAGTCTTAATGACTAACAATGATTGTCAAACTAAGTTTTAGTGACTGCGCAGTTTTTCCTTTAATCTCAATGATAGTTTTTGACTTAAATACTTAGTTTCAAGAAAAGTATAAAACTTACTTATGGATATACTACAGGTATCCTAAGCACCAGTAGCTTATTAAAAAGTAAAAGAAAAACAAAAACAAAACCCCTAGATGGCTAATCACTGAGCATTAGGAAGGACAGCCCCAGATTTCCGATGACTGCAGCCTTCTGACATGTCCGACATGGATTCATTTTGGTCTTCATGGGGTCTATTGCATTGCTTCTCCTTTTCCTTCCTGGTCCTGTGGCCTCTTTTGCCTTTCAAGCTAAAATTTGTTGCCTTGCAGCTGGAATTCTAAAAAGAGTAAAAGTACAAAGAATAATGTCCTTCTCAGGTGGGATACTTTACATGGGATTATTCATCAGCCCTGATCATTGAAATCTTCTGTCAGCTTTACACTATTCACTCATTCCCCAGTATTGTATTATACTGGCCTAAGTCATGGGATTCAGGAGTACCTCTTCCTTCCCCTTAACCCCTCCCCATTTTTTTCTAATCTCTTAAAAGAGGCATCTTGTAGGAGTGGAAAATTTCATTCTTTTTGGCCTTTTGAGATTTATGTGTGCAGATCTGAGATGCCACTAGTAACTAAGTAATGTTTGTTTATGCTGGCAGTTTGACTCAGTAGCCATCATTGATGGAGTTTATAATACAAACAATATTGTTAGCAGAACTGCAGGTATTAGATTGGAATGTTTATCTTAGTTCTTTAAAAATCTGCCAGAACCTTAGCATTTACTTCTCAACATGTGCAAAAAACCCCCAAGAAGTCAATTTTAGAAGGTAGATTAAAAACAATAACAACCACTAATCACTGATCTGAATATGCCAGTCAAAGATATGTGTTTGTATATACACACATGTACATACATATACATGTGTGTGTGCAAAGTGTGTAGAAATTATATGTTTATAGGTTTGTGTGTGTACATTTTTAATGAACAAAGATGAAAACTGAATTCTAAAGCAGATTCTTTGGAAAATCTTGTCTTCCTTTCCCCCCCTTTTTCTTTCCCTCACTGTGAAACTAGGAACTTTTCCAATAGGAATACATCTTCCTATTGGAATTCCTATTATATGTAATTCTTCTATTAATATTTAGAATTTAATTTCAGTACTAGTAATAAACTTATCATGAATGATGGTGAGGGAACTAATTGTCAATATCACATGCTCGAGTTTCTTCTTTTTTATGCATCGAATAAGCATTTATTTAATGTCTACTATTTGCTAGATGCTTTATGACATTATAGTCAACGTGGTACTTCATGTATACTTTAATTCTTTTCTGGGCTTTTAAATCATTTATTTAGTGAACTGTCTCTATAGCAAAATCAGGTTATTCATTAGCTTATGTGAAAAGCTCTCCACCTGAACACCCAAGTGTGGTAGGGAAGTCAATCTATGGATTGTAAATAGGGTTAAATTTGGAGTGTTTAGTTAGTTTCCAAGTAACTGATGATAACAAACAAAAGACAGCCACTTTTTCTTGGAGTATGCAAATGTCCACTCAGAAGCTGCAGAAATCAGTTATAAACAGCTGTTCTTTTTTATCCTCTCTTATAATCCTCTTTCTTTTCTCTCTATTTTATTTTGTATCCTCTTCTCTCACAAAACCCATAGATCATATCTCGAACATTTTGACTGGTCCTGGGTGCCACATTTTAGAAGGGACAATGATTAGCTAAAGAATAGCCACAAGACTGTAGCCAGTGAGGGGAAAAGAAACTATATATTAACGGAAAACTGATTTTAGAAACTGAAGATTCAGCCTTGAGAAGAAAAAGACTAAAAGGACATAAATTTCACTGTCATTAAATACTATAAGGGTTATTTTGTAGAAGAAAACATGGACTCATTTTATTTGTCCCCATAGAGGGTAAACCAGAAATAGAATGGAAAGTTAGACTTTGATATGGTGGGGGGAGAGTGAAGAGGGGCAATTTTTTTAACTACTAGGAGTTCTCTAAAAAATAGGATGGGCTGCCTAGGAAGTGGGGAGCTCCCCTTTACTGAAGGTCTTAAGGAAAGGAGATAGGATTGATCACATTGGAGCTACTGAAATAGGGCATCATTTATTTTTCTATTCTAATATTTTGACAAAAATAATAATGGCTTTACATAGAAAGGAATAGGTAAAATTAATTAAAGGAGCATAATAGATATGTTTTGTGAATGGAAACTGCATAGAGCTTCCCTAAGTTACCATCTGATACAGTTTAATATCATTATTCTGCCAGTGGTGCCATATGGCCATACAGGATGGAATGTCACATTGCAGTGAATTGAAACTTTGGATGATCCAAGACTCATGACAGGTATAGACTGTAGCCAGTGATAACTTGTATACAAGAAGTGTCATGTAAGATTTTGCTCAGGAAATGTATGACTCTTTTTTTCTAATCCTAAATATCCTGTCTCTTTACTCTATTTTTTGTTTCCTATAACTAGCCTTAAAATATGAACGGTATATGTTATATCTTTTCCTTTTCTTTTTCTCAGTACAGACAGTTTTGGAAAACATTAAGTCTTTTATGCAGAATGCTTCATGAGTCGCTTACTAACTACCATGTCTGTAAATATACAAACTATTTTGTAGTCTTGCTATTTTTAAAAGCATGTGGGTGTGGGAAATGATGAGTGAAGTCAGGGTGACGCATGATTATACATACACAGACATAAATACATACATATGTACATATATGTGTATGTTTATAAATACATAAAAACAAATTAGCAAGAGGGCAGGCTACCGTCTACTGTGCCTGTGATTTGTTTTTGTTTCCTTTTCAATTCCTCCTGTCTTATATTCAAACAGTAAAAGAATCATAAAAATCATAGGATTTTAGAGTGAAATCCTACTTTTCTCATTTTGCAGATGAAGAGTCTGAGTCCTAAGGAAGATGAAAACTTTCTCCAAAACAAATGGTTAGTTAATAGGATCAAATGCTTTTTTAAAAAATATAGTTTGTCTTGATCTATAACAGTGTTTTGTTTAGTTAGATCACCCTTCCTATCCAACCTTATTTCCCAATATTCCCTAACTTGAAACATGATCTCCACCCAGACTGGTCTTACTCACCTCAACAACATTTCAACAAGCATATGCTTAGATGCTTGGATGCCATAAATGTGTAGTGAGTGAAATCAACTGATTTTCTCTTTGTTTACTTTTCTCAATGAATTTCAAAAGTCCTGGCTGCAGAAATGAAGGATAAAAATTAATCAGGGGAAAAGAAAAATTATGGTATTACACTTGATTGAAAGTCAGAGAACCTGGATTCAAATTCCATTTCACATGCTTATTATCCATATGACTTTGGGTAAACCATTCAGTTCTCCTGATTTTCAGATTATTCCTTTCTGTAAAATGAAGAAGTTGGACTGGACAGCCTCTAAAAACCCTTCTAAGTCAAGATCTGTGACCCCATGTTTCTATGATTTTTATGAGTTTATTGGGGGGGGGGGTTATGGTAACTCATTCTGTGTGATATAATAAGGAAGAACGATCTTTCATTTTGCTGGTGTTCAGTTGTTTGAATTGTGTCTAATTCTAAATTATTCCTTTTGAGGTTTTCTTGGCAAAGCTACAGTTGTTGTTTGCCATTTCCTTTCAGTTCATTTTTACAGATAAGGAAACTGAGGCAAACAAGGTTAAATGATGTGCCTGGGATCACACAGCCAGTAAGTGTTTGAAGCTGGATTTGGCCTTGTGAAAATGAATCTTCCTGATATACAAGCCCAGTGTTCTATCTACTTCATTACCTAAGTGCCCTTGATAGTTGCTTTACTGTCAAGTATTTATTGTTTTTTATTTATTAAGTATTTATTTGTATTTATTAAGTTCCTATCATATTTCAGGCTCAGTTTGTTTACTGAGAATACAAAGAAGCCAAAAACAGTACTTGCCCTCTAGGATTTTGAAGTCTAATGTAGTATTACAGAATGTTATTCCTTCAGGAGATACAGGTAGTTACTTTTGCCCAAAATTTTTTCAGCTTAGAAGGAAAATTTCTACTTCCTAGTTCATAAGTGATGATTTATATCAGTTTACTTATAGACTCAATTGAGTTGACTTATCTGGTAAGATATCTAGGGTTTTCTTTGAAAATAAAGTCTCTTCTTATTAGCATTCTTATCTAGTGTAGAGAAAAGAAAATAGAATCGTATGGTCATACTGGATCTCTAGAAGTATTCTTATTACTATCCAGTGTGGACAGGAGCAGACTGTAATGGATGTTAAAAGATCAGGGGGCACTCCCCATATCACCTACCTACCCCTATCAACTCCAAAAGTAGCATGCTACAACTGAAATTGACAGTAAAAGTCTTTCACATTTTCATGAATGAAAGGACAGGGAGGCACTTTGTAAATTTTGACTCAATGACTCAATGAACTTTTATCTCTCACATCTGACTATAAATAGTAGTCCAGACAGTATTTGTCAAAGGATTTCTTTAAAACTAATATCAAATGCCACCTTCTACCCAGACCTTTCTTGGCTCTCCCAGATTTTAATGCCTTCCCTTTTATAAGATTCCTTATATTTCTTTTGTATATATCTTTTCTATACCTATTTATGTGTATATTGTCTCCACCATTAAAATGTAAGTTCCTTGAGGACAAGAACTCTTTTTGCTTTTTCCTTTTTCTTACCAGCACCATTACAGTGTTTGACTCTTAGTAAACATTTAATAAATTCATGTCAATTAATCTTATCAGTCCTAGGCGAACAATTATGGAGGTTCACTTGACTTCTTAAAAGAAAGATATTGAATACATGCAAATGAGAGGATTTTAAAGAGGCTGAAACAAACGACTTCTAAAATATTTTAAAATGAAAATTTATAGTTGACTTCCTATATTTATGCCTATCATGGCCTTGCTGAAATAGTTCCAATTGAAAGTTCTGTTGGGAGAACCAAGCTCTAGTAGTTCTAGTAGTTTCCACTAATCTAGAGGGGTTTCAAGTATAGGTCTAATGATAGATTTTGTATTTGTCTTGTAAAGATCAGCTTAAATATACTCAGTGAAATTCAGCAGCCGCAGATTATCTGCTTTGATTTTTTTAAATGACAAAAATTCATGAAAAACTAAGGAATGCAAAGTTTAAATTTGTATTTGTAGAGGGAATATACTGATGAAGTCATATGACTTTGGAGATACTCAAGAATATATAATAATTACAGAAAGTTGAAAATCTTATAGAGAGTTTGGGACTCCAAAAAGAAAAATATAGGTGAATTTTTTCAGGTTTGAGGATACACTTGAACTTAGAGACATTCTTTTTTCTCTAGTCTACAATTTCATTAGCAACTAATAACAAATTTAGTCCTTCATGGGAGGCAGCCTGATGTTAAAACATACTGGACTATTATCTCAAAGAGAAGTTGGGCAGTTCACTTATTGTCTCCATATGCCAGTTTCTTCATGGAAATAATAAGTAGGTAGTATTAGTTCATTTCTAAGTTCCTTTTTCAATCTAAATTCTGTCTATGAAAATGAGGACAAAGCCAAACTTAAACTTGATTGTATCAATGGATGAGCCATTCTTTTTTGAGCTACAAGATAACCTCAAATTGTCTGGAGTTACCAGATATAAAGAAGGAAAAGGTTTATATTTAAATGGTGGTTATTTTCAGGAGCTACCTGGCTTTGTGCCCTCTGTTGTCCTCGTCTAGTCAAATGTACCTACTTGCCTCTCCCAGTAAACTCAGAATCACCTGTACTCAGAGACCAGTTGAGACTCTTGAATAAACCCTGACTTGAAAAGAAGATTCTACCTCAAGACACTTTAACTCTCACTATCAAGTTCCATCTTTGTTTTTGCTAGTTTCATTTGCCTTCTACTCCAACCTCTTGTTGTTGGTCTTTTTGCCTGGGCTCCTTGCCACTCTGTGAAGAGATCCTCTGCCTAGTGTGCTGACCAACAATTAGCCCATGTTCCTAAACTAATCCTAGTCTAACTGAGTTTCCTAGACTTTGCTCTATCGGTTCCCTTCTGTTTAGGAAGCACATTGTACTGCCTTATTCTATTATTCTCCAAGTGTGGATATGAAGCCAATTTCACAGTATACTATTTGTAATAAAAATAAATTTGTACATCACTGCTATTTAAAAAAAAAAAAAAGGAAGAAAGAACTTTTGTCCACCTTGGACATTGTTAATACTGAGAAAATATTTTCCTTTTTACTTATTAAAAAAAGTTAACTTGTTCAGAAACTCATGGGGTATTGATTGATTCTTCAGAAGACTTCCTTTTCCTTTCTCTGGCCCACTGTACTTCCCAGATTTGCTGGGTTTTTTCCATTTCTTAAAAAAGATATGACGGTTAAGCAAAACTTTCCTCTGGTTCAGAGGAAAGTCTGCTGAACTTGTAATCAAAGAACTTGGGTTTGAATTCTACCTCAGACACTTAATATCTTAGGTGATTCTGAGCAAATCACTTCACTAATCAAACCTCAGAAGGGATTAAACTAGGTAGGACTCTGAGGTCCTTTATAGTTCTATGTTATAGTATAGAGCAAAGCTTCTTAAATTGTGGCCATTCCATGTGGGGTCACTTAACTGAATGTGGTAGTCATGAAATTATGATTTATTATCAGTAAATATTTGATTTATATCTCTATATATCTGGGATCATATTGAAATTTCTTGGGCAAAAAAGGGTTTCAAGTGGAAAAAGTTTAAGAAGCCCTGGTATGTAGTATGTAGTCTATACTAGTCTGTAGTATAAACTATAGTATCTATTGAAGTCATCCCTTCATGTATACTGGAAAATTTTTCCTCTTGAATTCTTTTCTGTTTAAATGTAAGAAAAATATCACATAATATAATTTAAAAATGAGTAGGCTCAACTAATAAGTAGGGTCTGAACTTAGTTAAAAAGTTTTGTATATTTTGATCTCTGATTGATATTCAGTTACATGGAAAATATTTAGTGCCTAAAATCTATCTTCTTTGCTGTTTGCATTATGTAAATTTTCTTATGTAATTTTCTTAATCAGTTTGTAATGTTTTTCTTAATTTACATTACAATGTCCTTTGGACTACAGTCCACATACAAGTACATACCTCTGGTTCCTGGTGAACATAGTTAAAAGGAGTAGACTATACAGCAAAACCCTGACTACCATGTACTACTTCCCCACTATTCATGCTTGAGCTGTTTAGACATTGGTAGAATCCATTAAATGGGTTATGGAAGATGTCAAGAAAAGTCTTGGCCCTTATTAGGCCAGAACTATAAAAAACAAAATAGCGCTTATAGTGATGAAAAAGTGGATTCAGTCTGTAAAATGTGATATGTGGGTCTTTATGTAGTACATGTCCTGTTTTGTCCCTCATTTGAGATTGTTGTGGGGTTTTTTGTTTTGTTTTGTTGTGGGACTTTTTTGTTGTTATTGTTAGTCTTGTCCAGAGCCTCTTTAATAAGCCTTACTATATTATTTCAACCAGCTTGTTATCTGTTGTCCAACACCCTAATGCCTTCATTTTTAGCAAGGTGACAGTGTATTTATATTCCATGGTAACTATTAAAAAGGTGAAATATGTTTGACATTTTCATTTAAAAATTCTTGAAACTTTATTTCCTTCCCTGAAGTCATACCACAGCTAAGGATATCAGCACAAGGGTGTAAACTTCATTTCCAGAAAAAGTAACTTAATTCCACACCTAATTCTTTTTTTTAAACTTCCAACTTTTCATAATAGTGCCTGTTTGACCTGAAATGCTTCCCCATGGGCTAGTGCACATAGTATCAAATTCTCTATGATGGAAAGGTTTTTTTCTTTAAGGGAATATAAAACCCTCATGGTTGGTCATAAAGATGGTCTCTACCTCCCATAGTTTTTGTGTGCAGTCTATTGGAAATCAGGCTCAATAAACCTTTGCTGCTTTCTTGCTATTTCCATCATCAAGTCTAACCTCCCTTTCTGGGAGTGGGGCAGGGAGAAATGTTAGCCCTCAATTTCTGTTAATTACAGAAACCAGGCAAAGAAGGATTAAGGCTAAGCTTTCTTTTTCACTAAATGCTTTTTGTTTTTAGCATAGAGGCCCTGACAGCTTTTAGCCTAGTTCTCTGCCTCTAGGTACTTGCTCAATAAATGTTTGGGGAATTGACTTACCCAATATAGTCTGATGGTGATGATGATTCCAGGATGGAGTTCCTGGAATCCAGGCAGGGTCCTTGTCTACTTGCACTCATTTTGTGTCTTTAGAGAAGTAAAGGAAAAACCATCTGGCCTTAGTCTCTGAAGGATTATATGACTCCTGGAGTATGGAAACAGTGGCCTGACTACATCAATGCAGCTGCACCAGACATATTCTATTTTCAGAAGGTTGAGAGTGACTAAGTTTGGAGAGCTGTGGGAATAGGGTCTAATGGTGACATCTTTACACAATCTTGAAACACTTCCATTTTGGCTTCTGAAATCACAGGACTTTTGATAACGCCATCACTCTGGACTTTTAAATATCTAGAGCTTGGAGGAAAGCTCAGATATTAGGGAGGCTGAAAATAGGGGACAGGGTATTGACTTCCCTCTCAAGCCTGGCATTATCCATAGGCAGAATAAGCTTTTACTCCTCTTTCTTTCTTTCTTTTCTAACCAGACATTTTGATGTATATTAAATTGGAAATATCCAAGGAAAGAAACATCTTAAATTGTTATTAGTCTTGTTCCCATAGGGATTAGGACTGGACCTGTGATTTCATTAATAGAAAGGATTCTCAAGTATGGGAAATCCCACTACCAATGCATGTAAGCTCCTTCTTTGAAATTTATAGCCTTACATGGTTGCCTACAACATGAAAAGGCCAAGTCATTTGCTCAGGATCACACAGCCAGTATGGATCAAAGATATAAAATTTGTGATTCTGGTTCTCAATTACGGTATGGCATTATAGGAATAAAAGAACCCTCCAAAAAGCAGAAGAGACAGGCAAATGACAAACATTATTACATCACTTAGAATTACTCCTGTATTTGCCATCATCTTTGGAGAGTAAAATTGGTTTCTTTCAAAGTAAGAGAACATCCTTAGGACTTGCCCCCAGTGCAAGATTTCCAAGTTAATACACTGGGTAGAAAATATTTCATGAACATACAAAACACTGGAAGAGGATATAGTTTTCTATACAGTTTTCTAGGAGTATCTTGTTTCATCTCATGAGTATTTGTCAAAGTATTTAAGAAAAACCTGGGTTTGATTTACAGGATACAATTAGATTTTATTGAGATTTAACCCTGGTACCTAGGTGAATTAACCAACCATTTCTCAATTGGTTACATAATTTTTTGATTTTTAACACATTTTACTTAGTTCTTAACTGGATTATTTTTAAAGGCCCAAATCTCCCAAATGTTATATAAACAAAGTAACTAGAAAACAGAGCAAATAGTTGAAACAGTTAATAGTGAGATTTTTTTTTTTAAGTAAACAGGCTTTTATTGAGTGAGCAAAATTATGCAGCAACTTATTGGAATGACCTTGCTTTGACTTTGGCCCAGATCTGATCTCTCTTGTATCTTGCAAAAGCTGAAAGGGAGCTGTACATAAAGACAGTGAAATACTGTATTGTTGTGGATACAATGTCCTTCAGCTAATGAATTCAGACAACTAAAATCTCGTGGTCTTATATTTTTCTTTTAGAGAATTGTCAATGCTATATTAATAAAGTTACAGATGAAAGGCTAATCTGTTCCAAATTGGGCCAAGGTATAATGATGCTGAAATCCTTCTCTCCTATCACCAAATTGTTTGTTAGTGAAAAGCAACATGAAGGGGCTTGCATCCTTTCCTCAAGTTGCTCTTTTTTCTGTTTTAACTTAGGAGTTTTTTTCCTGTTTTGTTTTGTTTTTTAAATTTAAAAGTAGTAAGATTCCAAGGCAAGAAGGAGGCCCTCCACTTAGAAGAAAATTCATTGGAGTAAAAACATTTTCTTTATGAAAGGAGTTACCACTGAGTTTTTTGTTGCTGTTTTATTTTTTTCTCCAAGCTGCCCTCCATCTGTCCAGGGTGGACGGCTTGGGGGAGGTGTTTTATTTATCTCTTTTAATTAAAAAGCACCTACTTTGTTTGTGGCTCACGTCAGTGAAGTGGGCACCTTGGTGAGAACTTCATAAAGTTTGCAGGGGCAGTTCAGTTTCAGAGATGTACTCATTCCTCTCCAGGCTGGAGTGGTAGATGGATGCCAAGTGCTAAGAATTTCTGGAATGTAGAATTGCACAGCACTGATAAAGTTTGCTTTGTTCCCTTATGTGACTTGACCCATTGAGAAAATGTGGTTCCCTAGGAGGTTTTAATCGTTCAAAGTCCATGGTTAATAAAAGGAAAGGCCACAGCATAATTGAGCTTGTTTTCACCTGCTGCCTGAAAGATTAACTTTCTTAACCTTCCTTAGGAAGGTAAAATAATCCAAGGTTTTTAAGGAGTGATTTGTGGTGCTCTTCATAGTTATCAGTCTTAGTAAACACTGTTTGAGTGTGGCTTTTTCTCCCTCCTGTCCCAGACTGCTAAGTAACCTCTTCAGCAAATGGTGAGGGCCTCATGGCCATTTCATCTAAAAACAAATCCCAAGAAAAGACCCACCCACTTTTCAGTATCAACTTCATCTGTTACTGAACTTGGATAGGTTTTGAATTACTTCAGGAAAATAGTTGTTGCTACTGCTTAACCTTTGGTTTTCCTCATTTATTTTCATAAGAGAATGGGAGTGGAATCTAAGGCACCCTGATTGGACTTAATGTGCGTCATGGTATGGCAAGCAGGGGTTCTGTGTTTTTCCAGGAGGAAGTATGGATCTATAAACTGATAGGAAAAACTGGAATAGGATCTAATGGTTCCTTTATCATACCTTACCTTTATCTCCTCTTAAACCTGATTTTTTTTGCAATTTTAAAAGTCAGTCAACTGTGTAGTTCTTCTCAGGGAGGAATTAGGAAAGAGGGGGAGCAAAAGGGAAATGAATGAGGAGCATGCGTCTCTCCACCACTTCATGATTTTTAAAGTAAGTCTTTCATGTTTTGTTGTCTGATATAAATATATATATATGTATATATATATATATATACATACATACACATACTTCACCCTTAAAATAAATGTTAAATTGGTCTTAAGTATTAAAATGAAATAGTTAATTACTTGTTTAGAGAAAGACTTTAACAGATTAATGTTAATGATGTTACAGCTTATTTTTGCCACCTTGGTTTCTCTTTGCTATAAGTAAAGCAGGAAAAAGAAATGTTTGCTTTCCACATGCCCAATGGATAAAATATTTCAAATTCCATGATAAATACTATAGCTGAATAATTGAACCTCCAAAGGTTTTTTTTTAGTTATTATCATTATAAATAAATAAATGTTGTTTTTTTTTTAATTTCTCCAACTGTTTCTACGAGAGACCTGGTTCTACCATCTGAATGAGTTTTTTCCATCAGCCTGGACATTGATGTATGTAAAATCTTCAAAACACCTGCTTGGGACCCGCTTCAGGTTAACTAAATAAACAGCCAAAGAATGCATATTGCTGTTGACAGTGAGCGGCTGTAAACATCCTCGACTGGAAGCTGTGAAGCAGCAGATGGGGCTTTCAGTCGGATGTTTGCAGCTGCCGACTGCCTCAGACTTCAAGGAGTGTTGCCACTTTAAGGACAATTAGCTTGTTGGTTTCTGTTTGCTGAATATTTAACAAAGTGGAGACAAAACTTTTGAATTTTAAAAATTCTGTATCTATATATCTTTTAGATGATTTCACTCACCCATAGACCTTAAAACTCTTCTTCCCACCCCCACAAAGTTGTATGTTTATAAACATGTTGCGTTTTTTTATGGGTGTTTATAAGACAATTGAAAAAATGGATCATATTTTTCTGTCAGGGGGAAAAAAGATGCATACTTGCCTGCTTCTAGACACCTGCAGCCACTTGTTTTGCTCTGCTAAATCCAAGACTTAGAATCCAAACGTGAGAAGAGATTGTAACACAGTGAGGAAAGTGCTAGATTGGGAGTTAGAGAAACTGGTAATATCCCACCTTTACTTACTGTCTGTATGACCTTGGATAAATCGCTTAACTTTTATTGGCCATCTCAGTTCCCCCATTTTTAAAGTGAAAGAACTGGATAATATGACTCAAAGATACTTTCTAGCTATAGATCTGTGACAATGACAAAATTTTATTGCCAGTTTAAAAATAACTGACATGATTACCAAAGATCTGTATCTATAGAATCTGTCTTATTTGGAAAGGGAAGGTAAGGGAGAAGAAGAGGTAAGAACAGGAGGAATGAAATGACTTTGTAGCTTCTTAGGTTAGTATTTAAGTATTGGGATAAGGAAAAAAAAAGAATGATGTCATTAATCCATTAGTTTTCAGGCTAATGTTTTAGATTGATAGAATTGCACAGAATATAAAACCATAGAATCTGGATATTCCAGTCCACCATGCATATTCACTTTATATTTGAGGAAAATGAAGCTTATGGTAACTTAGATCCTTGCCTAAGATTATGTGGGACCTAGGAGTTCTTCTAAATATGATGCTGCTCTACTTTGATTTTGGTTAATTCTTATTTTCATTTGTTGTTCTTATAAACAACTTGAGATTTGGTTTAGACCTTTGTAAAAATGATCAGAATATTTTATCGGATTTAGTGGTACTGCGGAGGCAAATGCAATACTTCATAGGGCATTTGAATTTAAGACAGGAAAATCTTCTAGTTTAAATCCCCATATAACACTCTCTTAAAATTTAATTTATTGCATTATAGCTGATCTGTAATCTGGGATGTTAGAAGGATCCTTGATATATTGACAGTGGTATTACACCCACTCCACTCTGCAGGTGTCCTGTGGTTTACCCAAAAGATGAGTTGCTATTCTAAATTAAGTATTACTTGCAATTTAAATGAATACCAATTTGAATCTTTGAAAAGTATTCATCCCCATAATTTGTCATTAGTATAATTCTGTATTTTTATATAATATGTTTGCATAAAATCTAGACTTCAGGAATAAACTAAAATTGTGGATATCTCTGATCAAATGTAAGCTTCATAAGGGCATTTCAACCCTGCACTCAGCACAATACCTAATGCATGGCAGATTCTTTGATTGATGATTGTTGAATGATTTCAGAAAGCAAGGCATTCTCCATTAGATTTGGAGTCTGAGAATCTGAGTTCAAATCTCATCTGTCATTTGCTTTCTATGTGACTTCTTTGGTTCTCTCAGTTTGACAATCTATAAAAGAAGCAGTTTGGGTTTATCAAATTCAAAGTCAGTACTACAGGACTTTACCAACTACTCACTTTATGCCTCTTATGGGAATCATACCAGAGGTTTTGATTCATTCTTAACAGCACCAAAAAAACAGAAATAGTAAATAGATTAACCAATTAATTTCACATTCCTTACAAGATGGCACAGGAGAAATGTACTGCTGTCAATAGATACTGTCTTTCAGTAGGTTTTTTATTTAAAACTGCCTTCTCCTTAAAGTGGATTAAATGATATTTTAGGTCTCTTTCAGTTTTAAATTTCTAATGCTATGAATTTATGATAAAATTAACTTGCACTTTAGAATTAATAATTTTTTTGTTGTTCAGTCATTTCAGTAATGTCCATGACCCTATTTGAAATTTCCTAGAAAAAATACTAAAGTGTTTTGACATTTCTTCTCCAGATCATTTTATAGATAAAGAAACTGAGGCAAACAGGCTTGAGTATCTTGTCCAAGGTCACACAGCTAGTAAATGTCCTATGCCACATTTGAACTCATGAAGATGAACCTTACTGACTCTAGGCCTGACACTATCCACTATACCATTTAGTTGCCCAGAATTAATAATAGATATTATAAATAGATGGGGAACAGTATTTAATGTAATATAGATGGTACAGTATTTAATATAGTAGAAAAGTATTTAGAACACTAAATACTATAAATGACAAATGGTTCAAGGAAGAATATAGGAAGAAGTTAGGAAATATATAATTTTAGTTTTTTTAACTTTAACTTTAATCTGTGTTTTATTGATAAAATTTTGCAAGACAATTATTTTGACTTACCTAACATAAATTTACTTTTATCATTTATTTGCTTGTTGACAAGCTGTGGCAGAGAATTTATATTCATAGAGATTTTTACATCTTGACTAATTAATTTACCATTAGAATCTCCAATAACTTTGAGAGAAATAAATAGGTAAAGTAAAATATTTAATTTTTCCCTAATATGTAGAATGGCCAATTAAAAATTTCAGAGTTATACACACAGGAAAGGGTATAGCAGATACAGTCATACTGCTTCTGAGGCATGGTAGATAATTTCCCTCATATCAGTATTCATAGGTTATTAAGAAAGGTTGCTTCTTCTTTCAACTTATAAACTTAAAACCATTCTGTAAAGAAGAATAATTCTTCTGTATCCCAGGACACCAGATGAGATTTTCCAAGTGAACAGCTGTAATGTCAAAGAAATGTTTATTCTTTCCCCAGCTTTCCCATTCCATTCATAGTCTCCCAATTATTTCCCTTCCACTCCCTCACCTCATTGCTTTTCTTCAGTCTACTTCATTACCCCCATTCTTACTCTAATGCTATTAGATGAATCCTTTTTAAAATTTTAAATAACTTTACTTAAATCAAGCATGTAGATTCCTCTAGTCCTTGGTTAAAATAAATGTTCTTAAAATTTAAGAATGATAATCATTTTTTATCATGGCCATTACTAGCTTACTACCTTAGAAAACAATGTGATACTTGAACAATATACTGCTGTGTTTCTAATTGTGTTCAGTTCTAGATATCCTCTGTTACTGTTGCATTTGATATTAAATTTCACAACATTAAGAGTTTCACTCTTAAACATTCATAGAGCAACATAGTCAAAATTAACATCAACTTCAGAAAAGAGGATTTACATCCCACATAAACTAAAATGCTGAATTGCTAATTGCTTCCCTAGGGTTCTGCTCCTTGATATTATGTCTTTAATATCATAGTAATTTAGGTCTAGCAAAATATTGCATATTGTGCTCATAAATATGACTTATTTCTGTTAAGGGAGAAAACTTTCCTTCATCAAGAGGCTGACTACAAAGCAGTGTCAAAATTTGCTTATGAAGCTAAATACATACATCTCTCCCTATGAAATTTGTAATGTTTTAAAACACAATAGCAGTATGCTGAGTGATTAAAATAAGGATGGCACATTTAGATTTATATTCATTGGCTTTTTCAAATTGGCGGTATGTTTGCCCCTGAAAGTAAGATTTTTGAGTGGGAAGGAATGATGTAACTAGCTCTAAACATGGTGATGGTGATTCATTTCATTGACATTTCTTTCCTGTCTTTAAAAATGTTTTGAACCAAGGCTCCATTTTGTAATGATACTGTACAACTGTTGCACATCTGCCAAATCTCTCCACTGCCTGAAGTTCGGCAAAAGTAATACAGTAGAGAGAAGGATGTTTGTAGTTGAGAAGGCTGCCAAGCGGACATGCTGATTTCTATCAGAATTCCCCCTTCTTAGCTAAAACTTTCCATTCTGTATATTGGCTGAAAGGTAACTGCCCATTTTAGCTTTCTGGTCTTGGTTTAAAATTGATTAACTTTCCGAGGGATAAGTTCCCCAGTTAATACTTAATTTCTTCTACTTTATATGCAATTTGAAGAAACTTTAAGAGTGGTTTTTGGTTCTTAGTGAAGAGTAGCTTCTAAGTAATGGAGTTGACTTTCTTGATGTGCTGTGTTTTTACCTGAAAGCTATTTTAGAATAATGGAGTTTCTTATATAGAATGACTGTGATAGAGTAGTTATTTGTGCTTGCAGTACTGCAGATGGTGGAGCTATGCAATTCAGACATATGAGATGTTAGGTTCATATTACCCTTTTCTTTCATTTTTTTTTTTTTTTTGCAGTTTCTAGAAGCAAAATAAAAACTCAGGAAATAAAACACACACACACACACACACACACACACACACACACACAGAGGAATGCTATTTCTCCAAATGTACTTATTATTAGAATGAACACTACAGTAATTAAATATGTTAAACTACATGCTTATCTTTAATGAGGTCTCTCTTTCAATGGTCATGTATGGACAAACATTTCTCCTTTATGTATACATTTTATTTATTTGTTTTGAGTGTTTTTGGCAAGTTAAAGTTAGCCTCTGATACTTAAATCTGTCTTTTGTATATCTAATTACTCTAAGCTTAATGGCAGTGTGAAAGAGGATGATTTTTTATTAAAAATTAAAACAAAGTAAATTGTGATCTATTTAGCGTGGACCCTAAATATAAAATTATCATCCTTACAGACTTTATTGCACTATCTGAATAGAGAAATCTATGTGATTGTTTTTTTTTTTTTTCGTTTGTGTTAACTCCTTGAAATATACCCCAAATCTCAGCATATTACCCATTTCTTCCAATCTTGTTAGGCTTTCTTCATCCTTCCCTAACTAAACTACTTTGTATTTATGTTTATTTTACACACAGCTATATATGTACATGAATTTTCTTCCATTAGTATGTAAGATCCTTGAGGACAGGATAGCTTCTTTTTTTTTTTTTTTTTGTTACCTTAATACCTAGCTCAGTGCCTGGCACATAGCAGGTACTTTATAAATACTTGTTGTTTGATTAAGATATCATCTGTTTCATAATTTGAAATGAACGCTGGAAAGTGTAAAAAATAAGGTATTACTATGTTTTCTTTTCTTATTCATAACCATCACCAGACCTACTACTCAAAATATTTTTGGATTGTTGGGTTTTTTTGTTGTATATTTGATGCTTTGGGCCTAATGCAGGAACTTGCTTGAAAATAAATATCAGTCCCAGTGCCAACAAAGACTTTTAAAATGAGGGATTGTAGTAAAATCTAGGAACACATATGATATTGATACTTAAAATAATATTTCTGTACTACAATAGAGAAAAAAAATCTAGCAAAAATTCAACTAGTAAGTGATCTATTTAGTGTGGACCCTAAATATAAAATTATCATCCTTACAGACTTTATTGCACTATCTGAATAGAGAAATCTATGTGATTGTTTTTTTTTCGTTTGTGTTAACTCCTTGAAATATACCCCAAATCTCAGCATATTACCCATTTCTTCCAATCTTGTTAGGCTTTCTTCATCCTTCCCTAACTAAACTACTTTGTATTTATGTTTATTTTACACACAGCTATATATGTACATGAATTTTCTTCCATTAGTATGTAAGATCCTTGAGGACAGGATAGCTTCTTTTTTTTTTTTTTTGTTACCTTAATACCTAGCTCAGTGCCTGGCACATAGCAGGTACTTTATAAATACTTGTTGTTTGATTAAGATATCATCTGTTTCATAATTTGAAATGAACGCTGGAAAGTGTAAAAAATAAGGTATTACTATGTTTTCTTTTCTTATTCATAACCATCACCAGACCTACTACTCAAAATATTTTTGGATTGTTGGGTTTTTTTGTTGTATATTTGATGCTTTGGGCCTAATGCAGGAACTTGCTTGAAAATAAATATCAGTCCCAGTGCCAACAAAGACTTTTAAAATGAGGGATTGTAGTAAAATCTAGGAACACATATGATATTGATACTTAAAATAATATTTCTGTACTACAATAGAGAAAAAAATCTAGCAAAAATTCAACTAGTAAGTGATCTATTTAGTGTGGACCCTAAATATAAAATTATCATCCTTACAGACTTTATTGCACTATCTGAATAGAGAAATCTATGTGATTGTTTTTTTTTCGTTTGTGTTAACTCCTTGAAATATACCCCAAATCTCAGCATATTACCCATTTCTTCCAATCTTGTTAGGCTTTCTTCATCCTTCCCTAACTAAACTACTTTGTATTTATGTTTATTTTACACACAGCTATATATGTACATGAATTTTCTTCCATTAGTATGTAAGATCCTTGAGGGCAGGATAGCTTCTTTTTTTTTTTTTTTTTTTTTTTTTTTTTGTTACCTTAATACCTAGCTCAGTGCCTGGCACATAGCAGGTACTTTATAAATACTTGTTGGTTGATTAAGATATCATCTGTTTCATAATTTGAAATAAACGCTGGAAAGTGTAAAAAATAAGGTATTACTATGTTTTCTTTTCTTATTCATAACCATCACCAGACCTACTACTCAAAATATTTTTGGATTGTTGGGTTTTTTTGTTGTATATTTGATGCTTTGGGCCTAATGCAGGAACTTGCTTGAAAATAAATATCAGTCCCAGTGCCAACAAAGACTTTTAAAATGAGGGATTGTAGTAAAATCTAGGAACACATATGATATTGATACTTAAAATAATATTTCTATACTACAATAGAGAAAAAAATCTAGCAAAAATTCAACTAGTAAGAAAAAGTTTTAGGAAGATGGAAGATGTTGACACAAATAAAAATATGCTGCTTTTACATTGGAGCTGAACTTGGTCTAGCACTAAAAATATTCTCAATGCAAAATTTAAAAAATTAATATTAAAAATAATAACGCAAAATTGGGAAAAATAAGGTATTAAATTTTAATTTTTTTCAAATAAGAAATATTAAGCTTGAGATAATGCTCTGTGTTTAAGTGGTAAAGTGTCTAAAACATGCTAGGAAAAGGTTGGATTCTGTTCTTAGCTCTTTCATATTTAGTTGTATTTTGGTATTAGAAACTAGTTTATGGTTAATATTCACTAAATTTTGGTTACCCATTTTGGAGAGTTAGACATGAAAGAAAACTCCAAGGTCATCTGTTTCAAACTCCCCATTTTACAGATGAAGAGATAGAGTTAATTTAATAAATAGAAGAAAGTTATGATCTGAACACAAGTTCTACAATTCCTTCTTTTTTTACTATGTTATGCAGAATATATAGTTTTGACACATTCTTTTAAAAATAATTTCAGTACCATCATGTATTTTCTGACTTCTGCATATTTCTCTCCCATTTTCTCTTTTTTTCCTTATACTTATAAATCAGGTTAAACCAGTGTTTAGAGTTGTTTGTTTGTTTTTGTTGTTTTGACATCTATATTCTTGTGATCAAACACTGGGCAGGAAATCCACACTCAGTTCTCTTTTCTGCATTGAGTTTTCACTGTTACCCTATATAAATTAGTTAACCTTTATGTGCTTTAGTATACAAAAGCTAAATGCTATTTCTGGGCTTGCAGTATTGGTTACTCAAGACAGATTTCTCAATCTTTGAATTCTGTTAAAGTAAATCAAAAAATATTCAGTCATGCTATCAATGAGTTATTAAAAATCTTTTTAAAATGTAATTTAAAAATCCTTTGAATATAATGTATGCTTCAATGAATAATGTGTTTTGCATCAAATATCTGATTAGGTCTTGTTCAAATTTAATGCCTATAATAGACAAATTCTCATTCTTTGAATTTTTGACTAGTTACTGTTAATGCCAGATTAGAAGGAATGAACACTTTGCCTCTTCAACTGAGATACCTAAATGCAATACCATAATATATGGACAGAAGTCAAGGTGGGATGGAAAGGCCAGGGGAAGGGGATATAAATAGTTGAAGAAGTGGTGAATGTTATTATTGGGGATTAGCCGAAATCACATAAGGGCTAGGGCAAATCGTTCGGGCCCTAGAATTCATTAAAGCAACACTAACCTCCCCCTTGCCTTGTGAGAAGTGCAAAGGCTCATAGCAGTAGATGAGTCTAACCTCCAACTTGAATGTAATATTTCCATATTGGTGTAGTGAGAAGAGGAAGAAGCGTTTTTTGTTTTTTTTTCCAATCAAAGCAGAAAGCTTAAAAAAAATAGATTTGTTTCAGTGCCTGGTTTAATGTAACTGGAGTTAAAGGCCAAGAGAAATAAATAACTATGTCCCCTCTCAATACCCCCATTTAATAGGACCTAGAAAGGCAGATTTAGGTTATCTTGGCAATTTTTGAAATGAGAATTTTGTCATTTCTAGAGGATTGCCAGATTTTTGGACAAGTAAAACTGATTGTAAAAGGAAATATAGCAAAGGAAAAATGCTAACAAATATAAATGCACTGTTTAAAAGGAATACATTATCTTTGTTCTATCATCATAGCTTTTTTGTGCTGCCAGATCACAATAGCAGCAGTTTCTATGATCCAAACTTGTGATCTCAGAATTCAAAAGTGTTAGCAAGAAACTTAAATACTTGTACCATCTTATTTTGCTTACCATATGGATTGGTTGTAATTTTCTTGGCAAGCATAATTAACACTAATCTTCTAAGAAAAATGGGTTCTTCTTTATTCTATGATTGTCTTCTGTGTTTTAAGAATAGGAGAATTAACCAGCTGGTACTGTAGTGCCAGAATTACAAAAATGTCAGGGCATGGATATGATGTTTGAATATTATTAAGAGGTAGATAATTTTTAAAGACATGGCCACATGACTTAATGTGACTAAGATTTGTATTAATAAAGGAGAAAATTATTTAATATTAGTTTTCCACAAAATAAGTTTAGCAGGGTGCTATGGAAAGAACCTCGGAGGGATAAAAGGCAACTTTGGGAAAAGCTATCCACTTCTTTGAGATTCTGTCTCCTCTGTAAAGTGAGGGTAATAGGCTATATCATCACTTAGGCCTTCCTTATCTATAACATTCTTTGAGTCTATAGTCACAATCCTTAGCTTATTATGCTATTAGACAAACATATTATGGCCTGGGAGTTCTTTGGAAGTGTGACATAAATGCTTACATGGTTATTCTGAATATATAAACTCTGCTTTCAGGTGGCTTTATAGATATGATTTAATAACTATGCCTGCCCCTGTGGAGGGTGGGAAAGTTTAGGACTCATGAGAGTTGCCAAGATGGAGCTCTCTTTTTTTCAGGCTTGGAGAAGGCTATCAGGCTAGAATTATATCTCTCCAACCTTGTCAAATATTGGTAGTCTAGGAGATGATGTTTTCACCTCTAGAGCTGCTTCTCTGAACCCTTAGGGGAAGTATGATAGCTTTTAGTCTCTTCCCACCAAAGGCTGCTTATACAAAAGACCATCACAAAAAAGCAAATTGAGATTAAACCCATTTATCCAAGCAAACTAGCAGACAGAAATTGGAGACGTTATGCAGATTAGAATATACCAGAGAATACATGAGTGAATTAGCTTTTTAGCTGGGAGCAAGATAAAATCTCAGCTCAACCCAAGAGAGAGGGCCTGATCTACCCCCAGGGAAGTTCTCTCCATAGTTTTTACTAGAGGCCAACTAGAAATCAGGGACTTGTTGAGGAAGTGACTTCCCTTACTATGTGTTTCTCTCCTAAAAAGTTTCTCCAAACTCAGTAAATCCCTTATGCAGATACTAGGTACATTCATGGAATTCAGGAGCATTTCTTATTCAGCCATTTCAGTCATTTTTGAGTTTTCATGACTCCGTTTAGGATTTTCTTGGCAGAGATACTGGAGTTGCTTGCCATTTGACAGATGAAGAAACTGAGGGAAACAGAGTTAAATGACTTATCCAGGGTTATTTAGCTAGTAAATGTCTGAGACTGAATTTAAACTGAGAAAGGTGAGATTTCCTGATTCCAGGCCAAGCACTTTATCCACTGAGCCAAACAGCAGGATGTAAAACACCTCAGATTTGAGTGGAAGATCATTTACATAGGATTTTGATCTATGATGTACCTTGAACTTTAATTAATCCAAACCCTTCTTTTTACAGATGAAAAATCTTCTCTTAAGCAGTGGGCCAAACTGCTACCTAACTTGATGAGGTAAGAGATATTAATTTAAAAGAACAGGCCATCAAGGAATATTTTTAATAAATATTCTAGGAAAAGAGAAGTCTCAAGCAGATAATTAGATTGATTATATGAGTCTTGAGAAAATAGGAAACATCCTAATATAGGAAATGAGAAATCTTAATAGTTATAATTAGGAAATTCTAAGATTTTTAATTACCCAATTGTTTGGGAAAGTTGAAGAATTATTTTTTCTCAGGACACACTTTGTCCTGGGAGTATATAGCAAAGGAAAAATGCTAACAAATATAAATGCACTCTTGGTGGCCTCCTTTGAGGTTTTCTTGGCAAATATATTAGAGTAGTTTACCATTTTCCTCTCCAATTCATTTTTAGAGATGAAGAAATGAAAGTAGATATGGTTAAGAGACTTGCTCAGCCGGTAAGTGTGTGAGACTGCATTTGAACTCAGATCTTCCTGAACCTAGGCCTAACATTCTCTCTACTGTATTACCTAGCTGCCCAGCTTTACATTATCATAAAGATATATATATATATATATATACACACACACACACACACACACACACATATATATATATACACACACACACACACATATGTGTTGAGATATAGATAGATAGATAGATAGATCTAGAAGAAACTGAGAGGTCATCTAATACAATCTCTTCATACTTAGATGAAAATTCACCAAAGTGTTAAATGGCGGCAGAGTCAGTATTTGAATCTAAGTCTTCTAACTTCAGATTGAGTACTCCATCTGATGTAGTTACTGTTTTTAATACTCATTTGGTACTTGATACACACACACACATTATTATCTTTTGTCTGTATGTGCCTTTTCTCCTAAGCTAAATTATAAACTCCTTAAAGGTAAGACAATGTTGAGTACTTCTTTGTACAACATCTTGCCTAGGGCTTCACATATGGTCATACTCAATGCTACTTGAATTCAGATTTTTCATGACCATGATATATGGATATAAGCTAAATAGCATTAAGTATTCAAGCTGGAAGAGGCTTAGAGATCATATGGTATGGTAGAAGGCATGCTGGGTTTAATGTCAGAGGTATTAGGCCTAAATCTTGTCTCCTTGACTTATCTATTGTGTGAACTTGAGAATGTCTCTTTTCCCCTAGTGGTCTCAGGACTACTTGTCCTCTACAATTACTTCCTCTTCCAATATATAATACTAAATCCCTTTATTTTATACTTGAAGGAATTGAGGCCCAGAAAAGGAAAGGTGTTCTGATAATTTGGGTATTATTATTAATTATTAATTTTAATATTATTAAATTATTAATTTATTATTATTAATTATTTTTTATTATTATTATTAAAATTACTTAGCAATAAGAAAAGAAAACAACCAATGAGGCCTTTATGAAATTATAAATCAGAACTTAGTCACATAGAAATTTGATTTTCAGGGAAGATTAGCTATGCAAAAAAAAAAAAAAAAAAGGAAATTTGTAAGCTTTAACTTGCATGATAGCATAGGAAAAGAAGCAACTTTGTCTATTCTGAGCAGTTCATGAAATCAACTGGGGCCTCTGGGGTGTCACCATACAAGAATTGTTGGCAGCATAATGTAGTGGAAAGGGCTTGGGCCTAGGAGTCAGGAAACCAAGCCCCAACTAAGCAGCCTAAAATTTTAGAGCTGGAAGGAAAATTAGAGATATATTGTCTAGTAGTTTGCCCTTATTTTCTTGATCTTTAGTCTGTTGATTAACTCTCAAGAAGTCTTTTAATTCAGTTCAATTCAATAAATATTTATTAAGCACCTACTATATGCTAGACACTGTGCTAAGTACCAGAAATACAAATTTAAAAAAAAAAAAGGCAAAAGGCAGTCCCTTAAAAAGTTTAATGGGAAAGACAATGTGAACAAATATTTAATACTTTTTACCTCTCTAATGCAGTTTTCTGTAAAATAGAGCTGATGCTTACTCTATAGGTAGGATTGTGATGAGAATTAAATCATGGACATAAAAGCAATATGGAAAGAACAGTACCAAGGAAATATAAGTTATTAAGGTCAATAAAATGAAGGCAGTTAGACCCAATGGAGAGCCATTCGCCTGGAGCAATAAAGACCTGAGTTCAAATTCTGTTATCAGACATAAGCTGTGTTAACTATGGACAAGTCGTTTAACCTTCTTGTCTACCTAAATTTTCTCACAAGTAAAATGTAGATAATGATAATACCTATTGCCTAAAGTTGTTTTCAAAATAAAATGAGATATTTCCAAACTCCTGGTGCTTAATAAAGGTTTATCAAAAATAAATAAGTATTCAAAAGATTGTTTTTGCGACTTCTTTTTTGGACTGAACCTAAGATTTCATCAGTATAGGTGAAATTTCTAGTGAGGAAACATCTTCCCCTCAAAGCAGATTTATAATTAATTGTGCAATTTATATTTTGGAAGCGTTGTCTTGGAGGCAACTATCCCGGAGGGGGGGGGGGATGTTCTATGAGATCAGAAAGAACCTAAATTTTTGTATCTTTATCCCTGCCATTCAGCATTTAATATTTGTTGATTGATTTTAAGAAGACACTTAACATTATGGATCTTCAAAAATCCATATGGTACCAGTTGATAGAGAATTTAGAAGCCAATTAGTTAATTCTATTCTTCCCACTCACAGTTCTTCATTTTACAGATAATCAAACTGAGGTTTCCAGAAAGATTAAATACTCCCCACCCCCCATCCCCACCAATGTCACACATTTAGTAAATGATAGAAATGGGGTTGAACCCAAGTCTCATGAATCCAAAGCCAATAAAGAATGTTTCTAATCTTATTGTGTTGCCTTTCAAACGTCTGTGGAAGCTTATACAAAATATATATTTTAAATTTATCAGTTTTTCTTTTTCATTTAATAGGGGGAAAAAGTCTTTTATTTGGAGGGAATCAGGGGGGGGGAAGAATTATAAGTCTGTCATTTTAATTGTTTTCTTTTCCCTCTCCTCGCTCATCTTCTCTCATGTTGAACTAGAATGGAGAATATAATAAAACTTAGTCAAAGTTTATATATCCTGAATATATCTGTTAGTCTTGGCATTCATCTGTGACTTTCTCCAATACTGAGATTTTTCTTTAACTTATAGGAATAAATCCTCCTTTTCCCACGAAAGAATTTATTCACTCAGAAAATAATCTGCTTTGCCACACCCTCTCTGTGGTTGTCAGATCCTGTCATCATTTTATAGTTAATAAAGCTTCCTTGTGTTTACAATTTGTATCCTGCCCTAAGAGGTCACGGTGTGCCATGGAATTTATCTCCACAATGTCCCCATGAAGGAGGGGAGAGAGAGCCTCCCATGCCTCAGATGCTGAAGGAATTAATTAAAGCCACACACCAAGTCAGTAGCAGAGACAACTCAGCTGTCCATGTGTGGAGGGCTTTGTGTAATATATCAATGGGCTCTTCCCCTGCCCCTCCAACCAAAGAGTCTTTTGGAATCTAGTCAATTTCTCAAACTATCTTTCCTGTTTTAAAGTATTTCTTCTCTCTCCATGCTCTGTAAATAGTGTCAGGCTTCCAACATAAGGTAAAAGCATTGATGAGTCTCTGAAAACCCAGAGGGCTTCCATATAAGAGGCAGAGAATTCCATTTTGAAAAACTTGGCCTGAAATCATGATGCCTCCCATAAATAGAATGAATGCAGGGGCCACTCAGAGAAAGGTATTTGGAATTACTCTATCAGTAGAGTAACCAGACATTCCAAATGGAAAAGCCTGTATATGGCTACTCTGGAAAGAATGTGGGGGTAGTGAGTAAAAAATCTCCTTCAGACTGGAGGGGAAGACTAGTATGCTTTTAATAGTATGAATCACTGCATAATAAAAGAAATGTAGTTTATTCACTTATTCTGTGCCCTTAGAAAATTCTCATTTATGTTATAGTTATTTGTGCCCTCCTACTCTTATCCCACTGCAACACAGACTAAATCAAACGTTCTTTGGAGGCACAGACTCTGTCTTATTTGTCTTTTTAGCTCTCTCTGTTCAGTGCTTTAACATAGTTTTATGCAAATAGAGTTGCTTTTAAAATGTTTGTTAAATGAATGAATGCATGTTATAACCAGAACTAAGCTGACAAAGTTTTACCTACATCTTTGGGAATTTTATTTTAAAACAAAACAACAAAAAAGATTTACAGCTAACACATCAAGTTTGTATATAAATGGCCACTTTTAGAATGCTAAAAGTTTACTGGAGGATAATTTAAATTAGTTATGAGAACAGTTTTGTGATGGCTATCATTTTGCTTTGCAGATTTCCTTCTTTTCTCCTGCAATTTCATTTTTCTCAAATCTAAATCATTTGAGTTTTACTGTGCAAACACATAACACAATAATTATTTTAATATAAAAAGTGTTTGGTTATCCTACTATTTAAAAAAATAGTTACAAACATTCTTCTGTCAAACATAAATTTTGAATTGCCCCTTGTTGTGTTCAACTTTTAAAACTTGAAAGTTCCCTTCTTCACACACACACACAAAAATTGAACTTCAAATAGTTTATGTTTGACCCCCTCTCCCCAAAAAAAGTCTTTCCAAACCATATGAAATCAGAATTTCAGTGCTGGAAGGGACCCTAAAGGTCTAATTATTTTATCTTACAAATGATGAAAAAAGGAGGACCAAAGAAGTTAAGAGATTTGCCCACAATTACACAGATGGTTAGCATAGTCATTCAATTTAAAGTCATCCAAATGGCAGATCCAATACCACTGCAGCCCATTCTATAGCTAAGGCTACCTTTGTGGAAAAAATAAACTTGGAATTTTTTGAGGTTCTAAAAGAACAAGAGAAGAAAACTTCTATGGGAGCATGAATTCCAAATTCCAAACCTATTTGTCACAAACAAATATTTGGAGTATAACTCATTTATAAGTTGACTGAATTTTGTATATTCCTTGATACATCTGCCATATCATCTATATGGGTGTTCTGTTCACTGGTACAGATTGTAACCTGTGTAAGCCATTTCATCTAATCTCATTCTTGTCCATGTCTTTTTATAAATCCAACACAGATCAGTCTAAAACACAGTAGAGGCTTTTAACAGAAAAAGATAAGAAAGGAATGCATGGAGAACTGTTTGAATGTATGAAGTTTAGCTTCAAATATGAGGAACTCTTTGATATTACAGTTTGGTGGGAATGAAGAGTTTATGAAGGGAAATCATGTCAAATAGGAATAGGAAGGTAAATTGCATTGAGATTGTATAAGCCCTTAAAAAGCCAAACTAAGAAATTGTTATTTTATGTTATAGGATAGGGAGCAATTGAAGATTCTTGAGTATAAGAAGAACATCATTTGACTTGTGCATTAAAAAAAAGTAATTTTGTAAAGGAGGGGAAGGAAGCAGGGTGCTAGATATTATTACTATTTTTTGAATTATTGATCTTAAATATTACATTTAACTTTCTTTAAAACAGTTTCCTTCAGCTTTCATATTTATTATTTTCATGGAAATTACACTAAATAAATACTAATATGAGTAGGCTTAGCTTTTTTCTATTTTCCTTAGAGTCCTGGGATCCAGTGATTCATTTTAGTTAGCATATTGAGAGCCACAGAGTGATTGATGTTGTACTTGATTCCAATAACTTTGGGAAGACTTTAGATCCAATCTCTTAACTACACATTCTATTTCAGACATCAAACCTGAATGACTCTGGCAAAACTGTGCAGGGCTTTCATGGTTGTTTTGAAAAATTTTGTGTGAAAAGATCTGCTTAAGCATATGGCGGACTACACTTTTTTTTAAATGTGCAGAATTATAGGATAAAGTTATCATGCAGACATGCTTTCTTTTCCTTGAAAGCTATAAAACAAGGGAGGACTCCGGCTGCATCTGTAAATAGACTGCTGTCTTTTTTTTTTCTTTTTTGTACTTGTCAAGTATCTTTCATGCCAGTGTTCTTAATGAGATGCAGCAGCTGTTAAATGGATTATATATTCCATTCAATGAGGGGCCTCTAACTGCCACTGCCTCCAGGCTGCTCCCGTGCCTTCCGGCCAGGCTGGTTTGCTTGAGTAGCAGTTCTCCGAGTTATTTTTAGCCTAGGAGATTCTGAAGCCCAGGTCAGACTTGTCCAGCAAAGGAAGAGGACATTCTGGCATCCCCTTTGAGTCATTTCTCACTGCCATGTGCTTCACCAAGGTAGTTTGGAGGCTCTGGGGTACTCTCATCAAACACCCTAACTACTTCTACTCCCACTACACACACATACACACACAGAAACACACACAGCACACATATATACATACACATACTGTTTGAGCCAGGCCAGACGACCACTTTGTGCTTTGTGCTTTGGAGAGGAGTGGAAAGGAAGGCCACATAATAGACCTGGTCAGCTGCTTTGGGCTAAATCTTTGTCTTAGTTCCAAGTTATATGGCTTGAGTTTGGCCATGCCCAGGAGCAGCATCCTGGCCATACTCTTAAAGAGTTCAACTCTCTTTGTGCCTGTCAAAGATCAAGCATGAAATTATAGTTGAAATTTCCCAACGTCACAGCCTAATCACTTACATAGCCTGTCCAATTGGTTAATGAGGATCAAGTCGAGAATAACTGCTGATTTCTCTCCACTTTGAAAGTGAATCTTGAATTCTATGATTTTAGAACTGAGCATTATAAGGTAGAAGATAGGCATATATATATTGGACTGCTGGTCACACATTAGCAAATGTGTGACCAGCAGATCTTTTCCATACCACATGCAGACTCTAATACCCTGGATTTAAGATTCTCCCCACTCTTAATTCCCCCTTACTATTTTTATTTTGTGGAATTAAAAAAATAAAAAGCATAGTGATGTCCTTTTTATTGTGTTTAAAAATTAAAACACAACACCCACCCAACTTGTAATACTTAAGTTAAGCTCTACTAAGCATCTCCCAAGCTTTGGTGCAAACATTAGGGGATTACATTAAGAATTCTTAAGTCTATGTGGTTTTCTGTCATGAATCAAATTATACATTTTATGCCTTGAAGTACCACCCAGACTTAAGTCTCTTGGCTTTTAGTGAATAAATCTGCTTACTTAGATTTTGGTAACATGTTTCTGAGAATGATTGGGTCAGCAAATAACAGTGAATATAGTGCTCCCAGTTGGTCCAAGGACACCTGCATGCATGACAGCTGCTAGGGCACTTAGTTTATGTCCAGGGTAGGCAGAAGTGGAGATTAGCATTTTAGGAAACCATCTTACATTCCAGCCCTCAGAGTCACAGGGAAGAACTACAGAACTCACCACTTATATACTACTGCCTATCCTGGTCCCTGCTTGGACCCTGAAACTAAGCACCTTTTTGACTAGTAAAGGAAGTAAATAAATATAGATTCTAACCTGGAAGAATAATAAGTGGGCATGGATAACAGCAGAAAGTTATTTACCTGGAGCAATCTAACTCATGGTCCTACTCAAGAGCTAGAAGTATACTACCTCTATCCAGTAGTGTCACTGTTCTGAAAGACACCATTTCTGTTCATTATTAAATCTTAGCTTGGACAAGAGAATGGATGGAGTCAGAAAAACTGTTCTTTCTGAGTTCAAATCTGACTTCAGATACTTACCAGATGGATGATGCTGAGCAAGTTACTTAACTCTTTTTGGCTCAGTTCCTCATCATAAAATGAGCTGGAGAGGGAAATGGCAAAACACTCAAGTATCTCTACCAAGAAAACAAAAGAGTTGGATGTGACTGAACAAAAACAATAGGCTGGGCAAGGTACTATCAAGCAATTGAGTAAGGATCAATTCAAGATTCCTTAGAGGAGTGAAAAACTGAAGAAAACTCTGACCTTAGTTTAACAAAAGCTGCCCTGGATAGAGAGTCAGATGACTTAGGTTCTAACTTCAGCCATGCTATTCAACAAGCTTTCTGGACATCAGTTTTGCCATCTTTGAAATAGATTAAATGATCTCTCAGGCAGATTCTAAGAATAAAATGGTCTACTAAGCACCAGCATGTCAACATACTTCTTACTGATATATACTCATGAAATATTCTTTTATTTTAATTTTCTAAGGTGAATATGTATGGAATATGCAATCATAAAGGACAATATTTTCATATCTGGCATTTAGTAAAAACCTAATAAACATTGTCAAACTAGAAAAACTAAGACTTCACTAAACTTAAAAAAAAACAATACCACCCAATTAATACATTACACGAAAACATACATTTTTAAAATGAGAACCAGAATGTCATTTTTTTTAGAAACATTGACATTTGCCTACCCTGGATATTTGCCTATGGATGCTAAACTTAACTAAGTTTACAGTAACATTAGAAAGGGGAAGAAAATCAGAGAACAGTGGTTTTGTAGTCAGAATACCTGGATTCAAATTCTGCCTCTGACAAAACCACATGTGTGACCTTGGGCAAGCTGCTAAAGCTGGCCTCAGTTTCTGCTTCTGTATAGTAGGGAAGTTAGACAAATGACCTTCAACATCCTTTCCAGCTCTTTAGTCTGGGACCCTATCCTCAGTGTAAATACTGTGGAAGGAAAACAGATTAACCTTTAGTCACTTTTTGAAGTAAGAAGTTTGTTTTGAAAACATAGACAATGGGAGTCAACTGAATGTGCCATAACTGATTTCAGATCTTCTGCAAACACTCTACCAGAATGTTTCATGCAGAGGCAGGATACTCCATAGTGGTGCTAGGGTGGAATACTTCCTGCACAGCTGTCTTTCCTTAGGAGCTATAGTCTATATGGTTTTTGATAGAAGGGTAAGTAACTACTACCCTTCACCCCTTTCATTTTTTTCCCAACAAACATTGATTGAATTACTATTTATATTCAGTCATTAAGGCACATAAGATCTAAACCCTCCAAGGGGCTTACAAAATCCACATCTGATCCATCATTAACTTTGAAACAGTAGGATATTCTAAATGCATTAGAAAGGTAAGAACTCACTTAGTCCTATCAAGAATTCAGAAGAGGGAATATTTGTTAGAGGCTAGAAAACATCCAGAAAGCATGAGACCAGAGAAAAAGCACATATGACAAAGAGTTGGGTGACTTCATTTTAGATATTAACTCTTAACTACTGGGTGATGTGGACCAAGCAGTTCCATATGTCAGTTTTTCATTTTCCTTAGCACAGTGTAGCAAGAAGCCTGGAGTCAAGAAGACTTGAGTTCAAATATCATCTCAGACATTTATTTGCTGTCTGACACTGGGAGAGTCGGCAAGTCATTTTAACCTCTCTCTGCCTTCTTTTTCCTTGATTACAAAATCAGGATAATAACATCTACTTCCTAAGGTTGTTGTTTGGACCAAATGTGATATTTGTAAAAAGTATTGAGCATAATGTACATACAGTAGGATCTATAAAATGAGATTAAACTAAGTGGATTTTTAAGCAATGATTCAATTGAGACATATTCTATCATTCATATGGCTCTTCTTGATCTTTCTCCCCTGCTTTTAATGAGAAAAAAAATATTCAAAGAAAGCTCTCTATGTGTCCATAACTATAGTTGTATTTGCTTATATTTTGCTATCTAGTAGTTATTCTAAATGTAATTACTTGTTGTTCTATTAGTGTTTTGTTAGGGGGCATGGATTGAGTTCTTTATGGTAGTTTAATGGAAAAGAAATGCTGAGTAGGATCACAATTCCATCTAATTCAAAGACTACTATAGGAAGTAGTCCCATTTGTTTCACACCCTACTGTGTGTAGAACATTGTGCCAGGCATTGTGGAAATTTGTAAAGGAAGTAGAAAATGCAGGACCTGCCCTAGAATATTACAAACTAATAGATCATTTGTTTTCAAAAATGCATCATAGATTTCCGTTAAGTGATTTAATTTTTTTTCAGGTAATACTGAATTAATACTTTGATTGCCTTCTCCTTCCTCAGATAGATATTTGTTTTCACCATGTATTATTTGACCATTCATACTTATTTCAGAGCTTCTTGCTTCTAGGATGTCTAATTTTAATTGCTATAGGTCTCCCCCCACAAATTAAGTAGAGATTTCCCTTTTTTTTTCTTTTTCCTTCCTTCCTTCCTTCTTTTCTTCCTTTCTTCTTCCCTTCATTCTTTCCTGTCTTTTTCTTTCTCTTCTTTTCCTTTTCCTTTTCTTTCTTTTTTTTTTTTTTTGAGGCAGTTGGGATTAAGTGATTTGTCCAAGGTCAAGCTAATACTTGAGGATCAATTTCAACTCAGATCATCTTGATTCCAGAATTGGTGTTCTATCTAGCTTTATCTGGCTTGTTCTATCAGCGTTACCTAGCTGCTCTAAATGCCCTACCAGTATAGATTTCAACCTACTTTGAGTCAGATAGACAGTGTTTGAAAACTGTTGTGACTAAAAAAAAAATATCCATCACTCTGTAGTGATTATTATATAGTGTAGTAGCTTGTTAGAAGATCCTCTGATTTGAGCTGAGCTAGCCCTGCCACAGCAAGCATATAGTAAGCTGTGAGATCCAAACTTAACCATATGTACAACAAGTGTTACAAATTGATTTTTTTAAAGTAATTACTGAGATCAAAGCATGGGTTATGTGGCTATATATCCATAAATATATGAATATATATTTGTGCATATATAGTTCCATATATATGATATATGTGTAATTTTAACTCTAATCTCATCATTTCTATCTCCCCAAAAGTCATTACAGAGGTCAAAACCAGATATTGGCAATGTGTGTGTGTGTGTGTGTGTGTATGTGTGTGTGTGTGTGTGTACATATAGAATACTTGAAGATGTATGTCTATATAAAGATTCTATCATATGTGTATGTGTGTATATATACCTACATGGGTGTGGGCATATATATAATATATATGTATATATGTACCTTGGTTGCTGTAAACACTTTGAAGTGTGAGTTGAGTAATAAACTTGAGTTTTACTCAATAACCCATGTCACAACCTAACACAAAGCAAAAATTATGCACTGATTAAATATATACACAAACATATACATAGACACATATTATATGTGTGTACGTATACATATACGTATATATTTTACATTATATGGTTACAGATATACATATGTCAAAGAAAGGAAAGAATAAAGGAAGGCAAGACAGAGACAATACAGAGATTAAACATTCTATAACAAGTGAATCATAAAGACAAAAACCCAGATGTGGATACATACAGACATATAAACATGTTAGTATGCCCACCTATATTCTCCTGTGCCTTTCCAATTCACATCTGTTGATTGTCACTCAGTGACTGCTAGTGTATTTATAAAATTGAGCTTTTGGTATGGCAGGTGCTACATACAACTTAAATCTGTTTTTACTGATTATTGTCAGTTCACATCTGTTGGCTTATATACGTAGAGCAGTACATACACATTTCTAAACAGAATTCACATTTGAAAATGGAGCTAATTTTAGTACTATGAAAGGCACTTAGAATAACATCCTTGAAAAATGATTTCTTTCTTGTGGGGAAAGAAGAGAACAGTTTATGTTCTTAGTTTATGCTCCTTTTAAGGAATTTTTTTTTCCTTTTCCTTTTTCTTTTCTTTTTTCTTTTTTTTTTTTTTTTGCTTTAGAAAAGGAACTGAAGAATAAATGTTCTCACATGTCACAGCTAACACTCCTGAAATACTGTTTATTAATATGTTTTCTAATAATATGCTATTTCCACAGCCGAATGAATCGCTATAAAATAAAAATATCCATTCATTTAATAAGCATTTACTAATGGCTAGTATGTATAATGTACAAATCTAGCAAATATATAAAGATAAATAAAATGTGGTCCCTGCCATTAGTGAACTTAAAATCTGAGTGGGACAGATAAGACATAAAGAATTAAAATATACATTAAACACTTAACATTTATTGTTGTTCAGTCATTTCAGGTATGTCTGATTCTTCATGACCCCATTTGGGGTTTTCTTAGCAAAGATACGGGAGTGCTTTGCCATTTCTTTCTCTACCTCATTTTACAGATGAGAAAACTGAGGCAAATAGAGTTAAATGAGTTGCCTAGAGTCACAGAGGATGTCTAAGGCCAGGTTTGAATTCAAGTCTTCCTGATTCCAAGTCTGGTGCTCTGCATCATCAACTATTTAATGTGGATAACAATATCACATGCCTTATAGGTTTGTGAGGATGAGATGAGCTGATTTTTAAAGTGCCTAGCACTATGCCTTGGTAGGTAATAAGTGCTTTATAAATGCTTATTCCCCCTTCCTGATTAAATGAAATATATATAGCAAGTAAGTGTGCATCCTTGTATACATATCTTAAATCATAGTGCATTCCCATTTCTCTTATGTCACATCTGAAACAATTGCATCAGTAAACAATTGCTATTTTTCTGAATAGATCATCTTTGTTGATGCTATATAATGCTTCCTTTAGAGAATTATTTGGGAGACTTCCTCCCAGTGAAGTAAACGGGATGGTGAGCCCTGAAGTTTTCATTCAAGATCCTTCACATCTCTGAAAAGTGGAATTCTTTGCAGAGTACAGATCTGTATTCATGCCAGAATGTAACCAAGATATTCAGGGTAGGAGGAGAAAGCCACGAATTTCTTGACTGCCCTGTAGGAATCCTCTGGTCTGTCGGCTGGAGGGGTATGGGAGGAAATAAACAGTGTAATTTCATAAAATTTATTGCAAAAGAGAAAATTATTAATGCTAATCTTGGAAAGAAAAGCTGTGGGTTTTTTTGGAAATTCAGTTCAATTCACTAAGAGCCTACTATGTGCTGGGCACTATGCTAGGTGCTAGGGATACAGAAACAAAACCCAAACATTTTTATCTTCAAACGTTTACATCCTACCAGGGAGGCACAAGAGATACATAGAGAAGGAAATACAAAATATATATACAGAGTAAATACAATGTAATTTCAAAGATAAGAGAGGAAAAGTCAAGAAGAATATTTTTTGAAAGATGGTACCTGCACTGTGCTTGGAAGAAAACTAAGGTTCTTTGAGATGTGAGTGGCGTGATGAGGAGGGAGAGTAAAAAGAGAATACATTCCAAGCACAAATTCTTTTAAGACTTTGAGGATAGATAGCTTAGCTACAAAATTTGCTAGATTTTTGTTCAAATTATTTGTTTAGAAGGAAGTCTTTGTGCAAGTTTGCTATCTGTGTGACCTTAAGTAAGTCATTGAACTCTGGGTCTCAGATTTCTTATCTGTAAAATAAACATTCAATTCAACAAGCATTCATTAAAGACCTAATTCATGTTGAGCCAATGTCATGTTGACATAGAATTGGAGATACAAGTATAAAAACAGTCCCTGCCCTCAAGGAATTTATATTCCACTTGAGAAATAAAAATGTATTCATAAAAGTAATTTTTAAAACTTTTATTTAATTTTTAATTTATGGGATAAAAAAGTTTCCATAACTTCACATAATAATAATAGATTACACATTAGCCTGCAGATCTATTAAGTACAACTTGCTATTCCATTTAAATAGATAATGAAGTTATATGAATTTTTTTCACATTCTTTCCAGGGATGCCTACAATTAGACACAAATGTGTGTATGTGTGTGAGTGTGTTAGTGTGTGTATAAAATCATTCTAAAAGTTCTTCTATTAGCTTTTTCTTTGCATAGGAGTAATTTTTTTAATGGAAGAGGTCATAGGTAATAGTTAGTCTTCATTGTTAAATCTAAAAAGTCTACCTACTTCATTATACTTTAAAGGGTGGATATGTCTCCAGATTTTTTGGTTTGTTTTTATAGTCATTATCATATTAGGTAATCATTTTTTTCTAAATACTCAGTGGTTGAACACCTCCATAATCTGTTGTGCTCAGGGGGACTTCGTGAAGAAAACAACAGTGGAACTGTTTTGTTTAACCAAAGATAAATGCCGGGAAGGTTTCATCACTATGAAGTTAAATACTATTCCTTCAGCACCCACATACCTAGTCTTAAGAAAAATCAGAAACACAGGCCACTTTATCCAAGTAAACCTTGTTCTTGGTGGAAGAAAAGATGTGTCTGTCATTATTCCCTATTTGTTTTTAGCCATGTGAGCAGTTTGAAGTGACTGTTGAATGCCAGCACACATCAAAGCCATTGTGGGTGCCAGCAGACAGTGTCACATGACATCTGCTCAGCAGATTGGTTCTTGCCAGTATAAAATATGAGAAACACTCTGCTGAGGAATTGAGGTTGAAAGAAGTCAGGGGGCAGTAAGGAAGGGCTTCCTCTGCTGAGAGCTTCTAATTACAAATCAACTGCCATTTTAAATCATAGAAAAAGTTGAGGCACATTGGTGATGGCAAACTAAACTTAAAAAAAACATAATGATTAAAATATCCACCATATACAAGTTTGTTTCCATGCTACATGATTAACAGCTTAATGATTCAGTTAACCAATGACCTATATTATCATAATGCAAAGCAATACACACACACACACACATTTTGTTTCTAATCTGGTGACATCTGTAATGGTGGAAATACTGATGTGCAGAATATTTCTTCTAGGATCACAGATCTGAAGCTGATAATTTAGTTCACTTCTTTCATTTTACAGATGAAAAAACTGAGACGCAGAGAAGTTAATTGACTTTCTTCAAGGTCACACAGGTAGTAAAGTGACATTTAAAGTCTGTTTCCATAACAAGAAGTTAAGAATGTTTTCCAATGCACTGCCCTTACCTTCCTCTTTGTAGATTTACATTTGTCATAGGAGGTATTCAGGCTTCCTTCACTGTCTTCAAAAAATGAAATATTTTTTTAAAAAACCCTTTAAGGTAATCTACTTATATATTTATTTTTGATTATTATATTTTTCACATCCTTATAGGTTTTCCTTGAAGATATTGCCCCTCTTTCTCACCTTTTGAATTTTTCTAGGTGGAGAAGAGATAATTTATTAGGAAATAAATATTATTATTTATAATTCACACAAAATACTTAAAATAAAATTTTGTAGGTATGCTGAAATTTGGGGAGGATATTTTGTTTCTGAAGACTGAATATGAATGAAGTATAAGTACATTCTAAGTGTGGTAGAGAGGAAAACATTCCTAACTTTTTGTTGTAGGAACAGATTTCAAATGCCAGCCTTGCCACTTGCCACTTGTGTGATCTTGAAAAAGTCAACTAACCTCTCTGAGTCTCATTTTCTGCAGCTGTGAAATGAAAGAATTGAATTAGATGATCAACTTAAGGTCTATGATCAAATAATGAGGGCCTTTTTTTTTTGTTATGAGTTCATCATGCCTACAGAATCCTATTTTGCATGTATAAATTATGTACTATCCTAATAAAGAAACAAAGGGTATTTGGAGATTGCTCTTTTTTTAGTATTTTTTTAATTTCACCTGTCATCATTCCAAGACCATTTGCATGTAAGTGGCCCACAGGTATATCAAAATGCATGATCTGATATTAAGAAGATTGGTCAGTGGAGGACAATCTCCCCCTGCCCTTTCCACTCAGGAAAGCCTAGGTTCTAGTGTTCTTCATACAAATCCTGAACAATATCTAGGATCACCATGAGCTTCTGGAACACATCCCAGCTCTAGTCAATCTCTAGTCAAACCAATATTTGGTTTATTGAAGGCTTTTCAAAGAATTTTTAGCCTTGAGTAGATAATTTGATTTCCAGAGATAACATGCGAAGGAGTTAGAATTAAAAGATCATCCTGAAATTCTAAGTTTTTCCTTGGCTTTCTATCTTGATTCCATAAATTATGCATTTTGGCCTGAAAAATATTTTGAACATTAATAAAAAGGATAAGAGAGAAAAATATTTATGTGGTTTTTAGAACTACTTGTTCTACCTACATGGAACTTCCACAAATAGGAAGATTTAAGGATTACATAGAAATGAAGGCAAAATGCCATAACTCACTGAATGACAAATAGCATCTGCCTATTGTTTCCTGGAGTCCTGTTGCTTTCTCTCCCTCTAACTAAATTTAAGTGAAAGAGAAAGAGGATCATAAAGTTTTAGAGTTGGAAGAGACTATTTCCACCGTAAGTCCAAAAAAAAAAACCTCTTCTACAACATCCCTGAGAAATAGAAATCCACTCTCTGAAGACCATGAGTATAGGGGAGGCATAGTCACTTACTCAGTTTATATCACCTGTAGTTAACATTTATATGGCCTTTAAACTTTACAGAGTATTGATGAATATTACATCATTTTATCTTCATATCAACTCTGGGAGGAAGTTGCTATTATTGCTACCATGTTATAACTGAAGAAATTAAGGCTAACAGTTTAATTGACTTGCCCAGCTTACCACTACTATATATACCACTACTACATTTCTTCTTTCTTTGATTTATTTGGAATCTAAGCCTAGTGTTTATATAGCTGGGTCAAAGAACATGCAAAGCTTGGTAGTTTTCTAATCAGTTGCAAAATGTTTTCCAGAATGCACAGACCAATTCATAGTTTCATCAATAATTGTCTCTTCCCTAGTCCCTCCAACTTTTTTCATCTTCCTCTTTTACCAGTATGAAGTTGGACCTTGAAGTTACTTTAGTTTTTATTTTTCTTAATTATTAGTTATTTAAAATATTTTAAAATGATTTGGGGAGGGGGGACAGTTAGATGATGCAGTGTAATGGATAGAGTGTTGTACCTGAATCAGAAGGACTCGTGTTCAAATCCTGCCTCGGATATTTACTGTATGACTGTGGGCAAGTCACGTAACCCCATTTGCCTTAGCTCCTCACCTGTAAAATGAGCTAGAGAAGGAAATGGCAAACATTCCGGTATTTTTGCCAAGAAAATCCCAAATGGAACCATGAAGAGTCAGATATGACGGAAACTACTAAATAACAATGTACAACAAAAGATATTTTACCTAATTCCTTCCAGACAGTTCTTCAGTTTTCCCAGCAGTTTTTGTCAAATAGTTATTTCTTTCCTGGGAATTGAGATATTTGTATTTATCAAAAACTTTACCACTGTCTTGATTTGCTTTAATATGATGTATATCTAAAATATCCTAATGATCAACTTGTGTCTCTTTTATAAAACCAATACTATATTTTTATATTGATTATGTCTTTGTAGCATAGTTTGAGTTCAAGTAGTGATAGAGATCCCCTTTCCTTTCTACTTTTTTTCATATAACACTTGATATTCTTGAAAATCAACCAAAATAAGTTCTATAAAATAGAAAGCTAAATGTTTTACACACATTTTCCTTGCTGTATTCTGCCATATATATGGAAATACTCATTTTAAATGGTATTTGTTAATATTAGAATGATTTTAAAAAGTAAAGAAAATTAAAATGTCAGAAAAATAAGTAAAATGAGAGGGTTGGACTAGAGATGACCTTTGTGGTTCTGTGGTTCCTTCTAGATCTAAATAAATGATGCTATCATTAAATATTCCCTGACATTCCTTCCAGCTCTACATCTGTAATGTCTTTAAATTATTGTTCTTGCTAGGAAAGTCACTTCCCCTTTGCTAGCTTCACTTTTGTCCTTTATAAATTGAGGAAATGAGACTGGGTGACCAAAAAGAGCCCAATCCAGCTCTAAATTCTATGTGTATAAGTGCTTCAAATATATATCCAAATGTGGCATCTCTTTCCTGAGTTTCTCAAAGGAACACTAAACCATTATCTTCAGGAACTGTCAGTGACCTTGGAGGCAGGTATATTTTTAACCTCTTTTCAGACAGAAAACCTAGGGGACAAATGAAAATATAGTATGGAATAAAAAATAAAAAACTAACCTTGATACTAGGAAGACCTGGATTCAAGTCCAACCACTGACCCATATTGGTTTTTGTGATCTTGGGCTTAACCTCTCAGTGTTTTAGGCTACTCTCTAAGACAGATTAGGGTTACAGATTAGGGTCCAAGCTACATTAATAGAATTTCCTCTGAGAATTCCTTGTGTTATTGAAGTCACAAGTCTAGTTCCTATGTTGTTAGTCATTCCAATCATGTCTGAGTTTTTGTAACCCCATTTGGGGTTTTCTTGGCAAAGATACTATTGTGATTTGCCATTTTCTTTTCCACATCATTTTACACGTGAGGAAACTGAAGCAAAAAGTTAAGTGACTTGCTCAGCTAGTTATGTCTGAGGCCATATTTGTCAGGCCCAGTGCTCTATCCACTTCACTACCTGATTACCCATTAGTTCCTCATATTTCTATACAAACTATCTATTGCCATAATATTTTCCTCCTGATTCCTCATTAATTTATACTTCTTTCTGCTTAATGTTCCACTGTGTAGCTTGAGTGAATGGATGATCACATTATTCCCTGCTGTTAAAAATTATGTAACATTTTTAACATGTGGCCAATTCAAATGATTAAATGAGAGCATATTCAGGATTCAGGAGAGGATATATTCAGGAGAAGATTTCAGGAATCTCCCTCTCCCCCACACCCACAAACACACACATATACATACACTAATTTTTTTTTCTTTTTAATTATTTTAGGAACTTTTCAGATTCATTGTTAACAATAATGGATGGTATTCTGATTGTGAACATGCCAGATGTGTTTCCTGAAGCAAGTCTCATTGATTAAAGTAAGTCATTATCATCTTGAAAACCAGTTAAGTTACTGCTTACATGTTGTATCTATACAGAAGTCTGCCTAGTATTGAGTATCCAGGAGTGTGGAGGGGAGGAAGGGAGCAGCATCTCAGAATAAAAGATCTTTGAGGCAAAGTAGTCAACTCTTAAATAATTAATTATCTTTTCTACAACATCCCCACCACAAATGGTCATCAAGCCTTAACTTAAAAACCTCTAGTGGAGAGGAACTACATCCCTTTCATCTTACCCATTTGTTGTTTAAAAAAAGTTTTCATAAATGTCATTTTGTTTTTTACATCATAACTTTCCCTGGTATCCCTTCCACTTCCAGAGTGCCATCCCATATTTTTAAAAGACTATTTTAAGTGATTTTAAAAAAAGTTAAATTAATTGATCAGTACATCAAAAAGTTTGAAAATATGTTCAGTGTACATTTTTGGACCTCCAACACTATAAATGTTTAGGATAGATTGAGAGTTTCTTCATGTATCAATTCTTTCAAATCACATTTGTTCTTCATAAATTTGCAGCATTTTTTGTTCTTTATAATTTTGTAGCTTTTTAAACAATTTGTAGTTCTTCCTATTTACTTATATTGTTGCAAATGTTATTTTGTTGGGTCAGTTTATTTCACTCTACTATATCAGTTCATATAGATTTTTCCACATTTCTCTTGATTCATCATATTTGATATTCATTTCATATTTGAACAGGGATAACTGTTCCATTATATTTATGTGCCACAATTTGTTTAGCCATTCCCCAATTGATGAATATCTACCTTATTTTCAGTTCTTGGTTATCATAAAAAAGTGCTGACATAAATATTTTGGTGTTTGTGGGAATTTTCTTATCATTATTATTTTCTGGCTTGGAAGATAAGCCTATTAATGGAATCTCTGGGTCATAGGGCATAGAGATTTTAAAATCTTTAATTTCATAATTCCAAATTGCTTTCCAAAATGGTTTGACTGATTGATAATTCTACTGATAACATACTAATATATCTATTTTCCTACAACCCTTCCAATATTGACTATTCCCAACTTTTGTCATCTTTGCTAGTTTGCTGAATATGAGGAAGAATCTCAAGGTTTGTTTTGATTTGCATTTTTTTTTTACTATTAGTGATTTGGAGCATTCTTCCTATGGTTATTTATACAATGCTATTTTGTGTTTGAGAACTGTTCATATCCTTTGATCATTTATTGGGAAATGCCTTTTGTATGTATACATACATCTTTATTAATTGTTTACACATATGTATATATGCATGCACATACAAATATAGATGTATATGTGTGTGTATAAATATATAAATATATGTGTATATATAAGCACATAAATACACATTATATATCTTGATTATCAAATCCTTGTCAGAGAAGTTTGGTATAAAATATTTTTTTTAGCCATTTAACTGCCTCCCTTTAGATCCTAAATGCATTATTTTGTTTGTACAGAAGCTTTTTAGTTTCATGCAATCATAATTACATTTTTTAACTTCTGTAATTTCCTTTATCACTTGTTTAGTTAAGAATTCTACCCTGTCTGTTAGAGGTATATGATCTATTTCTCTTCTAATTTTAATAGTATTTTCTTTAAATTTAAAGTCGCATATTCGTTTAGAATGTATCACAGAAGATGATGAATAATATTAGTTTGTCTTATTTCTGCCACAATGTTTTCCAGTTTCCTCAGTCTGTTTTATCAAATAGGGAATACTTTCCTAAGAAATTTATGTTTTCTGGTTTTATAAAATTTTGGGTAAATTTCATTGTTTCTGATTCTCCCTTCTGTATCCTGTTCCAATGATCTACCTATCTATATTTTAACCAATATCAAGTGGTTTTGATGACTTCAAATTTATAACATAATTCAAGGTTTTTAAACTAACCTCTTTTCATCATTTCCTTTGAAATTCTAGATCTTATATTTTTTCAAATGAATTGCACTGTTATTTTATTGGGGCATCTAGTTGGTACAGTGGCTGGAGTGGTGAGCCTGGAGTCAGCAAGACTCATCTTCCTAAATTCAAATCTGGCTCTAAATCACTCACTACTGTGCAAATCACTTAAACCTGTTTCCTTCAGTTTCCTCCTCTGGGAAATGGCAAACGCATGAAATGGCAAACCACTCTAGTATCTCTGCCAAGAAAACTCTAAATGGGTTCATAAGGAATTGGACATGATTGTAATGACTGAATAACAGAAAAGGCTATTTTGAATCTCTCTCTGTCCCCTCCTGGTAATTTCCTTACAGGTGCAACATCCATGCTACATTTTTTCCCCCTTGAGGCAATTGGGGTTAAATGACTTGCCCAGGGTCACACAGCTAGAAAGTATTACATATCTAAGACAAAATTTGAATTCAAGTCCTCCTGACTTCAGGGCTGGTGCTCTATCCACTGTGCCATCTAGCTGCCCCATTCATACTACATTTAAATAATGAAATGCCTGACTCAGCAATGTAATGGTTAACAAAGTGTACTTTGCTTCAAAGACAAGTTAAATACATTTTAAAGAATCAAATAAATTTTAGGAAAAGGCACATGCCCTTGGGAATAAAAAAAAAAAAACAGAGAAGAAAGAGGAGAGAAATGAGTACATTCAGAGCATTATGTCTTCCCTTTAAAGTATCTTTAGAAAAATACAAATCCACCCTTCACAGATCTCCTGGAAACAAAGGCTGGCACTGGTGGAGAAATACAGTCCTTGTGACTTGGTTCCAGCAGTGCCTCCCCTTCTTACTACTGCGCTTTTCTGACTGCCACACTCCTCTAGTTCCCAACTTTGTGCTGCTGCCACTTCTCTGTTTCTCTCCCCACTTCTTCCCCAAATTTCTAGTCCCTGGTGCACTTTCACTAGCCACTTGCTATAACTTAGGAGGGACTCACCCAGTCATGCCGACCACAAGTCAGGGGAAACTCCTCTGAGGGGAAGGAAGGGACTGATGGGAGATTCCTACCTGCCAACAGGCATTCATTTCCAGTGTCTTGTTACATAGAGAAAAACCAATAAGGTAAAAACCTGGGGGCTGAAATCAACCACAAGTTAAACAGAAGTCCACCATAATAAAGTTAGTATTAAGAAACTTTTCCTGAGATTTATTAAGTACAAGATGGTGTCCAAAAACTCAAATTGAATCCTTCTGTAAAATTCCACTTTCATATATTCAACTACTGAAATGTATCTGAATCTCAATTGAGAAATACTTGTAGTGTAGCAAATTATCCTTCAGATTCCACATTGAAAAAAAGACAAAAAAAAAAAAAAAAGAAAATTGCATTCTATTTAACTAAATATGTAAAAAATGTTACAAGGAAAATAGCTAATTATATCCAACATTTATAGATTATTTCACCTCCAGAATAAAATATAAAATCTTTAGTTTGACATTCAAAGTCCTTTAAAACCTGTCCTTCCAAGACAGTCTTATTACACTTTAATCAACTTTTTTCAATTCAGTGACATTGGCCTCTTTGCTGTTCCTCTTATTTTCTAGGGTCTGGGCCTTTTCACTGGTTATTCCCTGTTCCTCTCCATCCTCATCTTTGCTTCTTGGCTTCCTTTAAATCCCAACTAAAATCACATCTACTACATAAAGCCTTCCCTTTTAACTCTAGCATTCTCTCTAGTGATTATTTTTACTTTCTTCTAGCTGTAATTTATGTATACATATTTTTTTCATGTTCTCTCTGCCATTAGATTGTGAATTCTTTGAGGACAGGAACTGCCTTTCTCTTTTCTTTGTATTTCCAGCACATTCCTGGTACATAATGGGTGCTTATTAAGTGTGTATTGGTGGGCTCACTAATATATTTTACCTCATTTCATCCTCACAACAATCCTTTGAAGCAGTTGCTCTCATTTTACAGAAGATAAATTGGAGAAATAGAAAGGGACTTGCCAAGGGTATCAGAGATAGTAAATATCTGAGGAAGGATTTGAATTTGAGTCTTCCTGATTTCAAGGGTAACCCTATCCATTGTAGTGCTTATAGCAAGTAAGTAGCTCTGTCTACTGCAATACTTATAGTAAATCCTCAGAGGTAAATTCACATATGTTTTAAGTATGGAAAAAAGCTCTTTGCCTCCATATCCTTGAAATAAAAATATATTTAAAATTGGATGGACAGCTATCTGTCTGTCTTACATGATTTAGAAGCTTATAGCTAAAGGGACTGGTGTCAATTCTATTGGTAATTTCTGCATATGGTGAAATGTCACTATTATTCTATATATGAAGGATTCTATACATATGTGTGTGTATGTGTGTATACATATATATGTATATATATATATAATATGTATATATTATATAGATATATGTATGTATTTCAGAAACTTTGCAGGAAGGATTTATTGTTCGTTTTTCAGTCATATTTGACTCATTGTGACCCCATTTGGGATTTTCTTGGAGAGGTTTGTCATTTCCTTCTCCAGCTTATTTTACAGATGAGGAAACTGAGGCAAGCAGACTGAAGTGACTTGTCTAGGATCATACAGCTAGTAAATCAGAGTTGAAGTCCTTTTGACACAAAGAGAAGTCCTTTTGACTCCAGGCCTGGTACTCTATCCTCTGTGTCATATACCTTTAGTTAAAATAGAATAAGGTGAGGAGTGCCTTCCTCCCACTCCACCTCCAGTAAACAGTCAATGAAAGTTTGTGGTATTTTTTTTTTTTGTTTTTGTTTTTTTTTTTTTTAAGTAAATAAAATAGATCGGATTCATGTATGATGATTGTCTCGTTAAGTCCAGGGAGGACTTTAGTGCCTTAAGATAATATCAAAGGGACAGAAGGAAGTAACTCCTTTGGCAGAGAAGCAGAATTTAACTCCTTGTGGTCCTTCTTGTGCTTTCCTTCACATATTTTCATTTTAATTGGCTCTATTTTTACTTTTAGCATGGAAAAAGTAATGAAATAATTCAGTGGTTAAAATTAACCAGTTTTCTATAAAACAGGATTCTCAGAGATTATTAGTATACTAAGTTCTGATATAAAAAGACTTGTTAGACAAATATTCATTTAGTTCTGATAAGGAATAACTACAATTCATAATTGAACACAAAATTGTTGTAGCTATGCTTTAGGTTATACTGACATCTGGTGGTAGTCTTTACATTGTGAGAGTGTTTTGTATTTGTCATTGTGTCTTTCTTTTCTTTTTTCTTTTTTTTTTTTTTTTTTTTTGAAAGGAATTCTCCTCTCTGGGTATTTTATCTTCTCTTGTAGCAGTAAACTTGAGACTGCAAAGGTTAAAGGATCTTTCTCTTCTTCCTTGTCTTCCTCCTCCCCTTTCTTTCTGCTGGTTCCCCTACCCTTAGGCCTAAATCCTTTTCCTTTATTACCATGCATTTAGGGAAAGAAAAAGCAAGTTAGCCCCTCATGTGGCCCAAGTTTTTTGTATCACAATCAAATTATTTTCTTAACTAAAGACCTAATGTATAAAAAGAGTAGTTCATTCCCCACATATAATACTGTAAAGCATCCTAGAGGCTTATGTCTCATCCAATTCCCTCATTTTACAGGTAAGGAAACAGATGCTCAGAGAGTATTTTGCCCAATATCACACAGGCACTAAGCTATAGATGGGAGGTAAAAGGAAGTTAAAATCCTTTATCTCCAGATAAACCAATTTTTTCTCCCATTATTTCAAATCTTAAGTGTTAAGGAATAATTCTAAAGTTAGCTTAGATACTTGTATTCTAATGATTAATTAAAGTACTCCCAAAATATTCTTATAGGTTTGCATTAGATTTAGGAGGCAGAAAACCAGATTGTTGAATAAGTCCTAAAAATTATACATATTTAAATTTTAGTTACTGTTATCATTTTCAAATTCTTAGGGATCTAAAACTTCCTGCCTTATAGAATGTTCAAATATTAAAGTAATGCAGCTTTGGAGAGGTTTTTGGTTCTGGTTTATCATTAATTGATTCAATTCCTTGGTTTATCCTTTGTAACACCAACTGGATAACACATAAGTGACATGTATTTCAAAAAAAAATCTTCGTATTTATGGTAAACATTTGTTAAAGAAACTTGAAAGACCTCATTTCTTGAGTTTATCAATGATGAGAAGTATTCTCTCATGCTGAAACCTTTGAGTCCTCTAATGAATTTTCACTTATGACTACTATGCCAGCAGACATTCACTTCTTTCATATTCTAGTCATCTTATCATATCATTCAAGAAAGGTTCACATTTATAATTACAGTCTAAATTTTGTCAGCCTGTAACCTATAGCCTTATTTACATGGAGTTTGAAAAATGAAGATGTCAAAATGTTTCTAGTGAAGATAGTTTTCCCATTGACTTTCATTGAAAAACCAATTATGTATTCTTACAACAATCTTCTGGGCTCAGGAATATAGAAAACTTATAAAATGTCTATTTAAAAATAAATAATTTGGGGGCAGAGCCAAGATGGCAGAAAAGAGATACATCTTTATCTGAGCTCTTCCTGATGTCTCTCAGATCAACACCAAATCAAGTCTCTGAACTGGTTTTGGAATGACAGAACCCACAAATATATGAAGTATAATACATTTCCACCAGAAGATATTTTGGAAGAACTTCAGAAAGGGTGTGTTTCAATGCGGGGAGGGGGAGAAGAGGGGAAGGAGGTGGTTGAATATAGGCACAGCACAGGGACCCAGGGTGATGTGCCATCCACACTCTTGGGAATCTATTAGGAGGCTCTTAGCCAAAATACAGCAATGTTGGCTACTCTGTCCTGGTTACAAGCCAGTGGATCAGCAGATTAGCTGTGATTCATCCAACACAAATACAAAAGGCAAATAGTGAACTTTTGAACCCCAGAATAACATGGCACTTGGCCACACTCAGCCAGCACCGAAAGTTAGTGGCACCAGCCCAAGGCAGTTTTACTGTCACCTTTAGAGGATGCTTGGGACAGTCTGCTTTTAAAAAAATGAGCAAAAAAAAGCAAAAAGTACTCTAACCATAGATAGTTTTTATGGAGAAAGGGAAGAACAGATTCCAAACCCTGAGGACACTAAAAGCAAATCATTTCCAGAGCCCCAAAGGGTGATGCGAGTTGGTTCCCATTTTACAAGACACTCTTAGAAGAATTCAAAAAGGATCTTAAAAGAGAGTTAGAAGAAAAATGGGAAAAGAAAATGAGAGCATTGCAAGAGAGTTTAGAAAAGGAAACAGAAGTTATCTGAAGAAAACTACTTACAAAATAGATTTAATGAAATGGAAAAAGAAAACAACTTCTTGAAAAATAGAATTTGAGAAATGGAAAAAAATCCATTGAACAAAACAGCTCATTTAAAAATAAATAATTTTATGGTAAAACGACAATAATAATACCCAATTTAAAATACTCTAGCAAAGTGCATACAGTTGTTTTATTATGGCATAGAATGTTAAGACCCTGAAAAGTATTTCTATCCAGGTTTTCCTCAAAATGTGTAGAAGCTTTTAATTTTTCAAAACTAACAAACTGCTCTGGATTGAAAAGAGAAAGCAATATAGTATAAGCATTTCAAAATGGAGTAAATAATTTTATAGCAAACTCTCACAGGCAAGAATTCACAGTGTTGTCAGAAAAAGCAATACTTTCAAGGTATCTCTTAAGAACTTTAGAATCAATTTATGACATGGGAAATACTGGCACAGGATCAGCCAGCTTGACATGCCCTAATCAGAGAAGGTTCTTTTCTCTATCTAGAATTGAATTAACCCAAAGGAAATAAGAAAATTAGAGAAGCTACCCCAAATATTCATATGGACTATTTGTGTCTGACCTATGGCAAAGCATTCTGAGCTGATATTGATCTGATCAGCCACAGTTGTAATTCGATTCTAACATAGTGATATCATTTTGGTCCTCTTTGAAAATGAAGGACAACAACACAGTAAATAAACTGTACAGTTCTGGGTCTCAAAAAATGCTGCTAAGAGAAAAACAATGAACAAAAGACTTTGTCCATGGGGGGAAGAAGTTCAAGAGACATTGGCATACCACATTTTCCTCTTAAGCTATCTTCCTATTGGGTTATTACATCAATGGAATATACAAAAAAAATCATCCTTAGGATGCACCTTACTGTACCTCTGCACTTCTCTATGTGGAAAAACCTGTCCCGGTATCTATTTTTATCACTTTAATTCTGTCCAAAGGTAACAGCATTGCAGCAAATATTATTATATTTATTGGACTCTAATCACAATTACAATCTACTCTTCCTTTTCCTTAAATAATCCAGCAAAATTCTACCCTCCACACCAGAATGGTGTTGTGATTGCTTTTGAGTTTACCTGAGCCTCAAGGCACCAGTCTCTCTTTTCTACCTTGCTAACTGCTCTTGAAGTAGGGAGAGAAGAATCAATTCTCTGATATACATATTAAATGAATTAATGATTAAGCATACTTCTTCTACACTAAGAAACTTAAAAAAAATCATTAGATTTTAAAATTGGAGGGTACCACAAAGATGGCATGCTGAAATTTCTCCCAGAGTCTTTGGTTGATGTATTCAGAATTCATTCCTTGCTTTATAAAACATTTTTATCATAAATTGATTTTTTATAATGAGAGTAAGCTGAACTTGAGAAAAATTAGCATTTTAGCACTGGATTTCTTTGAAGAGATCAAACTTTAACATCACTTTTTAGATGAAGTGAGGCCCACAAAAGTTAGATAATGTTCCTGAGTTTATACACTTCATTTAGTAATAGACATAGATGTAAAACTCAGATTTTTCTTGTTCCCAGGATATAGCTGCCTCCTTCATTTCATCTCAGTTTTTAAAGTTGGAAAATAAAGGGACTTGATTTAAAATGAACAAAATTAAACTGTGAGGACCTTTTTAGGAGAGTCCTTATTCCTCTAGTCACTCTTTTCTAAGCACATGGAAGAATCGCATTTTTGATTGAGATTTTCTTATTTCTAACCATTCCCTCACAGTATGTTTGAATTTAGTTTGGTACTAGGATATCTCAACATCCTCACTGAATTTTTTTGGGGGGGTAGGAGGATGGGGGGAAGTAGTTATTTTATATCTTGCTATTTTGTTGTAACTATTAAGTATATCATTTTAGTTAGCTTGCTGATTCCTTGGGGTTTTCCAAATCAGTAATCTTATCTGTTGATAGGGCAACCTTGTCTCTTCTTTTACCAACTTATTTATTCATTCTTTTTTGTTCTTTATATCATTATCATTTGCTAGAATTATGTCAGATCACTGAGGGGTATTGTTTTATTTCTTTAGTAAGAAAGGCTTTGTTTGTTTCCATGTTATAGATTATGATAGTTTTGATTTTAGATATATAAACTTAATTATATTAACAAATTTGGCCTTTTCTGCATTTGTTGTTTGGGGTATTGGGTTTTAGGTTTGGGGTGTTTTTCCCCTAAGCATAAGTGAATGGGTTTTTGCATATATATTATTGATATGATAAGCTTGATAGCATTTTTCTTTTGATATGATTAATTTTATTATTTTTCCTTTTGTTGAACTATATTTATACATATAGCATAAATCCAACTTTGTTATTGAGTCATTTCAGTCATGCCCACCTCTTCATGACCTCCATTTAGGATTTTCTGGCAAAGATAGTAGTTTGCCATTTCCTTCTTCAGCTCATTTTATAGATGATTAACTGAGACAAACAGGGTTAAGTCACTAGCTCAGGTCATACAACTGATATGTGTCTAAGGTCAGATTTGAAGTTGGGTCCTCGTGATTCCAGGGTTGGCAATCTATCCACTACACCACATAGCTATGCATATGAATCCAATTTAGTCACCTTGAATAGTGTTTTTAAAGTTTTTGCATTGATATTCATTTTTATTTTATCCTTTTCTGGTTTTAGAATTGGGATATTTGTTGATTAAAGAGCTTGATAGAGGGTTTTCTTGGCAAAGATACTAGAGTGGTTTGCCATTTCTTTGAGCCCAAATAGGGTCAGACATAACTGAAACAGCCAGAACAAGGATAGGAAAAAAAGAGGCCTTTCAATACTGATGAATATGGATCTCAGACACAGCTACTGGATTAAAGGAAAAACAGACGCATTTCCTACCACCACCTTTATCCCATCTTGAGAACTAAATAGAATAAAGGAGAAAGAAGTGGTTACTTTAGGAGTATTTGACTAGTAATAGCTTGTGTTTCCTAACTTGAAACAGATTAAGATTTAGAAACCTAACTCTTTTTTAGAATTTATGATACTGGCGAGAATAGTGCCCTCTCCATACAAATAATAATTTAGGGTAACTTTGGGATATATACAATCTATTCTGCCATTTCTGGAATAAAACTAGTAACTTTCAGTTGCAAGAAAGTTGAGATTCAGAGGGAAAGAAAATATCATAGAAATAAGGGGAATGAACAAACTATAAATTAGGATTTGGTATGTACTGAAAGCTGGTTGACCAACTTTTAAAATCTTAAAAAGAAGATTAATGGATAAAGCAATACTTTTTAAAAAACAGAATAATCATTCAATCAACAAATATTCATTAATAACTTAATACATGTAAATACTGTGCAAGGTTCTAAAGACAGAAATAGTTGCTGATCCTCCAGAGTTTACTTCCTTTTGGAAAGAACTATACATATGCACCCCATCAGGAAGATTTATCTCCATGCTTTCAAATTTGGCCTCAGATATTTACTAGTGGTATGACCCTGGGCAAATCACTTAATCCTGTTTGGGGAAAAAAAAGTCAGTCATAATTAAAAAAATAACTGAACAACAAAAATACCTACCCATATAAGTAATTACAAATTTTCTGCAAAGTACAAAGTAATATAGAAATAAGTAATAAATAGAGGGATCAACAAGTGCCTCAAATAGAAAGTGATAGTTGAGGGGAATCTGAAGGGAATTGAGAATTATAAGGGGTAGGGAGTTTTGCGTTTTAAAAAAGAAAAAAGCTTAGAGGATCAGATTTTTAAATGTACTTATGGTGATTTTGTGCTAGTTTTTTAGATACTTGGATAATATCAAATTTCTAGGAAAGGCAAGGGGGAAAAAATAAGAGTTCCATGATAAAATAATAAAAATGTAGACCTATGTTTGGGTGGTTAAAATCACAGCTTTTATGTAACTAAAATTTCTTTGATGACTGAATTTAGTAAGGGTGTGGGCCCTTCCAGTTAAAATATTTTTTAAGTCTCTGAAAGTAATTATTCTCTAGCCAGACCCAACTATTAGTCTCATTTCCTTTCTTTCTTGTCCATTTTTACATTGTTTACAAAGACTTCTCCTCTGAACTTAATATGCACCCTGACTGCCTTTTCCTCATTTGGAATTCATCCACACACTAGGGCTGCCTCCCTGAAGTTTATTTAGCACTCCCAAAAGCCATGCTTCTTATAAGAGAAAATTTTGCCTGGGATACTTTCATCCTCATCTGCCTCCTCCTTGTGAATCCTATAGAAAAAAAACACAGATGTTTAAAAAAAATAAATTTCTAGCAACTGAAAAATCTCTTTTTAGTTTGAAAATAAAATTGGGTGTCATTGTATTACACATTTAATAATTAATAGAAACAGGGTTTTCTTTCAGTATGAAGGAGCCCAATCCATAAATAAATTTCATTTTTATTTTTCAGTACAGAATATTAAGCAAGAAATGATAAATGGCTCAGGAATGCTTATTATGGAGAGTCATTTTTCAGTATGAAAATAGTCTTTCTCCATTTAGCTCCAGAATCTCCCACAATGCATCTTTATCAGGAGTCAGTCTAGTGAAAAGGAAATAGTACAAGATTTGGACTCAGAGGACCTCTGTTTGAATCTTGGCTCTCCTTATTTCCCCTTTATGATCTTGAGCAAAGCTCTCATTTTCTGTGAGCCTCAGTTTCTTCCTCTGTAAAATGAAATAGATGGAATACAATGCCAGTAGTCAGGTAGATTTCTCTTAGTTCAAATCTAGCATTTATGTGACCCTGGACAAGTCACTTCACTCTGTTTGCCTCAATTTCCTCATCTATAAAATGAGCTGGAGGAGGAAATGACAAACCACTCCAGTATCTTTGCCAAGAAAACCCAAATGGGAGCACAAAGAATCAAAAATGATTGAAAATAACTGAACAACCAAAACAAAAATGAAGTGATTGGATTAAGTTACTTCTAAGATCCTTTCCAGATTGATGATCTATGATCAAAAGATAATCAATTTAACAAGGATAGAAGTTTGTGCAGCTCTACACGTGGGCTAGTGATCCCCATCAAGGACACCTCCTTAAGCCTGGAAGACTTGTGAACATATTTACGCCTCACACAAGATTGAGTCACAGTAATCTGGAATGAATGGATTGGCTCAGGCTGCTGTGCATGTATCAATCCCTTAGAATTAACTTTATTAAAAGATGCCAAAACCAAAAACCATTTTGCTAATAGATAAGTCTGTTTTTGTTGTTCAGTTGTGGCTGACATTTTACAACCCTATTTTTTTTTCTTTATCAAAGACACTAGAGTGATTCACTGTTTCCCTCTCCAGCTCATTTTACAGATGAGCAACTGAGCAAGTTAAGTGACTTGCATGGAGTCACACAGCTAGCAGTTGTTTGAGTCTGGATTTGAACTGATGAAGATGAATTTTTCTGACTCTGGACCTGACATTCAACCATTGCACCACCTGCTTGCTCCATAGATAAGCCTAAAATGTTTTTATAGCCAGTGGAGCTGGGCAATCCATAGAGCTATGGCACCGTATATAATATCTTATTTTTTTAATGTATTGATCAATTTTGCTGAATTTTGTTTCTTTTTGTTTTTCTTTCAAAAAGAGAAATCTTTATTATAAGGGACGACCCTCCAAAAGAGGGAGACACAACTATAATATTATTCTTAAAATTAAACAGAAAAATCTGTAGCTGGCATTTTTTTCTAAAATATCCAAGAGTATTAAAAAACCAGGGATTTGAATGATTTCGGTCTTAGGGGAGCATATATCTGTGCAGTTATATAGTCTTCCCACTGAGAACTGTGAATATCAGCTTTGGGAAGGAAGCACAATGCAGTTACATGAGTTATGTGGCCCAAGAGTTAGAAGTGACCTCAAAAACATGACCCAGGAAGCTATCTGTCATAGCTTCTTAGATGGAAAAAGAAAGAATTTCTTAAACCATATACTCTTCAACCCAATTGCACTAGCCTCTTGACTGCTTCACAAGCAAGGCTCTCTATCTCTCAGCTTGGGGTATTTTCTTTGTCTCCTGTGCCTGGAATGGGCTCCCTTTCAATTCTTCCCAGTTTGTCTTTTTTAAAGTCCCAATCAAAATCCCATCTTCCACAACTACCAATCTCTCTTAATTCTAGTGTCTTCCCTCTGTTAATTATTTCCTATTTATTCTGTATATAACTTGTTTATTTGCCTCAATGTCTTCTCCTTCATTATATTATGTCCTTCTAGAGGAGCAGGGACTATCTTTTGCTTCTTTTTAACATCTATGCTTACAATAGTACCTAGAAAATAGTAGGTACTTAATAAATTCTGATTTAATTCTGATTGATTCATTGAACCTAAGTTCTTGACCATATTCATAGAGAGGGGGAGTGATATAACCTGTAAGCCTAAGAAATGGGATTTCCTCTCCACTTATTCTCTCCTTGCTTTGCTAGATTTATGAAAGGACACCAACGTTTCTAGCATGAGCATTTAGTAAATGGTCCTAGATCTGGAAGAGAGCTGCAAGGGGATTGAGAACACAAATATTGTAATTCAGGGGAAAAAGCAATAAATTCAGAATCAGAGGATGTTGACTTTAGTCCTGACTCTGCCACTTTTTACATGGGTAACAATGGGCACTTTACCCCTGTTGACTTCAGTTCTCATCTCTGAAATGAGAGGGGATTTGACTAGCTGATTCATAAGGTCTCTTTGAGATCTAAATCTGTGATCTGTGACATGGAAGAATGATAAAATTGCCTTTTGATATTCATCATTCTACCAGTCTAGTAGGGAAAAGAGTTTTCTGACTAGCAATATCAATTTAATTTGCCTCCACCCAAGGGGATGGAATAGTGTTTGAAGTCCTTAAAACCATAAGGCTCCAGACCTTTAAAGGTCCTTGAGGTGAATGGACTCAATGGAATGTTAGGTTATTTTGTTCTCTAGCAACTCAAAGCTTGTTTTCCTTCTGTAAAGAGTATAGGTCCTTGGGGTATAACATAAACCCAGAGGACAGATTTTTTGGATTCAGTTGGATGTTGAGTTGTCTTTTTCTAGCAGTGCCAAAGTAAATTTTTTTCTCTAAAAATTCTCTAAAAATAATAGGGTGCTATCGACAGAGAATTCTCCCTGGATGAGGAGAAGGTGGCAATTACTAAAGAGAGAAGAGCATTATATTAGTTGCTTGTGGGTTATTTTATATTCATTGTGCAAAATGAAGACTTCCTTCTACAACTTATACGTTAATTTCTTAAATATGTGCACAGGAACCAAAGATTCCACTCCATATCTCTAGAAACCAGACAGAAGCAATCTTTTTGACGTTCCCAGAGAACATGCTGGGTGGCAGTAAACTGAGCCAAAAAAATAACAATAATAATAATAATTTTTGAGAAGGGTGTGCTGGAGCCAGCTCTAACTACCAGTTGTTTAATTTTCAGTGTGAGTATTTACAACTCAGAAATATACAAATCAGGATTAATTTATTGTTTTGTTTATCATCTAGTCTTTTCAGAAAGAGGAGGATGGAGAAATGGTAATATAAATGAAATCTAAAAGTTCAATATGTTGTGGTTTTTGTCTTTTGGGAGAGTTTTTTGGGAGGTTTTTTGCCTTTAAAAAGCTGGTTGTTTAATATTTAGCATCATACCATGGGAAGTTCTGCAAGACTGATCATGTAAATCTAGAGCTTGGAATGCTAGACTACAAGTTACACATAGTTTGATATTTACACTTTCTTTGGGTTCTATTTGTCTATTTTACGTTCTAGAATATTCTATTCATATTATACCATTATAGTTGCTATAGTGATTATTTTGGTTGGGTTCTCATTGTCCTAAAGTCCTTTAAAATTACAAAATTGGAAGGGTTGAACAAAATTTATAACTTTTTTTTTAATGACAAGTAGGTTACATAGGTTAAATAATTCTTCCAAGAGAAAAAGCTTGGGTATACTGGAAAGAGTTCCTATCTAGATTAAATGTAGGACTGCAGAACTTTCTCAACAATAACATAGAACCTCTTTTTATCCTACAATCTTACTTTGCCCCTGAATATCTCACATTAGAAATATGACTCAGGAAGGGCCTTTTGATACAATTGTATCTTATTCTGGTCTCCTGACCATCCTTCCCTGCTAATCAGCATAGTAAGTAAGTTTATGAGTAACCACAATAAAGTAGCAGTAGCAGGAGGTAAGGCTGCTTAGGAAAGTTATGAGCAAATCATCCCAAAGATCAAAGGAACACATGCACAAACTGTATCATATAGTAATCAAAATTCACATCCTCAGAATATGTGCTAAATCAGGGAGAGCTATCTCAGCACTATGGCCAGGGCCTTTAGGTCCTATAATGTGTTAATCTTAGACAACTTCCAGACATCCTCAGTAAGATCAGCTGAATACCAAATGGTGTTAATACATTGGAGAGGGAAGGAAATTGTTAATTTTAAAGTTTTACTGAAACTTTGAGATGTTTTATCATGTCTTCATTTTTCTCTGTGCTCCAAACTTTCTTTTCCCTTTCTCTTCAACTTCCTTTACATGTTTTTATTCCCCATTAGAACCTAAGCTTCTTGCATGTAGGACTCTTTCTGCTTGATTTTGTATTCCCAGTAATTAGCACAGTGCCTGCACCAATCTAGTTATTCATAGTAAGCACTTAATAAACATGTATAGACTTGGGGAGTCAAAGAAATGCTAAGACAGGGCAGATTCTTTACCTGGGATTCACAGACTTCCAAGGGATTCATGAATAAGGAGTCCACAAATTTGGATGGGGGAAAAATGTGTTTTTATCTTCACTAACTTTTGGTTTCTTTTATAATCAAATAGGTTTAATGAATCTAAAAAGGGTTTGGGGTTTTTTTTTGTTTGTTTGTTTTTTGAGAAGGCACCAAAGTTTCACCAGATTGCCAGTGGGGTCCATGAAACACAAATGATTAAGAGTCTGTAGACTAAAGACAAGCTTTGGCCCAAAATATGGTGGCTATTATTTGTTAGTGCTTGCCAGGGATTTTAGTATAGTAAACCCTGGGTAAGTCACTTAACCTTGTTTGCCTCAGAGATTCCTTAATTGTAAAATGAGCTGTAAACAGAAATAGCAAACTGCTCCAGTATCTTTGCCAAGAAAACCCCAAATGGGATCTTGAAGAATTGAACATAACTGAAATGACTTAGCAATAACAACTAAATTCAGGCAGTCAGGTGACACCATGCATAGAACACTTGGATAGGGGTTGAAATCAGGAAGACTTCATTTTTTTTAGTTCAAATCTGATCATAGACACTTACTAGCTGTGTGACTCTGGGAAAGTCACTTAATGTTGTTTGCCCCATTCCTCATCAGTAAAATGGACTAGAGAAAGAAATGGTAAACCACTCCAACATCCTTGCCAAAAAAACAACAACCCTAACTATGGGTCAGGAAAAGTTGAGCATGGCTGAAATGACTCAATAACAAAAATAAAAAGGTCAAATATGTTTTCATACCTATGAACAGTCATCCAATGCAAGGAGGATTTCATGGGCTTGACAGACTGATGTCTTTCTTAGCACTAGTAGTCAATGTGCATTTTGCTTCACTTTGAGACACAGCATCAGTTATTGCTGCTGACAATAATATATATATATATATATATCTTATGTGTTTTAATTTGTCATAACATCTTAAATTTAACAAAAAACTTATGAATGTACAATTTCTTTATTTTTTTAGCCATAAAAAGTTCTATTTCTTACAAAATGCTCTTTATGAAAAGAATGCTTTTTTTTAAGAGAGAAAGAAATCAAAGACTCAAAGTGTAGGTGATTCTTCATCTTCTAGGGATCATCAATGATTCTACCCTAACTTGTATTAATTTTTTTCTATAGACCTACCTATTCTGAGACATAACAGTATTTAAGATTTGTTTTTACCTCTTTTTTGACATCTTTTGTATCATGGACTAATTTATCATGGAAGGTCAAGATTACACAGGAGCAAACAACATTGAAAAAGACCATAGAGACATTGATTAACCCTATTTGTGCTTATGCCTCCAAATGCTAATTTTTTTCCCTTCACATTACATAGAAATTTCTGCATGATACTACCAGTTATACCCTTTTTATAGATGTATCTTTCTAACTTATTTATTTTTCTTTTCTCTGGATTGAATTTATGACTATATAATCTATAATTAAAAGTGACTGATTTTTCTCTTTTGCAGGCTCTCATGGTGTTCTGTTATATACAGAAGTGAATCAGAATAAAGTTTCACACATTAGCATGAGAGACACAGCTAGATTCTGGATAGTTTGGGGACACTGTGAACAGAAGTGTTTACTTTCTAAAGGGAAGGATGAAATATTTTGGAATGCTATTGGGGAATGATGAAAACATTCAAAATCTAGATCCATACAAAACCAAAACTGGAAGCCCAGGAAATTAATTAAGCAAAGGAAAAAACTTGCAAGCAAAAGGAAGCAAGATTTATTTGAGAACACAACATGGCTCCACATGGAAATCAGGTATGTTCAAACTCCATTTCCATACTTAAAATACCAAATGATCCTAAATTCACATTACTCAACCAAACTCAGAAATCTCAAGGAATATTTCTGCAGTTCAGTTGTAACTTCACAGATGTGTCCTCCACTGATACTATCTTGCTTGAAATTTGCACTGGTGACCTCAAGCTCATTTTGGAGAATACTGAGTGACAGATATTGTAAACATCCTACACTCTCAGCTGTGGAAAGTGAAAAAGCTGGGAGAAGGCTGTTTACTCTGTCTGCCTTGGAAATCAGCTGAAAAGAAGAGAATCAAGGGCATTGTTATGTATATGTTTCTTGCTCCAATTATTATTGCTGTTTGTACCAGAAGTCAAATTTGTAAAAATGTCAGAAAGAAAGTGGGTTGTCTGGTTCATGAAAGAAATGTGACAAAATCAATTATTGCCACATATTTTGACATTGTTTAGGAGAAAAAAAGATTCACAAACACCTGAGAAAGCTACATAATTCATATTCTTAGATTGCATAGGCCTTACATCAATAACAAAATATATATATATGTGTGTGTGTGTGCTAAATAAAGTATTCTGTAGGCAGCTTAAGTAGCATATTTACTTAGAGGTGAGCATTTCCAAAATAGAAACACAATCTGGGAATTACCAAAATTTATTAATCACCAATCTCTGCAAGTGTTAGAGAATGTAAAAAAAAAAAAAAAGTAACCTTTTATACCTGAGTTTCCATCTTACTAGGTGTGTACATATGTACAGCTTAAGTAAATACGAAATAATCCAAATTATTTTTGAGAGAAAGCCTATTATTTGAAAATGACAGCAATTTCTTAAAACCTGTGTGGCTAAGACACTTAATTTCCTCAGGTCTGAGTTTCCTTATTTGTAAAATGAAAGTGCTATATATCCAATTGCTTTTGAGGTCTTTTCCAGATGTAGATATATGACCCTAATGTTCAGTAGGTATAAGCATAAAGGATGTTTTTCAAAGCAAGCCTCCAGATACCAGAAACATAGAATAAGACTGAGCACATAAAAGAAGAAAATAAGCATTTATTAAGTATTCACTATGTTCTAGGCACTGAAGTTTGTAAACATTATCATATTTTATATTCAAAACTGCTTTCAGAGGTAGGTGCTATTGTAATTCCTATTTTGTAGTTGAGGAAACAAAGTAGATAGAGATTAAGTGATTTGCCCAGTGTCACACAACTAATTAGTGTTTGAGGCTGGACTTGAATTCAGATCCTCCTGAGTATCACACACTATAAAGGAGAATTAAGAATTATCAGCTAGTCATATGTATACATATATTCATATAATGCATAATAAAACATTAATTCTTTTTAAAATTAAATAATTAGCTTAATGCCTCTTTAGAAAATGAAAAAGAAAATAGTCTGCTATCCTACCTTGGTTATATTCTTCTAAGATATTAGCATGTGGGGCTTCCTACTGCTTTTTCAACTATTAGAATGACATTTTACATTCTCCCCCATGAAAAAAAAGCCAACTGGAAGCAGGTAGAGATCTTTACTTTGTATTTTGCTGTTTTCCTTCTGTATTTAAAAACTGTGCATTGTGTTGCCAGTAGCAGGTGATTTTGAGGAAGTGTTTGAACAAGGCCTGAGTTTACTAGGGTTGGGAGTAACTCTTGATCACCCTGCTTAGCAACTGCAACTTTGCAGTGTCATGAACCTCTTTAGATCCCTGAGACAATGCTCTGCTGTGCCTCAAAGAAGCAGCTATTGTAGGCATTAAATTTGCCTTCTGCCAGGAGTTGAAAGCATAGGAGGGTGTTCAAAGGAATCTTAAGGATAATGAGGGGGAAAGGCAAGGGGTAGAAAAGGGGGAAATGAAATGGGTCTGCTTTTGTTTAACATTTTAGAAGGCCTGTTTTCATGGAAAAGGAAAAACCCCAGTCTTTTTTGGATATACTTGAAAATGATTTTCCAGGATATCTCTACACTGAAATTTAGAATAAAATAGAGACTGTGGAAGAACAAAATTGGAATACATTTGTCTTCTTGTTTCTGCATGAACTTTAAATGAAGGCTTTAAAAATATTTCTAAGCTATCTTTACAGAGATTTTGATTTTTGTTGTTGTTGTTTAATTAGTAAGAAGTATAGGTCCATGGAAAAGAGAAAGGATAGCAAAGGAAAAAGGAAAGAAGAGAGGAAGGAAATAAAGGAGGAAGGGACAGAGGAAAGAAGGAAGAAAGGGAAGAAAAAAGGAGGGAGGGCTATTGAAAGTGCTTTTAAAAAATTCACAGAAGTTAACTGAAGGGAGTCCAGAAAAAATCATAGCTAAGCAAGACAGCTTTGAAAATTACATGTTGAATTTATTATATTTTAAAGAAGGAAAGTAAGTGGTAATTAATAGTGCTTTGTGTACAGTTGTTTTTCTTTTATACTATGCTTATGGAAATACTCATTTTATTTGGCAATTTTGGGTTCAGAATAAATTATATTTAAATGTTTTCAAAATATTGCCAGATATTCTTACAGAGCAACATTCTTCCAGATGTTTCACAATTTTTACTAAATTACTTTATGATAAATAATTCTGTGATGGTTGATTTCCTGTGGACAGGGCTTTTAAAGAGACCTCTGTGCATATTTAGTTGAGATTATACTTTAGTTTTTTAATGTATTCTCAGTAGATATAAGATGATGTTTTAAATGTCCACATGGCATCTGTTGTTATAGTTTCTATATAAATATATATATATATATATATATACACACATATATGTAACGTTGTACCATTTATATTTAAACATAATGGCTTTGTATGTAATAAACAAAAATATGCATTAGAATCTATTAATTTACTATTTAAAATTATTTCTATATGCCATGTACTATATGTTTACAGAAAGAAAAACTTTGTTAAGCAAACTCTATAAAGTAAAAAATGAGAATAATATTTTGTGTGAGAGAACAAACTGTTCTGAAGTTTAAACATTTCATATAAACAATCTATTAGTTATCTCATTTTTAATCTCTTTAAAGAGATTAGCATAGTAGCACTATGTTAGTGCTAGTAGCATAGTAGCTCTATTTAGCAATACTTTGCTAAATTAACTTGATTTATAAAATTTAAAATAAAATAACTTCTTTTAAAAAGAAATACATAACTAAAAATTCTATGATTTTTTTTAATAGTTGTAATTTAGGTGACTCACTTTCCATTTGTCAAGATTGGTAAGGTTTTATTTCATAAAGATATATACATTTTTATTGTGTCTATATATCTTAAATACTATATTTTGTACTCTTTCTCCACCAAAGTAAAAGCAAAATCTTCTCTGGATTTCCCTGAAGAATCATACTCTTGGAGTGATCAAATTGTTTAAGAAACATCTAGTCCAATCCCTACCTGAAATGTGAATTTCTCTAAGCATTAGGCCTACCAAGTGGTCTCTTCCAGTGACAGAAACTCATTTACCACTTCATTTAAGTTCTTAGTATTTAGTCCAAATCTATCTCCTGGTAATTATAACTTAGAAGATTTAGGTTCTGCCTACTAAAGTCAAATTCAAGTCCATAAACATTTAAGAATGTAACATGAGCAAAGAAATGTGTTGGACTCTGGAAATACAATAAGTTCCACTCTAATGCTTGTTTTGAAAACAGCTTGTTGAAAGTTGACTGATATATTTTATTAGAGAATAATTTGAGTATAGGGCAAATGTTGATTTTGCGCATGTGAAATTTCCTTTGTAAAAAAGAATAAAAATTCAGAAAATTGCATCCCATTGAAGTGAGCTGCATGGAAATACACAAATTACATACAGATATACAAAAGACGACGGTGAACCATATCCTGACATATGTGATATTATAATTTTCAGTATACTTTACTATAACTTACAATCTGCAAAATTCCAAAACTCACAACCACAAACCTACTTTAAAGTAAAGTGCTGTATTGTATTTCTACTTGGAGTAGGAAGTGTCGGCTGATAGGAGTGCTGGTCAGCACCCCACCCTTCCCTCTACCTTCTGCTGTGGCCTGGGGGACTTAAGTGTCCTGGAGGCCACTTTTTCATCAATATGGGACTGCTTTGCCAGACAATAGGTTTAGCAACAACTCAAGGTTGATGACCTTGCTGCTATTTATTGTAGTCTTAACCATTTGAATTTATGCTGTCCTTTTAAAATTTAAAGTTTCTGTCTTGGGGAGGGGCAGGTGTAAGTGGCTCAGTGGACAGAGTTAGGAAAATTCATCTTTCTGAATTCAAATCTAGACTGAAACACTTAAGAACTATGTAACTGTAGGTCACTTAAATTTGCCTCAGTTTCCTCATCTGTAAAATGAGATGGAGAAGGGAAATAACAAACTACTTCAGTGTTTCTTCCAAGAAAACCCCAGATGGAGTCAGGAAGAATTAAACATGACTAAAAACAAAAAAAAAATTTTTTAATGTGTCATTTATGAAGTTTTTTAATGTTGGTTCATTTTTCCCAGAGGTCTTGTAGTATTTATGTGATTTTGCATACCTTGTGATTTTTAGGAATGCTTATATCACATTATAGCAGAACTCTGACACTCTACCATTCTGGTGCAAGCCCTATATAGCCAGACTCAGGCTATAGCCCCTCAGGCCTGAACTATAGTCAGAGTTTGCTGGGTAAATCTGCCTGTTTCTTCCTTCCATCCTCCATTCGTCCATTCAAGTGATTTTCCCATTAGACTGTGAGCTCCTTGAGAACAGGAACTACTTTTGCCTCTTTTTTGAATCCTTAGCACTTAGCACAGTACCTGGCCCATAATAGGCACTTACTAATTTTTTATTGGAGGCAGCTAGATGGCACAGTGGATAGAGCACTAGCCCTGACATCAGGAGGACCTGAGTTCAAATCTGGCCTCAGACACTTAATACTTCCTAGCTGTTTGACCCTGGGCAAGTCACTCAATCTCAATTGTTTCAGCAAGAAAATAAATAAATAAATAAATAAATAACTGTTTATTGATTGATGGATTAAATCACTGTACAATTCTATTAAAGTTGGAGGTAGGTACAAGGATATGCTGGTAAATATTTAACAACTGGCTCTTTTAAAAAGAAATATTGGCCCAACATACTTGATTCTTAATTATTTTTCAAGGCAGTTGGGGTTAAGCGATTTGCCCAGGGTCACACAGTAAGTGTCAAGTGTCAGAGGCCAGATTGGAACTCAGCTAGTCCTGACTGCAGGACCAGTGTTGTATCCACTGCAAAACCTAGCTGTCTGCATGACATATTTTAAAATTAATCTTCATTCTTAACATGTTCTCTATCTTCTTAAGTCTCTAGACAATCAAGAAAACAACAAATCAAGCCCTGATTTGTAACATTGGCCAATTTCTAAGGTATATGCTCACAATGAAAATGTAACAATTGGCTCCAGCCCAACCCAGGTGGCTGTCCTAGCTTCATAAATACTAGGAACTCTCAAGGTGAGAGAGTGGATTCCATGTTTAGAAGACATTTCAAAGGCATGGAGATTGAATGTCAAGCTCAGGAAACATCAAATGGACCAGTATAGTTGGAATTTGGACATTTTGAAGGGGGATTATCTTAAACTTGGAGAAATTGGCTAGAGAAAAGATTATAGGTGACTTTAAATGCCAAGTTTAAGAGTGTATTTAATTTTGCGATCATTAGGGAGTCTCTGAAATTTCTGATTTGGGAAATGAAATAATCAGGAGTTTGGAAGACTAATTTAACATTTAGAAAATAGAAGCATTTATACAGCAGTTTGAGGCACTATGCTAAGTGCTTTACAAATATTATTTCATGCTGTCCTTACAACATCCCTGTGAGGTAGATGATGTTATGATTCTGTTTTAGAGTTGAGGAAGGTAAGGAAAGTAAAAGTTAACAGATTTTCTCAGGGTCATATAGCTAAATAAATATCTGAGGCAAAATATGAACTCAGGTTTTCTTGGCCAGACCCAGAGCTTTGTTTACTTAACTGCCTAAAAAAGAATATTTTCTTTGTGATACCAGACTTAACAGACCAAGGAAAGAATGTAGAAATGTTGCATCTGCACTTCAGCAAGGTAAGTGCTGAAACCTCTTGATATTCTCAGGTACAAAAATCCATGAAAATCATAAATTGATGCTAAGATAAAAGTATGAACTAGAGGGGATGATAGTAATGGTGATGGCAAATTGTAATAGTTGTCATTGTTGATAATATTATAATATTACTAATAGTCATTTGTTGTTCAGTTGTTTCAGTCATGTCTGACTCTTTGTGATCCCATTTGAGATTTTCTTGGCAAAGATGATGGAGTGGTTTGCCATTTTTGTTACCAGTTCATTTTATAGATGAGGAAACTGAATTAAACAGGATACCTTGCAGGGTCACAGCTACTAATTATGTGAATCTAGAGTTGAACTCAGGAAGGTGAGTCTTCCTAACTTCTGATGCTCTCTCTATTTACTGAGTCACCTAATGATATAATTTTGCTTTAAATTTTCCATATTGTTTTATATGCATAATCTCACTTTAATCTTATAAAATGCTGAAAAGTATCATTCCTATTTTAGAGAGGAAGAAATTTAAGCAATGGTGATATAAGGAGAAAATAGGATGGTAGGTGTGATCAATAAGACTAAAAATAATTGCTAACATTATATTACATAGTGCTTTAGGGTTTGCAAAGTATATTGCATGTTATTTGGTACTCACAACTCTGTGAGATTAGTGCCATTATTATCTTCATTTTACAGATGTGGAAACTGAGAGAACCAGAGTTTAAGTGACTTGCCTAGAATCACACAGCTAAAGTAGGTAAAGCGGTATTTTGGATTGAGTATTCCTTATTTCAGGTCCAGCACTTCAAGAACCTGGCCCCTTCAATTGCTGGTTCTCTTCTTAAAATGGTGTCCACAAATGAATATAATGCTCTGGATCTGCTTTAATCTATGTACAATATTTAACTGTGAGTGATAAGTATTATCCCAAGTATTTATTATCTCACTCTAGAAATTATATTTCTCTTTTTTATTGTTAGTGTTTAATTCTGTACTTCACACCCTCAAATAATCATTGAATCAACATGTTTTAAGTGAGGATATCAGGTCATTTTCCATCTGTGAAGTTTTTGTTGTTTGTTTTTGTTTCACAGGAACTGCTTTCTAGGAAATTGATTTTTTGGACCCAAGTAACTTTTACATTTTTATTACAGTCCACCTTCTTAGATTTAGCACAGACATCTACTCTGTGAAATCCTTTTTACATTCAGCATATTAATTAGCCCTCCTGTGTTTATGTCTTAAAGTTATTAAATTTAATGTCATCTATGTCATCCTCAGAATCACTGATAAAATTGTTGAACAGAATAGAATTGTTTGGTTCTTCCCTTTTTCTTGATAATCAGTTCATTACTTGCCATCCATCTTTCTATGCAAGAATATCAGGAGATTTCACCAGATATCTTGCCAAAGTTCAGATACATCTTATCTATAATATTCCTTTTACTAGTTTAATTTCTTTTACTAGTTTAATGTCAAAAAGCAGATATCTTTTTTTAGGCAACTAAGTGGATAGAGCTCTTGATCTGGAGTCAGGAAGTTAAAATATCACTTCAGACATTTACTAGCTAAGTGACTTAGCAAATCACTTGATTTTGGTTTGCCTTGGGGTTTTTTTGTTTTGTTTTGTTCTGTTTTGTTTTGTTTTTAACTCAACATGAAGAATAGCATCTACCTCACAAAGATATGGTGAGGATAAAATGAGATTTGTAAAATATTTAGCATGGTACCAGGTATGTAGTAGATAATATATAAAGGCATTTCCCTTCCCTTCTGGGAAAAAAAGAGCAAATAAAATTAGTCTAAACTGACTTGTTCTTAGTGAACCTATTCTGGCTTCTAGGAACCGGTGCTTCCATTTTCTAAATGTTCCCAAGTACATATTTAATAATGTGTTCTGTAGTTTTATTTCAAAGCCTCCCCTCTGCTCTACATTTTACAAACATCAAAGACAAGTCTTCTAAATACAATACTTGTGTTTTCTTTAGGGCATGTGACCACTGATCAGCTCAGTCATTAAAAATCTGCACAGCTGGAAATTTAGTTGCAAACCCTGTCTAAACAGTGACTAGAAGGAAGCCAAGCAACATTTTGCTCGGCTTCCTTTCAATATTTCCTGCCTCCTTTAATAAAACAATACCCTAGGAAATCTCCAATTCAGCATGTACAAAGACACTTTCAGTAATCTTTTAGGACACCATAACCTCTCAAAGACTGTATTCAGAAAAACTTTGTCTTCCTTCAGAACATCCTACTATCTCCACAGGACCCTAGCTCCCTGGGGAAGCTCAGTGGCCCATTCACTTCCTCTTCTGCCTCTAATTTCTCCCCCTACTCCCCCAAAAAATGACAGGAAGAGAACAAGACACAAAATATGGTGTCAGGAGCTCTTCATCTTTTCTCATTTGCTACTGCAACTTCCACTGCCTGTTTTACATGTTATAGAAAGGATCAAAACATCAATAATTTAATTGGCTTACCTTCAATTTAATTGACTTTTCTAAGGTCATCTGAGCCATTAGTGGCTACACTTGAACTAAATACAGAGTATTATAAGCTGATCTGAGGATGATAGTTTTAAGGATTTGATAAGCTGGAGAGAATCCAGAGAAGAACCACAAAGATGGTAAAGGAATTTGAGTCTATGTCATGAGTTCAGTTGAAGGAAGTGGAGATATTAAAGCTGGAGCCAAAAAGATTCTGGAACATGATAGCTATGTATTTTTCCATGGCTACTGTAAGAAATAATAATAGCTAACTTTTATATAGTATTTAATATGTGTTCTAGGCACAGTGCTAACAAAGCATTTTGTCATTATTTCATTTGTTCCTCACAACCACCTTTGGAAGTATTATTATTATTCCCATTTTACAGATGGGGAAACTGAGGCAAGAAAGTTAAATGCCTTGCCCAGGATCATAGCTAGTAAGTGTCTGAATCAGGTTTTGAATTCAAAGTCTTCATGACTACAGGCTTAGTGCTTTTTCCACTATACTATCTAGCTCTACCATATGATATATAAATATAAATACATATGATTGATATAGATATAGATATATATACACACACACATACATACATACATACATACACAGAGTGGCGGTATTAGAAAAGACTCAGAGAACATGATATTTTCAAGTACTTGAATGGCTGTTATGTGAAAGAATAGAGTTACTCTGTTTTACCCTACAGGAATTATCCAGAATAATAGAAACTCCAAGGAGATAAATTTAAGCTTGAAATCAGGAAAACTTCCTAATAATTAGAGCTGTGAAAAAGCAGAATGTGCTGTCTCAAGAGGTTGGGGGTATTCTTTTCTTGGAGGTCTTTAGGTAAAAATCAGATGAGTCTTCATCTGTTGTATTGTTGTAGGAATTCTTCTTTTCTCTTGGTTTGAATTGGATTCATGCTGAAGTCCCTTCCAACTCTCAAATTGTATAAAATAGATTTTACAAGCTTCTAACTTCTTCTCCAGTGCTTTTTTCCAGATATATATTCATCGCCAAGAATTTGGAGGAAAAACATGCATCTACTTCAATACCCAGTTTGATAAGGTTTTAAAGTATCCCATCCTTTGGAATGAAGCATGCCAAAAGAACTTTCATTTAGATGTTCATATTTTTAACTTTTTAAATGCTTGTTGATATTCTTTTTTTTTTTTTTTGCCTTTGAAGGGTAAAAATTTCTTGAGATTATTTTTTTCCTTCTAATTTACCTAAAGCATAACAATTTTCAATATGCTCTTTTATGAGTTAAGCACAAGCTCAATAATTCAGTATTATTCCTTGAAAGCTAATATTGACTATTTTAAATGCTGAATACTGAGGGATATGGTTTTTGTGTGTCAATTTTATTTATAAAAATTTCATATATTTAATTAATTAAAACAGTGAGATCTCTCTGGTACCTTTCCTAAATTCTTGCACTACCCTAACATATGGAGTGCTCATGTACTCCACTGGTATCATTCCATGTCATTAAAAAAAAGTAAGAAAAACTCTTGTATTTTGGATAGAACTTTGGGGTGAAATTATGAGGAAACATGTACAAAGATAAAGAATGGTAAAGTATGAATGGGCTATGGTCTTCATCCCTGAAGGAAATACTATATCAGTGAGATGATAGATCCATTTTAATATTTGGAATATTTGAGTGCTCTAACAAGTACCCATATAGTCTGAAAGAGTTAAGTTAGAGAATCCAGATTATCTTAAAAGAAATGACAATTATATAATTTAAATTGCCAACAAACTGCCTGGAAAATTACATCATAAACCCTAAGTAGCTGCTTAACATTCCATAATGTTGAGAATATCAAATGCCAATGGAAAGTCAGGTATGACTCTCATTGCTTTTTTTCTTTTGGCTTAGAGAGAAATATTTCTTATTATGACTTCAAAGAGTCTTACAGGCCAGCCACATATCCTTACAGTTCTGGGATATAAATTGCTCAAGAATCAGACTAGTACTATGGGACTTCCTCTCATTATACTAGAATCACACACAGCAATTTTGGCATTCAGGAAAGAAAAAGATGAAAAGAACCCTCAAATCAACTTTATAATCAATCAATATCTAAGTGCCTGTATGTCAGGTAGTATGCTCGCAATTCATTTGTGATTTGTGAAGTGAAAATTATATTAGCAATTAAGGTAAATTCAATTGGGCAAGAAGTATACCATCTAAAGGCAAGCAAACGAGATGATAAAAAGCTTGTACAAAATGCCATATGAGAAACAATTTTGGGAAATGGAGATGTTTAATGATACCATATTTTTTTCTATGTTGCTGAAGGAGTATAGTATTAAATATGCATTCGATCATTTAAATTTTGGTGCCCGTGGGGCACAAACCTGGTTTATTCCCCCTAGTTACAGCTCGCCGTTGCACAATCCCAATTCAGCTACAGATAGCTAAGCAAGATTAAGAAGTTTAATATTTTCCTTGTAAACACCACTTCTTCATGGCCTTTGATTTTAAAGATAGTATTGGACTCCTGATACTATATAGACCTATAGGATACTGCCACTCATAGCTGGTTCTTTCCCATTAAGCCAATGTAATGATTTGTGTTTAATTAGCCATCATAGATAAAAAGTAAGCTCTTGAGGAGCAGAAATTGTCACACTTTGATCTTTGTATACTGAGGACCTCATATCTTAACCAGAACATTGTTATTGTCCAATCATTTCAGTCGTGTCCAAGTCTTTGTGACCCATTTGGGGTTTACTTGGCAAAAATACTAGAGTGGTTTGACATGTCCCTCTCCAGCTCATTTTACAGATGAATAAATTGAGGCAAATAACCAAAAGGCATTGAAGCTAATAAGTGTCTGAGAGGTCCAGTGCTCTATCTACTACATCACCTTGATGTTCATATACCTGGCACATAGTGATCATTTAATAAATGCTTCTTGCTTGATTACTAATTGCAATTCCAAATATGTTTTTTGACTTTGCCTCATGATCTCTGAGGCTACATGGTCACTTATTCACATTAATGAATTCATTTTTTCACAGGAATTATTCACATAATTCCTAACTGTTTTATGCCAGACTATTCTATCTTCTGCTCATTTTTTCCTTTTTCCTGAAGTTGTATTTCAATGCAGAGTTTCTAGTCACTCTGCTTCATACCAAGTGATAACTGGTTAGGTAGCCATATAGCTGTCACTTATCCTTTTTTCTTATCCTTTCAAGCAGATCAAGAATGGCTTGATTGCCAATTGTAGTAAATTGCCTTTTTTCCAGGATCTCACTGCCAGTGGCTGGTGTTACCTTTCCATGTTATGTATGGCACCAGTGAAATGACTTAAATAATTATATCTGACATCAACAGGTCCAAGTTCAATAGCATGTAATAGGTAAAATATGGCCATCCCTAATCATTTAGTTTGGACTGGGACTTGATGCTTAACTGTTTTGTGGGGGAGAGGGTGTTTTGGACTGACTATTATTTTTAAGCTCTACTTAGACAACTATCAGTTGCTGACAGTTTTGTGGGGGAGAGGGTGTTTTGGACTGACTTTATTATTTTTAAGCTCTACTTAGACAAATATCAATAATATGTTACAAGATGAATGATTTGATTAAAATATTCTCTATATTTATAAAATGTCTAGTTACCTATAACAGGACTTCTTAAACTTTTCCACTCACAACCAGAGAAATTTTTACTTGACTCCAGGTAAATAGGTATACAAAATAGATATTCAAATCAAACATTTACTGATAATGAATCATAATTTCACAATCTCTATATTCAGTTGTGAGACCCCATAGTTTAAGAATCTAGAATCTGTTTTCTTTATATAGTTTAGCATGCAGTTTTATTCTTTGTTAGATTTAATGTTACTTCTCCATCATATTAACTCTGTAAATAATCCACAATCATGTCCATACCATTTGTTTTACACAAAATCATTAGATAATATGTGTTGCCATGTGTGAATCCAGAATTGTGTGTGCCTGAAATTCATACTGGGAATGTGCCAAACAGCTTCTATTCTGGCTTGTGAATATGAGAGAACAGGCTATGATATCTCTGAACAACAGAACTCCAACATGACAATGAGCTTATGTACCTCTATCCAGGGACTAGCACTAGTAAAGACTAAATATTGAAAAGCCTTGGAACTCTGCCATTGGGGGTATGCCACTGATCGCTATCAGCACATTTGTGGGCATTAGCATAATTGGGAAAAGACATGGCTATTGCCCTCAAAGATTGTATCACTTGCATAAACTGTTTCACTTGATTCTACAACTAGCAGTTTCAAAGTATATGGCATGAGGTTGATAGTTTTGGGGGTTTTTTTAAGTTCAGAAGTTTCCACTTGTGACTTTGCATCATCATACATGGAAAATTCTTTAAGATGGATAATAATAATTTAATACATTATCACAAAATTTTTGAGCCTATCTAAAACTATTGTTATCCTTAATATATAAGTAAAAAAAATGGAAATGCAGTATGTGTGTACATATATATGAATTTAAATTTGAAAAGATGGTTAATAAATTATGCAATGAAGTTTAATAAAAAATAGTGCTACCAAGGGAATCAAGAAAAGTACTTTCAAAAGAAAAGTTTTCTTGGGCACTGCTTTTTGTTGTTGAGTTCTTTTTCAGTTGTGTCCAACTGTTCATGTGCCCATTTGGAGTTTTCTTTGAAAAGTGATTTGCTATTTCCTTGTCTAGCTCATTTGACAGATGAAGAACTGAGGCAAACAGGGTTAAGTGACTTGCCCAGGGTCACATAGCGAATAAGTCTGAGGTCATATTTGAATTCAGATAGATGAGTCTTCCTGGCCCTATGCCTGGTGTTCTAATCATTGGAACATCTAGCCCTCAGGTACTGCTAGTGCCCTAAATTTAAATGACGTAATGTTCTTAAAACTTTAACCCAAATTCCACAAATACACAAGGATCATCATGTATATAAGAGAGGATTTTTATGAACCATACGTCTTCAAAATACAAATGACTAGACTTAATTTTTTTCTGTAAACCACACAAACACAAATTAAACTTTTTTTCATATTTCCAAGCAAAAAAAGATTTTTTGATGGTTTGAGTAGAATTTACATTTTCCAGTGGTGATACAACTGTTTTGTTTTTGTGTATTTTTAAGGGATTTCTACTTTAAGAAATAAAAGAAAGAGTGGATGAAATTTATACTGCTAACATGTGAACTGTGGTTCTTCCAATAGGCCATGCAAGGTCTATTTAATTACAGTAAGTCTTTGTTTCTTTATTTTTCTTTAGAGAAAGTGGATTTGAATTCAGTTATGGCCTTGTGATTACAAGCTCTTGAACTTCCTTTTTTCAAATCATATCATATAATACATGTATTTACATGTGCATTTTATTCTTCTATCATCATAAAATGTATAATAACACATTCATAAAACATTCTAAGATTTATATAGCTCTGAGTAGTTCTGTGAGGTCTGTATTATAAGTTTTATTCACTCCATTTTACAGATTCTCTCTGATTAGATATTTAAGTCCAAAGCCTGGACCAAAAAAAAAAAAAATTGTTTTTGCTATCTTAAGTTGAAATCTTTCTTCTTTTCTTGAATATGTATTATAACTCCTATACCATCCATGAAAGAATGTGATAAAATATATGTATATTGCTACTCATATGTGAGAATATTCAACATATATATGTATGTAAGTATAATGTGTGCATAAAATGAATAAGGACAATTAGGTGATATAGTGGATACAGTCTGGGCCTGGATTCAGAAAGACTTTTCTTCCAAGTTCAAATATGGCCTCAGATACTTAGTTCTGTGACCCTGGGCAAATGACTTAATACTACCAGTATTTTTCATTTGCAAAACGAGCTGGAAAAAGAAATGGCAAACACTCCAATATTTCAGCTAGAAGCCCCCCAAATGGAATCACAAAGAGTTGGAAAGGGCTGAAACAATTGAACAGGTACATAATATGGATATGTTTGTAGGCTACTGTGTGTATATATGTATGTGGTGAGAACATTCCATGAACCACTCCAAGAAGTCAAATGCTAATAGCTTCAAAAAATAATATTAGTGATGCAAGTGTGGAATTACCTGTATTATATAAATAAAACAATGAAATCTATGAGAAGATACTAGTGAACGAGTCATAGAGGACTTGGTTTTAAGTTAAAAAAAGCAGAGAGATAGCAAAATTATTTCACTCAGACTTTTTTTTTAAGCTCAGTTATCTGAAGTTAGATAATTATTATAGTGGCTTTGAATCATCCTGTATACATCCCTGCAAGTCCCCATTGAGCCTCTTTTCAGATAAGGACACTACAAATGAATAAATGCATGAAATGGGCCAATTTCCATACATGAGATGTAATGTACACAGGCATGAACCAATCCCTTAGTGTTCTCTAGGTCAAATATATTTGATAGCAGGGCTCCTGGTTAAAGACAAATTACTAAAAAAAGAAAGAAAAGTATTATATGCAAAAAAAAAAAGACATGGGACAATTTGTATCAGTTGATGCACAATGAAATGAACAGAATCAGAACAATAAACAGTGACTACAATAATATAAAAGAAAAGAATACAAAAAGGGAGCCAGATTTTGAGTGATTGTAATGACTAGTCTTGATCTTGGAGAAGAGAGCATGGGAAATACCTCCTTTTTAGAAGAAAGGTGAAAGTTTGTGGTGGGGGTTGAGGAAGGATTGGGGGTAGGGAAGTGAGCTGTAGAGATTTGCATACACTATACTACCAGGCAAGGTCATTGCATGACTGTTTTTTGTTTAATTGGTTTCATTTGGTTTAGTTACAGGGGAGAGTTCAGTTCTGGGAATGGTATACATTCAAAATGACCATGATGTAAAAACATAAGGCATCAAGAAGCACTTAATTGTATTAAAAAATAGAACACACTCTAAACTGAAATTTGGTCTTTTGTGTGGTACTGGTGTGTAAGTGAGATTATTAATTTGATTAAGTGCAGACTGTTTGATACACTTAGGAGTTACCTAGTTTGTCATGTCTCTGGCAGAATAACAGCAGAGACTCCAATGTCTCCCCCTTCAAATGTACAATTCTGCTCTAACATAACACAGTACATCTGTGGAAGCAGCCTAATCACAATATCCTTTTTGCAGCTATTTTACCATTTTATTTTGGGAGAATGGTACTCATATATCTACTTTTTTCAGTTTAGAACATCTTGGATATATAGTCAGAGCTAAAAAACTATTTTTAGTGTCTGGCATTTTTATTTAAAAAAATAAAATGATCTCTGTTTAGATGGGAAAACAATGGTGAAATTTAACACTGGCAAGGATGGGGGTGGGAACAGAAAGATATACATTTTTGGTGTGTTTTTTTTTTCCTTTATCTTTTCTCTCTTTAACCTGTCTAGTACTTTCAAGTGGTTTATGGAAAGGATTAAAAGTAAGAAGTGTAAAAGATAAATAGAAGTTGTTTCCATTGTCAGTGTCTGAAGTTCCCTGAGTAGACTGAAAGTTCAATTGAGGTCTATGAAAATATTAGAAAATGCCAAAGGAAGAGCAGCCAAGAATTGCGTTTTTGTACAAGAACTGAATCACTAGCAGCAGCTCAGAAATTCAAAAATCTTGGCAGGAAAAGAATAATCCTGTAAAAGGAGGAGAAAATATATTGAAGCTACCAGATTTAGAAATGTATAAAAGAATTGCCACATTGAAGTTCTACCCCTTGAGGTGAACAAATATAATATTAAAGCATGAAGATGAATTAAAAAAAAAATTAAATGCCTGTTTGTTTCTATACTCCAATATGAACTAATCTGAGGTCTTCCTATTAAAGACAAAGCCATGCATAATGACTAATAATCCTGTCAATTTCCAAGATACAGATTACAAACTTAATGAAGTAGATAGAGAACTAGCATTGGAGTCAAGAACTGGTTTCAAATCTTACCATTGATGCATCCTAGTTGTGTGACTACTGATGAATCTCTTAACCTCTTACGTGTCTGAGGCAATTTTCAAAGACTATAAACTAAAAGATTGTAAACTAAATTATAACTGAAGAGTTGCTTATTTACATTTTGGAGGACTTCAACAACAAAAATCACAAGAATTTACACCCAAATTTTATATCTCTAAATTGCTACACGAATAAAATAAAGAGTTCAATGAATTAGATATTCAACTAAAAAAGCTAGAAAAAGAATAAATTAAAAACTCTCAAATACCATATTAGAAATTCTGAAACTTAAAGGAGCTATTAATAAAAATAAAAATTAAAAAAACTATTAGACTTTTAAAAAATTAGGTAAACCTTTGGTTACTTTAATTAGAAAAAAGGAAAGAAAAAAACCAAATCACCAACATCAAAAATGAAATTACCTTCAATAAAAAAGAAATTTAGGAGCTATTTTTCCCAACTATATGGCAGCAAATCTTGACAGTCTAACTTAAATGGATGAATATTCACAAGATACAAATTGCCCAGGTTAACAGAAGAGGAAATAAATTACTTAAATAGTCCCATTTTAGAAAAAAAAAAAAAACTGAACAAATCATTAATGAACTCCCTAAGAAAAAATCTCCAGGACCAGATGGATTTACAAGTGAATCCTACCAAAAATTTAAAGAACAATTCCGATAATAGTATTGGTATTAGTAAACTATTTGAAAAAAAGGTAAAGAAGTACAGCCAAATTCCTTCTATGATACAAATATGGCTCTGATACCTAAATCAGGAAGGACCAAAATAGAGAAAGAAAATTATAGACCAGTCTCCCTAATACTGATGCAAAATTTTTAAATAAAATATTAGCAAAGAAATTACAGCAACTTCTCAGCAGGATAATATACTATGACCAAGTGGGATTTATACCAGGAATACAGAGGTGGTTCAATATCAGGAAAAGTATTACCATAATCAACCATATCCATAACAAAACCAACAGAAATAATGTGATAATCTCAGTAGATGCAGAAAAAAGCTTTAGGCAAAATACAGTACCTATTTCTATTAACACTAGAGAGCATAGAGATAAAGGGAGCTTTCCTTAAAATATTAAGCAGTATCTAAAACATACAGCAAGCATTATTTGTAATGGAAAGAAGCTGGACACATTCCTAATAAGATCAGGGGTGAAACAAGGATGCCCACTATCACCACTATTATTTAACACTGTACTAGAAATGCTGGTTTTAGCAACAAGAAAAAAAAATAAAGGAATTAGAATAGACAATGAGGAAATAAAACTATCACTCTTAGCAGATGATAAGATAACTTAGAGAATCTTAGAAAATCTTCCAAAAACCTACTGGAAACAATCCAAAGCTTTAGCAAAATTGCGAAATAAAAATATAAAATAAACCCACACAAATCAGCATTTCTGCATATTACTAATAAAGCCCATCAGCAAGACATAGAGAAATTCCATTTAAAATTACTGTAGACAAAATAAAATAAATTGAAGGTCTACCTACCAACATAAACTCAAGAACTATATGAACATAAATACAAAACACTTCTCACACAAAGTCAAATCTAAACAAATGGAAAAATAACAATTGTTCGTAGCTAGGCTGAGCTAATATAATAATGATAATTCTACCTAAATTGGTCTATTGTTCAGTGTCATACCAATCAAATTGCCAATACATTATTTTATAGAAATAGAAAAAAAATTCATCTAGAAGAACAAAAGGTCAAGAATATCAAGAGAATTAATGAAAAATTATATAAAAGATGGTGGCTTAGCAGTATCAAACCTATATAAAGAGCAGTCATTGAAACCATTTGATAGTGGCTAAGAAATAGAGTGGTGGATCAGTGGAATAGATTAGATATATATGACACAATAACCAAGGCTTATAGCAACCTAATACTTGACAAACCTCCAAACTCCAGCTTCTGGAATAAGAATACACTATTTGACAAAAATTGCTGGAAAATTGAAAAATAAATCAAAAATTCAGCATAGAATTAACTACATCTTACATAACATGGATACATGATTTGGGCATAAAGGATAATGCCGAAAACAAATTAGGAGAATGAGGGATAATTTACCTTTTAGATCTTTAGAGAAGGGAGAAATTTATGACCAAAGAACTAGAGAAAATGGTCAACTTTGATTACATTAAAAAGTTTTGCCCAAAGCCAACAAAATTAAAAGGGAAGTACAAAGGGGGAGGGGTGGGAGGGATTTATAGCCAGTATTTCTGATAAAGGTTTCACTTCTAAAATACATAAAGTACTGTTGTCAAATTTCTAAGAACACAAGTCATTCCCCAATTTGTATGAACAGACAATTTTCAGATGATGAAATTAAAACCATCTATGATCATATGAAGAAATACTCTCACTATTGATTAAAGAAATGCAAATTAAAACAACTCTGAGATACCACCTCATACCTCAAATTGGCTAAGATGACAAGAAAAGATGATAAATGTTGGAGGAGATGTGGGAAAATTGGGATACTAATGCAGTGTTGGTGGAGTTGTGAAATGATCTAACCATTCTGGAGAGCAATCTGGAACTATGCCTAAAGGGATACAAAACTGCATTCCCTTTGAACCAGCAGTGCCATTATTGAGTCTATATCCCAAGGAAATTATAAAAGAGGGAAAAGAACACAGTGCAAAAATATTTGTAAGCAACTCTCTTTGTGGTAGCAAAGAATTGGAAAAGGAGTGGATGCCCATCAATTGGGGAATGGCTGAACAAGTTATGGTAGATGAAGGTAATGGGATATTGCTGCTCTATTAAAAGATGATGAAAAAGCTGATTGTAGAAAGGCCTGGAAAGATTACATGAGCTAATTCTGAGTGAAACAAGCAGAACCAGGAATACATTATAAACGATAACAGCAAGAATGTGTGATGATCAACTATGAAAGACTAGGTTCTTCTCAGTGGTTCAGTGATCCAAAGCAATCCCAATAAACTTTGGACAGAAAATGCAATCTGCATCCAGAAAAAAGAACTAAGGAGACTGAATATAAATCAACACATTCTGTATTCACTTCTTTTTTCTGGTTTTTTTTTTTTTTAAATCTCTCCCGGGTCTTTCCCTTTTGCTCTGATTTTTCTCTCCCAACATGATTCACAAAGCAATGTGTTTAAAAAAAAATTTTAAATTAAAAGTATTTCTATTCCAATATATAATACATATATCATATACCTAAAAAGTGATATATACATGTAAATACTTTGAAGATCCATTTCTATTTGAAATAATAGATGACAATATTTCTTCTATCTTCAAATCTCTAATCCTATACATGTGAAACTCAGTATCATCTTGATAATGGTGATAATGATACATATATTATGTACTTCATAAGTTGTAATGAAACTATATTTTGAAATTTAAAGTGCTGTATAATTTTTTTAATTACTAGAAACCTGGAAAATGTGAAATGTTAATGAAAGGGGATGATAGTAAAGATGGTTGTTTCGTAATCCATGTGTAAAATGAGAGGGTTAAGTTAGATAATCTCAAATGTCCCTTCGCACTCCCAAAAAATCTTTAAGCCTATTATGATCCCATATCTTATTTCATTAAATATTAAATTAGGAATATATCAGAATATTTGATGATTTTAAGGAGATGGAGGTCATAAAAATTTGGACAATATTCCTTGACTTCATGTTTCAAACACTGTCAAATATTTTTATATATTTTATTTTACAAAGAAAATTTGAATATTCCATAAGATTATTTGATTATGATATAATATTTACAGTCATATAAATAAGATACATGTATATGTATGTATTCAAAATTGGAGATGTTTCCCAAATTGAAGTATTAACATTTTCTATTATGAACAGAATTAATCAATTTAATTGTTATATAAAGAATAAATGTTTGGTTTACAATTCTCCATTCTTAAAACAATTAACACATTTTCCCGTAATGAAGAAAAAATAACAATAGAGGGCACTCTAGTTCTCTAACTGATTTAAAACTCTCCAGAGCAATGATAGCCATTTCAGCCTCTCAGGAAAGTTCCAGAGGAATGGACAACTAGAGGATTTGGATATTTGTAAAGAATAAATGAAAATGTAATATAAAACTGCACTGTTTCTACCAGCTTGCTTAAGAACATCATGCCATTCTCCCTCAAAAAACCATATGTCCTTTTTCTTTCTTGCATGATTAGGTAACAAACAAGAGCACAAAACATTATTCATCATTCTGAAATTAATAAGTCATTTCAGACATTTTCATACTTAATAAAAAAAATCTTAACACACATGCAGAAATTGCTTGATTTTCTTGAATATATCTAATACAGGAAGAAAAACCCATTAATCTAGAAATGTTAAAGGAATGGGTTATAGGTTACTATCAAAGGCTCAATTTCCCCATTTAACAAATTATTATATAATTCACATTTATCACTTTAAAATTTATAAAGGGCTTCACATATATTGTCACTTAATCTTTACAATAACTTATGAGATTGGTACAATTACTATTCCTATTTTACTTAGGAAGAGACTGAATCTGAGGGGGGGTTAAGTGATTTTCTCAGAGAAACACGATGTATGCAGAGGGATTTAAACCCAGGTTATCCTGATTCTCATCTCTACTACCCTGTCTACTATACTACCATGCCTCTCCTACTTTAAAACTACTATCTATAGGTTACCAATTTTTAAGAGGATGCCATGACACCAGAAGTTTTCTGAACATTATTTAATTTTTATGTATTTAAAAGGCATTATCAAGCCTTGTAGTAGTTCAAGATTATAAGTATAAATGAAGATTCCTAGAGTTTTTTTGTTTCTGTGTATGTGTGTGTGTGTACATGCATATTCATACATACATGTGTGTTTCATCCAACTTGTGATTTCAATTTAGGGACTTCCAGGTCCAGGAACCACTATTTTATACCACTACTATCTCTGGAATTAACAGGCTTTTTTTTTTATTAGCAAACATTAATTTTCTCAGTCCCCCATCTCTTCTAACTTTAAGGGGGGAAGGAATTGAACCCCTGGAACAAATATGCATAGTTTCATTCTGTAGCTTGAATTTTTCTGTCAGAAAGTAGGTACCATATTCCTCAATTCTCTGGATGCATGGTTGGTCATGGTATTGATAGGAGATCCTAAGATTTTAAAGTTTGTCTTTATAATTACAATTTAGTCTTAACCAGTTGTCTGGCACACTGCAGGCTTAAATGACTTGTTCATTGTTGATATAGCTCAGCATCAGTATTAAAAGGAAGACTTGAACCTAGGTCTTCTTGATTCCAAGTCCAGCACTCTAAACACTATGGCCCACTGCCTTTCATTCTGGAAATTACCCTTTAAAAAATAAATTCCTTATATCTGATTACTTGGCTTACCATTATATCTTCATCATAAAATTGGATTTTAAGATTCTGGTTTCCCAAGTTTGAATTCCATATCTATTAACATCTAATATATGGTGTATTTCTGTTTATACAATTTAGAGTCATCATGATTTGAATTTTGGGAAGTTTTGTGCTTATACCAGAATAGACAGTTTATGTTAATAAATTGGTTTAAAATATTTCCTAGTCTTTTGGAGCCACACAGTAGGTTATTAAGAATTATACTGAGTATAATTTTTAATGAAATGGAATTATAGTAATAATGAATAGTACTAATGAACACAATGCTTGACTCGGGTCCCACAACTACAAATATATCATAAAGATCTTGCTAAAAGAGAGGAGTGGTCCTGGGAAGACGTAGCTAACCTAATGTTCTATCTCAATTAGCCTTAATTAGACGTATAAACTGATTTTTTTATATGACCTTAGATTAATCTCTCTGTCTCTGTCTCAGTTTCAGGACTGGTTAAATTAAACATTTTTTTCTCATGATTCTTTGTTAGGCTATAATAATTAGTGAAAGAACAAATTTCTATAATTCTCTTTGTACTACAACACACAGAGTTAAGCATCAAAATATTCTTTGATGATGGTGATAATGATAAAATAGAATTCTTTTGATGAGAAACTCTATGAATGCTAAGCATATAATAATGATAATTGGTAATTCACGTGAACTAATCCACCTTGTAGGAGGAGAAAGAATGGCAGTGCCCACTAGAACAGTAAGTGAGATTTAAGGCATGCAGAGAAAAGTATTCCCCTGTCAGAAAACCATTACTGAGTAATGCAATGATAACTAAATTGCATTTTAATACTGGTTATTTTCTAGTTATTCTTAAAGATATAACACCATTAAGCATATTATAAAACACTTATTAAAAGAAAATATATTAATAAGGAACTACTCATCAATTTTTGAGTTTCATAACCTTTAAGGTTTTTTTAGTAAAATTTTAGTTCATTTCAACCAGCATATATTAGATGACTTCAAAGTACTAGGTACTATGGATGCAGATAAAAAAGGAACAATTCCTATCTTCTATCCTTACTACTATGTATATTCTTTGGTTCTTTTCATGTCATTCTGCATCAATTTTTACCATATCTTTTTTTATAATTGTAAATTATTTTTGTTTTTGTAATTACAATTTAATAATTAAAATTTGCAGGACAAAATCAAATTAAAAGACAATTTAAAAATTGCAATTTATAAGGAAGCTAACTGGTATAGTGGATAGAGTGCCATCTAGGATGGATTCCTCTTCATTAGTTCAAATATGGCCTTTGACACTTATTAGCTATGTGACCCTGGGCAAGTAACTTTACTCTCATTGCCTCAGTTTCCTCATCTGTAAAATGAGCTAGAAAAAGAAATGGCAAGCTACTCCGTTATCTTCAGCAAGAAAACCCCAAATGAGACTATAAAGAGTCAGAGATGACTGAACAACAGCAATAAATATACAGTATAATTTTTAAATATATAATTGTATATAATTACATATTACAATTATATTTATATCCCTGCTTATGTTAAACTGTGAATATGTAAATCCAGTCTCTATGATTATACAAAATTTATTTTCATTTGTTTAAGTTATTCCAAGATAATTTAGGCCCTAGCTTCATTTTCCTTCAATTTTGAATCATCCTTGGTTAAATATGGATAATATAATTTCTGGGATATCAAACCTAAGCTATATCCGTGAACTCAATGAAGTATTTGGATAAAAATAATTTATAAGATGTTCAAAAGCAAGAAATCATTATTAAAAGTAAACTCATTTACACTTTGAAAATGTTTAGAGCCAAAGGACCTGAATTAGATAATGCTTCTACCATTTACTACCTGTGTAACCTTGGGAATTCATTGAGGATGGCAGGGGGAGACTTTAATTTATCTTTAATTTTATCTTCTAGCACTTTCAATGATCTTATCATCCTATGAATTCTTTATTAACACTACCACCCTCAGCTCTGTCTCATGAGATCTGACACATATGTTAATCAGTGTGAACTCCCTAGCAATAAGATAATAAAACTAGATTAGTCTGAAGGGACTTAAAGAACTTAGTTGGTTTATTGATAGTGGTACCAATACTTTCAATCAAAACTTAATGTTCCAGGCTACCTAACAACATTCAATCCATCAACAGTGAATAATTTCCCCCCTCTTTTAAAACATTCTATGCATTTCAGAGTCATAGACCTATTATTATTTTTAGAAAGAAACAATAAAGGCCAGAACTATCATTTGCTCAGTATTTTGAGTTTAAAATTTATAATTTAGTGTTTAGCTCCTACTTAAAGTAGATAGTGGTAATGAGCTACTTAAAGTGATTTTGATATTTTAATAAGTTTATTTGCTAATTCTCTAAGGTTTTCTAAGTAAACCATGATTTCATTAACAAAGAGAATTACTCATCTTTAAAGTACCACTTTTAGACTAGCATTTTAGATTATGCTATATGCTGAGATTAGTTTAGAAGTTGGCAGAATAGTCCATTTAAAAATTTTTATTTAAGAATATGCTATCATGCAATATTAAGTTGGCAATAGAAATTTCCAGTTTAGTTGGGGAAGATAAGACAAATATATATCAAATTGTTCAAGATAGTGTATAATTAAATGTTAAATTATGTTGGCCACTCCTTTTTGATTTATGTCATTTCCAAAACATTTCTATGAGTATGATTTAAAGCCAAGTATGTTTTCAAGTTTGAATAGTTTTGAATACTTAAATAAGAATAGACAGCTTTGAATTCTTCTGGAGAATAGTGTTTCTTTTACCAAAACAGATATGAATTTTGTGTTTAATATGGTGTTCATAGAGTTCTAAATAAAATGCAAATAAAGGACAAATTGAAAAGAGGTATACCTGACTAAAAAACAAACTGAGAAATTTCAAATTCCTATTAACAACACAAGTGAAATGTCCATTCTGAATGAAATGACTATTTTTTTAAAAATGCTTAAAATAGGAGTTTGGGATTTAAAATCATCAATCTAGAACACAGTTATTGAGAGATGCTAATTCTTGAGATTTAATAAAGGATCACAATTTACTTTGCATTCATGAAATATTTTGTATTATTCAGATGCAATACAAAATTTAATATAATTTAATGTAGTGTTTATTGAGTTTTTACAGAGCACCATACCTAGACAGTGGGGAAGATTCTAAGCTTTTTGAGAGTCCCTGCCCTCATGGAGAACTTTACAATCTACAAATGATATTTAATACATACAAAGATAGCAGTAAAACAAAGTAATACACAATGAGTTACGTTTTTTAAAGTTACATTTTTAAAAGGTAATGGTTTATGAGATTGGGGTAAAAGGAAAGCTTTTTTTTTTTCACATGAGTTGGGAAATTGGAAAACGCCATGGAAAAGTTGACCACATTTCACAGAATCATGGAATTTCAGAGTTGGAAGGTCCCTCAACAGCCATTTAGACAAATCTTTGCCAGAACAGAATCTCCACTATAAAATACCTATAAGGTGGTCATCCATCCTCTACTTGAAGACTTCCAATGAGAGAAAACCCATGCCTCCCTTAGGTATTTCATTCTTCTTTTGGAGTATTTCAGTTGTTAAACTCAACCTTACTGAGATCCCCTTTTTTGTATCCCCAGGGCTTAGCACAATGCCTGACATTAATGTCTTAATAAAATTATTTTATTTTTATGTTAAACTGTGAATATGTAAATCCAGTCTCTATGATTATACAAAATTTATTTTCATTTGTTTAAGTTATTCCAAGATAATTTAGGCCCTAGCTTCATTTTCCTTCAATTTTGAATCATCCTTGGTTAAATATGGATAATATAATTTCTGGGATATCAAACCTTTACTTTGCTTAATAAATAATAAAGGCTTAATAAATGTTTATTGACTGACCAAGCCTAAATTTGCCTTTATCGAGTTTCCAGCCATTACTCCTAGTTTTGCCATTTGAGGGTTAAATAGTGTTGTGCCACAGTTCCCTTTTGATGTCCTGACCTAGTTTCCCTAATTGTCCTATTTAGTTACTGTGCCTCAGGTTATAACATTTCCCTCTCAATGTTTGATGAGATAAAGGTCTACCTCAGTTGCTCTGCCCCAAAATCCCAGGCTATAATCATTCCCTCTTAAATGGTTGATGAGATAAAGTTTTTATAGCTTTAGGTTACAGACATTCCTTCTTAATGTTTGACAGAATAAAGGTTTATCCATTTTAGATGTCATTGGAATATCAGTAACCTCTCCAGTACCTCTCTCCATTGTGTCATCCTAGGTGCCTTCCCCCTCTCCCTCCCCCCCCCCCATTAGGTTATATCCATCCAGGTACCTTCCCCATTGTGTCATTGTTCTTGTTATCCTATAAAAAAAAACTTGTTCTCTGATATTTAGTGCTGGATTCTTTGAGATGATAGTGTCTTCCAATCCTCGTACCAAGATCCATTTGGTCCCATTATATCTCTCCATTTAATATTAAATCGATCTCTAATCTCTGTCTTGCTCAGTTTCTCAGGCATTACATTTTGGAGGCTCCCCCAGCGAGATACCGGGAACTGAGAACGAGACTAGGGATTAGAGACATTTCAACTCTCCACTTTGGGCCTAGATAATACCCTCTGGTTTTGTGTCTCTTAGATACCTCTTCTGATACTTGTTTGTGCTAATACCTGGGTTCTCAGAATAACAGGACACAACAGGTGTTGAAATTCTGAGAAGTAGTGTCATACCAGTTGGCACTATCCAGGTGTCTCCTAAGACACATCTGGTTCTGTGTGCCAGTTGGCACAACTCTGGGCATTCCAGAATATAAATCTGTATGTCCTTTAAGACACCATTTGGTTTGGTTCTTAATTAGTGTCAAACCGGATGCGGTTGTCATTACTGGGGTGTCCTTAAGACACCATTTGGCTTGGTTCTTGATTAGTGTCAAACTGGACGTGGTTGTCACTATCTGGGTATCTTTTTAAGATGCCATCGGCAAAAAAAAAAAAAGAAAAAGAAAAAGAAAAAAAAAAAAAGCTCCGTTTGGATTATGGAAGGAAAGACTGGAGAAGACAACTTCCCTCAGGGCTATTTTTTCCAGATAGCTCCTGGTCTGTGTTAAATGTTAAATGGCTGCTAAACAGTCTTTTGTCTGTATTAAATGGCTGCTGGACAGTCTAGTTGTGTTCTGTATTCTGTGTAATTTGTTTGTCTGTTTTATTAATTTAAGAGCTCTGTTAAATTTAAGAATAAAGATCGAATTTGGGAATTGGTTATTTCAATACTGAACTCCAGTGGAGAAAACATTTGATTAGGAATTTTAGGATGATTCTAAATTTGGGAAATAAATTTTACTAGTTTGTTTTTGCATGCCAGATTTGTTCTGAGTATTCTTTTGGACAGTTTTAAAATTATGGGAAATAAATTTTACTGTTGCTTATGCAGGCTAGAATTAATTATCTTTAAGTATAAGATCTTAAAAGAACAATGGCTTGTTAAAGAAGTTCTGTTAACTTTCCTGAAAGGGGTCATGTGCCTCTAGTTAGGTAAAAAATGTAGCAAAAAGGATCTGACTTTTCTGAAAGTTTCAACTCTAGCCAAGTTGGAGTTTAAGAGGAGTCCATTGGGAATAATGGCCACTGGGGCCAGAGGGAGAGAAAGAAACTATGCTGTTTCATTATTTGAAATGAGATAGGAAAAGCAGTTTTATATTATTGGAAATTTAAAGCTGTTTGTTACCTATATTATAACATTGTAAATTATGCTTTAAATCCAGCTCTGCTGGACATGTGGGTTTTATGGAATTCTCCTACCCACCCACCCATCCACTTATTTCTGCTACTTTAAATGTTGGGTGGGGGTAGGGATCTTTTGTAAAGATTTAAACTCACCCCCTACTGCTGTTACTTCAGCTATTGGAGCATTTAGTTAGCCTGGAGTGAAGTTTAGTTCAACTTCCCTCCTCCCACCTTGGAAAGTGGAGTCACATTGAATCCTCTCCTCCCCCTTCCCTCTAAACTGTTCCAGACACTTTTTATCAAGTTGTAGCTACCTGGTTCTTGGCTAAAAGCAGCAAACTGATTTGTATAAATATAAGGTTATGGTAAATATCTATTTAGTGTTTGTTATTGGAGGTGTCACTGCAATTTTTTTCCTCCTGTAACTGATTTCTATAATCAGAGCAATGGTCAATAAGAAATTGTTAATTCAATTATGTCATACCTTGCTGTTTCCAATCTGGTTATCTGTAATCATTATATCCTAAATACTTGAGCAAATAAGTATTTAGTCTGGTCATCTATTGGTTACTAGATATTATGTCTGGATATTCAAGGTTTTTTTTAAGGTTTATAACTAGTAAGAGGCCACATCTTGTAGCAGTCCTTGTGAACCAGCCTTTTTATCTCAGACTGTTCTAACTTTTCTTTGTTAGATTTGTTTTTGTTTCTAGATTTGATCAAGTTACAGATATATTGACTTGCTTCTGGGACTTAGATAAAGCTTTGATTGTCAGCATGCCACATTACACCCATCCCTCTCTCTGGACTGAACATCTTCGTCCATTTTCAGCATGAAGCAGCTTTTGAGAACCATTGCCCCTTCTCCTGATGTAATTTAGACTGATATGGGGGAGTGGGAAAGGGTTGAATTGTTAGAATTTTAACTGTATTACTGTGTTTAAAACTTGGGGTGGAAATTGTTAAACTTGTGTAACTATTGCCGTTATATTTAAGGGACTTTTCAGTCTGTTATGTATATGCACATGTATATGATTTATATGTGGGATGGTTATTTGATAATTCCTTTCTGGAAAAAAAAAGGGAGGAAGAAATAGAAAATTGGGGAAACTGGTGTATTTTCTTAGGCACTTCTGCCCTACCCCGTATCTTACTAGTTCAGATTTAATTGGAAGTCCTTTAAACAGTCCTTTTCATTTTTTACTCCTTGCTTAAATTTACTACACTATGATTTACTGGTTGTGCCTTGAAATCCCTTATTCTGTTGGAATTGCCCTGGCAGACTCAGTTTTTGGGATTATTTTTTAGAAACAACCAGAAATTGGATACCTGTCTTGGAATTGGAAGTCTCTCTGACCTGTTTCTCCACTCCTGTTACCCCAGGTCCGTAATTAGTATTTCAGCATATTTAAAAGGATCTTGTAATTGATATCAGGCCTCTAAAAGTTTGGGGTTTGCCTGCCTTGGTCTAGCTGTGCATAATCTGCTCAGAAATCTGATCCTTTCTGTAGTGCTGTCTGTTCTCTGGGCAGGGACAGGTGGAGCTACTCCAAGCCTCACCCTTCTCCCCTGGAATGAGTTGTAGCTCTGAATGGGCAGCACAACTGTCTTGAGCCCCGCTGCTCTGTAAGCAGAGGCTGAGTCATGAACAAATGACCACAGACCTAATTCACAGTGAATTGTCCATATGCTCCCCAACTACAGAGGATCTGACATGATTGAAATAAGGAGCTTTGTGCATTGCTGATTAACTCTGGGGTTATCAGGGAGAGACTTGACCTTGCCACAACTCCTTGCTTTGTTCTAGCTTTATCTTGATTTTTATTTAGTCTATTTACTTCACATAGGGTTGTTCAAAATTATAGTGCCAAGACCTTCTAGAGGAAGGTAATTCAAAGATTTGAATAATTAGAAGAGAGAGAGTGTGGAATGTTGTGCCACAGTTCCCTTTTGATGTCCTGACCTAGTTTTCCTAATTGTCCTATTTAGTTACTGTGCCCCAGGTTATAACATTTCCCTCAATGTTTGATGAGATAAAGACCTACCTCAGTTGCTCTGCCCCAAAACTCTAGGCTATAATCATTCCCTCTTAAATGATTGATAAGATTAAGGTTTTATAGCTTTAGGTTATAGACATTCCTTCTTAATGTTTGACAGGATAAAGGTTTATCCATTTTAGATATCATTAGAATATCAGTAACCTCTCCAGTAAAAACCCCTCCATTGTGTCATCCTAGATGCCTGCCCCCCATTAGGTTATCCCCATCCAAGTACCTCCCCTATTATGTCATTGTTCTTGTTATCCTATAAAAGGCTTGCCCTCTGATACTTAGTGCTGGATTCTTTGAGATGATAGTCTCGTCCAGCCCTGGGACCAAGATCCATTTGGTCCCATTATATCTCTCCATTTAATAAACTATTAAATTGGTCTCTAATCTCTGTCTTGTTCAGTTTCTTTGGCATTACAATAGAAAATTCTGTTCCTTCTCTCTTCTATATGACAAGCCTTCAAATACTTGAAAATTATTGAGTCTTGCCCAGGCTAAGCATCTTTAGTTCTTTCAACTAATCTTCACATGATATGGATTTGAGATGAATTAGAGATCATGGTACAGAATAGATTGCAGTTTAGATGATACTTTCTCAAAAGTCAGCCTCTGGACCAAATTGGGAGACTGATCATGGTTTCCCCACAGTAATGAGGTCATTCATACTCAGTGGAGCTGAACAGAAAAGAGAAAAGGAAGGAAGAGTCAGGAGTCCTAAAGCTCCAGATAGTAGGAGAAATTTTGATGCTAGGATTTCTGAAACCCTGAATATTGGGAAATGTTGAATTTTGCACCATGCCCTAGACTGTCTTAAGTTCACAAAATCTAATATATTGTTTAACATATATTGCATTATTTGCTGTCTAGGGGAGGAGTAGGGGGAAAGGAGAGAGAAAAATATTTGGAACACAAGGTTTTGCAAGGATGAATGTTGAAAATTATCTATGCATTTTTTTTTGGGGGGGGGAAAGCTTTTAAAAAATCTAATGTATGAATCAGGCAATAGCCAGCCTGGTTATACCATACTCAAAGCCAAAGAGCCCATGCTATAACACATTCATGGCATGGCCTTTAACTATACCATTAAAAAAAAATCATTGGACATAGTAGGGGCATAATAAATAAAACAGTTTATTATTGTTAAGCTTTAAAGAATGGAGACGACCTCAGTCTGGGGAAGATGTTGACATATGACATGTATTTCAAAAGGCAGCTAGGTGGTTCTTCAATTTTGTTTTCTAAGATGGAAAGGAAAATATGCTAAATGATAGAGTAACAGACCAAAGAGATCCTTAAGATTCAGGTTACTGAAATTAAATTTATGTCAAATAAGTTTGATGGGACAATTCAATGTTTCTTAAATTGATTTTCATAACATAGAACTGTCTTAAGTTGATAACCAAGTCAACCAGAAAGGTAAAAAAGGAAACAGACTTTGAGAAATAAAATTATTTATCCAAAGTCACATAGCCAAAGACCAAGGTAAGTTTTGAATCCAGTTATCCTAACATTAAATGTAGCACTTGTTCCTTTTAATAATACCAGCCTTTGTGCTTTGTGCAGAGAAGTGATTTTTAAACCTCATAACAGCACTTATAAATTAATTTATTGATCTCAATCCATATTAAAAACAGCACCAAAGGAGATAATGAAGCATCCAAGCTGAAGTTGAAAAGTGCCTTGCTTTGCCACAGTTCCCTTTTAATGTCCTGGCCTAGTTTCTCCATTGTCCTATTTAGTTACTCTACCTCAGGTTATGACCTTTCCCTCTTAATGTTTGATGAGATAAAGGCTTTATATCTTTAGGTTATAATTATTACTTCTTAATGTTTGACAGGATAAAGGTCTATCCATTTTAGACATCATTAGAATATCAGTAACCTCTCCAGTACCTCCCTCCATTGTGCCTCCCCCCATTAGGTTATCTCCATCCAGGTACCTCTCCCATTATGTCATTGTTCTTGTTATCCTATAAAAATCTTGCTGTCTAATAGTGCTAGATTCTTTGAGACAGTAGTTTCTTTCAGCCCTGGAACCAATCATGGACTCATTTGGTCCCAGTAAATCTCTCCATTTAATAAATTATTAAATTGTTCTCTAATCTCTGTCTTGCTCAGTTTCTCCAGCATTATACCCTGAGGAAGCAACATGTATCTGGCAGGCCAACCTCCTATCTTTCCTCACTTGCCACCTACATTCAGATCTCAATAGAGGCAGACTAGGAACCTGTTCTTAGCAGCTGTTGGATTAGCAGTACCCCATGACATTCCCTAGCATTTTCAAGTTCTTCAGCCCCCCTTGCCTCAGCAACCACAGCTACTGAAGATCCAGAAAAGGAAATTCTTAATATGGCATTGTTAAATGGTTGTGTCAATAGGAATGATACTAAATAAGATATCTTCACATTTGATTTGATGTTGCATCCCAAGGACTTCTCCATCTATTCCTCATCCAAACCCTCCAATAGAAATTGTTTCACCCTTTCAGAATGTAAGCTCCTTGAGGGTCGAGACTATCTTACCCTTCTATTTATATCCCCCATTTTTAGTACAGTGATTTCCATATGGTAATTATAACTTTGTAAGCACTTAAATGGTTTTTCATTTACTAATTCAAATTAAATCAAATTTAGTAAAACTAAGTTATAATTGAGGACCCATGTTAAAATATTCTATTTCCTAGACAATGGATGGGGGAGTTATAATTGGACAATAGTTCCTGTGAAAAAGATTTGGGAGTTGTAATGAGTAAAAAAATTAAACAGTAATCAAAAGGGTTTTATCCTAGACTGTATTGAAATGCATAATGTCCAAAATGAGGAAGCTAATAGTTTGTATTCTACTCTAATCAAACAATTGAAGTATTGTTTTCGGTTCTGAATGTTTGATTTTTAAGTAACACAGGCAACCTGGAGAATATCCAAAGGAAGAACTCAGGAATTATAAGGAAACTAGAGATCATGCCAGACAAAGTTTATTTGAAGAAATTTGGAGTGGAGGCAAGTATAAGGTTAATATTTATCCTAGAAAAGATTTAATGGGGAAAAGAAAGGCACCTTCAAGTTGTTGAAGAGTTACTGTGTGGAAAAAGGATTAGATTTGTTCTGTTTTGTTCCAGAAGGTAAACTAAAGAGGCAGATTTCAACCTAATGTCAGGAAATATTCCCTAAGCATTAGAGTTGTTTAAAAGTAGGAATAGGCTGCTCTGGGAAATGTTAAGATTTTTGATAGAGAGTAGATGATCATCTATCAAGGATATAGAAGGTCCTTGTTAAGGTTTAGACTAGACCAGTCTCAAGTACTTTTCAGTTCTTTGATTCTGCAACTATAGTATTGTTCCAATTCAGAATGGGGAAAGGGGAGGAATGAGGACCATAGCAATTGAGAAAAATGAATGGAGATGGCCATAAATTAGATAATAAAGGATGGATAGAATTAAGATAAATAAAGAAGGAAAGGAAAGGCATTCTAAGTAAGAGGGCTATCATAAACGCACAAAGACAAGCATGGTATATTCCTGGAATAGTGAGATGCTTAGGACTAGAACAGAGTATGTGTTCAGGAAAGGGAATTGAGGCTTACATTCTTCCATATCTGAATAAATTGTGACCTCCTCAGTGCTGAATGGATGACAAATGGATCTGGCATATCAGAATGTAGATCCTGAACACTGTGGATGGATGGAGAACTAGGACTAGAAATTAACAGGAAGGAGAAAGCAAGTGATATGACTTTTGGGGACTTGTAGTACTTTTAATAACTTCAAACTTCTTTGAGAAAAAAAGCTACCCCTCAGAGCAGAGATTATTTTATTATTCACATATATGAGTATACATACATACATATATACATGCATAGTTTATATTTGCATGTGTATATATGTATATCTCCTTGGTGTCTAGTTGCTTAATAAATGCTTGCTAATTGATTTTTAACATCAACATTCTTCCTTGACACCTGAAGAATTAAAGTTCTTCAGTCACTGATTGTCATTGGAGAGGAACAAAGAATATGTTAGTTGATCAAAACATATCATTAAAGAAATATGTAGGAGATTCATTACAAAGTATTTCTTCAGAAAACTGTTTGACTTGAAAAAGAAGTGGGACAGTCACATGCTATTAGTCATAGATAGCCCATGTGCTCAAACCATGTAATTTCAGAAGTATAAAAGATCTCAGTAGGCTTGAAAAAGAAATCCTTGCTACAGCTTACCTCACAAGTAATCATCCAGCTTTTGCTTGAAGACTTCCAATGAGAGGGAATCCCCAAACTCCCAAAGTAACTCTTTACATTTTTGTAGAGTTCATAATTGTTAAGAAGAATTTTCTCTTTACAATAATTTTAAAACTGCCTTTTTGCAATTCAATGAATTGCTCCTAGTTCTGTATTTTTGAAGTATGGTATCTGCATGTTGTTAAAAAAAAAAAAAAAAAACTAAAGGAAGAACTCTAGAATACTAGGTGCAGCCTTGTGGAGGATTTGCTGATGGACATCAACAAATGTCACACAGGATGAGACTACATGAATTAATTGCCTTTGTGTTCCCATTTAGTTTAGCTCAAAAAGACAGTCTCAATAGGGAATGATAGTACCTTTCTGCAATTTTTGCTCTCTTGGAGGCTGAAACTAAGGATCTCTTGAAAACAGAGTACATCTAAGCTCCTGTGTTAATGCCAAAGACACAGAAAGAGAGACAAGGATAGACAGAAACAGAGATACATATAGAAAATCCCAAAAGACTTAGACTTCAACTTTAAGTAATCTGACTTAATCTACATGGTAGCCTCTCCATAAGTATTTATTCAGAAAATCTAGAATTGCAAGCAGGAACCTTAGAAATTATCCAAGAGAAAATTGAGACCAACTTACCCAAAGATATAAAGATAATAAATAGCACAGACATGGTTAAACCAAGAACCTCTGATTCCAAGTCTTCTGTGTCACATATTTATTGATGGGGATTATCACTTTTGGCCATTTCAATAATGTCCTGCTTATATAAGAGTTAGCTTTTTGTCAATCTGAAGCTTAAGGACTATAGAGGCTTATGTCACACATAAGTTTAAAAAGCTACTGAGCCATACCAAAAATGACTGTTGCAAAATCCATTTGCTTTATTTCAAAAGGAGAAACAGTCGTGGCATATTTATTCCTGCTTTATACAAAATTAAAGAAGTTTTGTGATTTGGTTTCCCAATCCACAGCCAATTAAAAACTGCAAATTAGAAAGCATAGAAGGGGGCTAGAGACAAGCAGTTTTCTAGTCTACCAGAAAATCTCTATGTTCCATATATCTCTAGCCATCATAAGAAGGCAACATTGAAGGAGGGAAATCTACACTCCCTATAAATAACTCAATATTTTCTGTGGGTGATTGTTTAAAATTAAAAATATATTAACATAGGAATGGAATAAGGATAGGCAGGTGATCTCAGCATTTATGTTCCAAAACTCTACCTTCCCTAAGAAATATACAATAAAGATGTAACATAGAAGTCTTCTTATGTTTGCACTGGTCATTGAGTACCTTTTCAGTGTTTTCATTCAAGCTGGAAATTATATAAACATTTCGTTCTTCAATTTCAACCAAAACTTGGTCATTGATACTATTTTGATGATATGGGTACACATAGTTTTAAAAATTTTTATTCTACATGATAATATTCCTTGTAAAGTTGACAAAATCCATCAGCGGCTTCCACTGTTTTTCCAACATTTTTCCCTCTTAACTCTTTTGCCAACTATTATTATAATAATGGCATGACAATGACATGACAATTAGCTGCCTTTGGATAATGAAATCTAGCCTTTATGTATTTCATGAGGACCTTTGTTAAATATTGGTGATTCAATAAAGAGTGATTCATAAATCTCACACTTTCTAACCTGATGAGAAACATGAATATCTTTACATCTTCCAAGAAAACATTGCCAAAGAGGCCAAATCTATGTTGTCAAATCAGACTGTTCAGAATCAATTTAGCTAGTAAATGAACCATGGCAAAATGCCCTTCTGTATCATTGCTCTTTAGTTTGAATTCAAGCTGTGACATGACAAGGAGTTGTAAATGAGAATCTATAGCGAAAATTGTTTATCAATTTGTATGTTTAAATCAAATGTATGTTTAAATAAATCACTTCATAAAGATTTTCTCAATACCAAAACTTGATTTTAAAAATTCATAATGCATATCTCAACAGTCTGGACTTTTTAAGAAATAGTACTCTTGCAAGATCAAATATTTGTTTATTGAAGTTTTCATGTGCACAAAAGGTAGACATACAAATGGAATTCAGTCCAACAGATCTTAGGTTATTCCACCATCTTTCACAATACTAGAATTCATCAAGTCTAGCAACATGCTTTGGGATATTATTGTGGCTGCTGTTGATCACTGAGAAGACAATTATAAAAAGTTGAATAAAAATACCATTGCAGTCTTACAATTCAAAGGATATTTTGTAGGGTTTCAAATTTAATTTAATTTAAATTCTCTAATAAGTAACTGTATGTGTATGTGAATTTGTAAATTATAAACTTTTGGTATCTTCCAATATTTGTAACTACCTTGTAATCAATAGAAATATGTCCTTGAATTTGTAGTAAGTATATGGCAGTTCAGGATAAGAAATTGAGAGAATATCAGCCAAACAAATTGCTCCAAGAAGATTTGTATTTTTGTTGGGATTCCTGAAAAATAGTTTGGATATAAGAAACAAGACTGCTTTTCATCTTTAAGAGTCCTGAACCAAAATTATAGATTTCTACAACATATTTAGTTGTTTGACTAACTTGTCCTTTGGAAATCTTTTCAATTATCTTTTCCCAGATCACCACTCCATAGAAAGTGGTTTGGACTGTGTAGTGAAGAAATTAATTCTGAGACACAGCTTTCTTCCATAGTCCTATAGTAGCTCCTGCTTCTCATGAGGATTAGGGACATATGGAACTGTCTCTTTGCAGTCACCACAGATATTTGCTGGTAGACTCTTCTATGTTTGTATATAGGAACTTGTGATTATTGTCCACATTCCCTGGTGGACAGTGAATAAAAACCAAGTATAAAAGAAACAAAAGAAAATGCAAACCTACAATTTCAATCTTAAATATGAATTAAATAAAATTTATTGTATTTTAAGTTATTCCAAAAAAGCAGGATTCACAATTTTGCTTTCAGATAAGACAAAAATAATTTACAATTTTCAGAGAGAAATTACATTGTGCTTGTAAGTCCCATAGAAAATGAAACAATATCATGATTACTATATGTAACAAGTGACAGTATCTAAATTCATAAGAGGTAAGTCAGAATTGCAGAGAGAGAGAGAGAGACTTTTTTGTACATTTCAATAGAGAGAAAGTAAAAAAGATTATTAAAACTTACTATAATTATACAAGGACATAGAGCAGTGTTAAGCTAGTAAAACTTCAAACTGCACTTAAAAGTTCTGGTCCCAAAACTGAGAATTTAATGGAAATGGATTATCTGCAAAAAATTAAAAGACTTAAATTAATAAAACAAGAAATAGATATCTTAAACAACTCAACCTTGAAACTGAACAAATCATAAAAAGAATGAGCTACAAGGAAATCCTACAGGAGCATCAGAGCCAAATTCCAAAACCCCCAGATCAAAACTTTATAAGCAACAAGAAGAAAATCAAATATGATGGAGCCATAATTAGAATCACATAAGACTTAAAATCCACTGGTCTTGGAGTACTATATATTGAAGAGCAAAAAACTGCAGTTATGGCTGAAAATATGATGCCCAGCAAAAGTAAGCATAATTCTGAATGAAGAAAATAAATATTCATTGAATTGCCAGGATTTTGTGGCAAAAAGACCTCAACTTAATTGAAAATTAGACATATAAGATCCAAAAGAAATTTAAGGTAAATATCAAAGACTAATTTCAAGGGACTCAATAAGGACAGACTATGCTTTATAAGTAGAAATATAAATCACATGTCTAAGATTGTCATTATTAATTGGGTAGTTAGAATGAAAGAATGAGGTAAAGCTGAGTATAATATGATTCTAAAAAATAAAATCATATAGGAAAATGTAAAAAGAGTTAATATGTTATACAAATGAGGTATGAGAGCAAGAACTGACAGAATTTAGATGTGAGAGGAGGGCTGGTAGTTCTGCAATCCTCTTCTCATCAGGAATGGGTTAAAAAGGGAGTTTTGTGTGTGTGTGTGTATGTGTGTGTGTGTGTGTGTAAAAGAGGGAGAAATATATATATATATATATATATATATATATATATATATATATATATATATATATATATATACACACACACACACACACACACACACACACACACACACACACACACACACATATATATATATAGTTGTAAAAGAGTAGGGAATTAGAGAAGGGTATCTAGAATAACAGAAATGGAATAAAGAGGGAGGGAAAGAGGGGAGGAGGTTAAGGGAAGGATCCTTGAAAGGAGAGCAAATTTCTTCTAGTCTCTTCCTAAGACAAGTAGTTAGCAAAAATTTCCTCCCTTTTCTTTTGGCTTAAACCAAAGAATTCGTTATACTGACCTTCCATAGATTAATTTCCACTTATTCTATCAACTAAAATTCTTCATTAGGAATTATTCCTTATTCCATAACATTACTTATCATGTAAGATACTGGGAAAAGTCTGTTATATGATCTACCCTGCCTATCCCATCATATCTAAGAACTGGGAATGGGGGGGGGGGGGAAATCTCATGACTGAAAATTTCCTCAAATCCTCCCTCTTAAATGTAATTTAAATAAAAGGAAGGCAAGGCATCAGAAGAAATAAAGCTGAAGAGTCAGCAGGGTTAGGAAAGAAAGAGATACATGCAAATGTGATAATGATCAGAAATAGAATTATATTTTTTTTTAAAAAGCAAGGGTAGTAATCATTGATCTCAAAGTTAAAACTAAAATAGATTTAATCAAAAAAGAAAATAGGGAAACTACGGTATGTCAGCCATAAAACCAATATTGTTTTAAACTTTTTTAAGAACTAGATAATATAAAGTTGGAATATTGCCATGATATAGGAAATGAATTGGTGGATTTCGAAAAATATGGATAGATGTGAATTTATGAAGTAGGATGTTATCTACCTTCAGAGAAACAGAGGACAAATAAGCATAGATAGATAAATATATGTCTATGATTATAAATATCTATGTATTTTTATGTATATGTGTATGTATATAAATATATCTGCACTTAATTGTAGCCTTCTTAGGGAAGATACAGGGGGAGAGGGAAAGGAATAAAGTAAAAAGTGCACAGCAGAGAACAAAATAGCATACAAGAAAGCAAAGATAATTCTGAATAAAATGTGCAGTTTTTATATATCATATAGGTTTTCTTGAAATGGTAATTTATTGTTTCATCTTTTGAATCCTCTCTTTTGTTATGCAGTGTACATGGCAATGTGTTTTTTTTCTTTTTATATTTTGCATTTAAATTTTAAATAAATTTTAAAAATAATAAAATAAATAAGGGATAGGGCTGGATCTGTGATTTCATTGGTATAAAACAATTTTCAATCCAGAAAACAAAAATAATATTTTTTAAAGTCTCTATACTTTTTTATACCTTTTGACAAAACATTTCCACTGCTTGGTATATACCTCAAAGACCATGTGCATTAAAGTATTCATAACAGTACTTTTTGTGGTAGCAAGAAACTGGAAACAAAAGTGGTTTCTATTGATTGGGAAATAGCTAAACAAAATGTGGCATGTGAAGGCAATGTGATACTGCTGTGCCATGCTTTACCATGATAAATATGAGAGAGTCAGAGAACCAGAAGACTTTTATGAAGTAAGGTAGAATAAAGTCAGCAGAACCAGAAGAACAAAATGTATGAAAGGATACTGTTAAAAAGTGGAATGCTAGGCAGCTAGGTGGCACAGTCAGGAGTCCTAAAGTCAGGAGAACCTGAGTTCAATTCTGGTCTCAGACTCTTAACTTCCTAGCTGTGTGACCCTGGGCAAGTCACTTAACCCCAATTGTCTCAGAAAAAAAAAAAAATGGAATGCTATCTAATTGGAATAACTAATCTTGCCCCTAGAGAATAAATAAATAAAAATACATCTCCTCTATTTCCAAGGAAATGGAGAGAACTGGATTATGGCCATAAAATGGTACATGAACACATTTTGATCCTTGTGTTTGTTTTGCTTAACTACTTAACTATATTTCTTTGTTATGAGGAAAGGCTAGGGAGGGCAGGTATTCAGAAACAACTGCTATTAAAGCAAAAGGCACCCATAAAACTATTAAAGTAGAAAAATAAAACAATAATGGTTCAAAAGAACAATGAATGAAACATAATGACCTTCTCTTGGTAGAAAGGAAAGTAGGAAGACAGCATGGTGCTTGAATTATCAAATGTACCAATCATATTTATTTCTTTTTAGCCTTTTGCAAGGAGTAATAAAGATATGTCCATAAATAGCTTATGAGAAAAGAAAAGGCAGAGAACAATAAAATTTATTTTTAAAATACATTTTTTAAAAAATGAGGTGCTCAGACTTGAGCACAATATTCCAGTGTCTGACCAGGGCAGAGGACAGAAGGATTACAAGATTACTTGAAGCACATCTGGAAGTTATCTACAATGTCTTTTAATTAATTGGCCTCCACTAGTTAGATTCGCATTTCATTAATGTGCTAGAACCAGACTAGAACAACTTCATTTTCTAAATTTTTTAATGATATCTAAAACAAATATATTTTTGAAAATCTGATTATTCATTTATGCTTTCTCTTTAAATGGGACCATTTCTTTCTAAATATAAATCAGTTACATGAATGTGTTTCTGTATCTGTTTTATTGAGCATATAATAACAAGTTGTTCAATCCTTTCAAAGAAAAATCTCCCATTAAATTCAGTGAGAGTTACATGTGCCCAAAGCCTTGAGGACTGAGCCCTGACACAGGGTCAGGATTTAATTATTGACGCCACATACTTCAAGTCATTATTTCTTACTTGGCTTTCTCATCTTGTCACTCTAAATTGCTGACTCTATTGTTTAATGTAGCAAAGGGAAAATTGAAATGTCTGCCTTCATCTCAGTTGAGCAGTCTTTATTGTTCCGTTTCCTATTCATTTAGGAGATGTACTGGCTGTAGATTATAATCAGGGAGACTCCTAGCTCTCCTTGCCTTCCTCATACTCAGATCAGTACATTTGTTCTATTGAATTTGAAGTTGAAGACTCATATATTTTAATATGATTTGGGGCACTTATAATTTCAAATTGTCCCAGCTGATGTTTGTGATTTTATTATTCAATGGAAAAGCAGGTGTGTGAATGCAGCGGAAAAAGGAGTAAGTATGGGGAAAGAAAAGTGGAACCCATGTCCTGGTTCTGTTCCTTACTACCAATCTGTCCCTTAGAATAGTGTTGTATATAGACAACTAGTCTTCAAAAGGGGACACCTCTAACATTCTAGTTGTTTTTTCCTGCCTCATTTGTAAAGGGAAAATGACTTCCATGATCCTTTCTAGCTCTAATTCCATGATCTTTCAACTCTGAGCTTCAGTTTCTTTCCCTGTAAAATGAAGGAATTTAACTTACTAAAGATAACTACTAAAGTCCTTTTAAGTTTTGCAATTTATGATAAAGTTTCGAAGATCCAGATTACTGTTGCTGATGTTGTTGAATTGTTTCAGTCTTATCTGAAATACCATGACTCTATTTGGGGTTTCGTTGGCAGAGATACTGAAATTGTTTGCCATTTCCTTCTCTAGGTCACTTGACAGATGAGGAAGACTGAGGCAAACAGGATTAAGTGTCTTGCCCAGAGTCACACATTTATTAAGTGTCTGAGGCCAAATTTGAACTCGAGAATGAGTTTCTTAATTTTAAGCCTGACACTCTATTCACTATAATTCCATTGAACTGCCCTTCCAAATAAGTTTGGCCTTATCCATTTACAGGTTCAGAAGATCATAAATTATATATCTAGCTCTGGAATATAGAAGTCATATCAACTCTCTTATTTTTTTCAAATTAGGAAACTAGAATCCAAAGAGTTTAAGTAATTATCTAAGGACCCATGAGTAGTGAGTGACAGAGAAAGAGATGAATCATTTCTTTATAGTTTATGTTTAATAACTCCTTTTTTCAAACCCAATCTGAATGACTTCTAGAACCTATAATTATCTGTGAGGGATAAGAAGTCCTACCTTAGAAAAAGAAGGAGAAAATATGAAGAAGCACAAATAAAGGACAGAATATGAGTCAAAGTTTGACATGGTGGATAGAGAAAAAGACATGGAATCAAGAATATTTAAGTTCAATTCCATTTTAAAAACTTAACTGTGTTATCCTGGACAAATCACTTACCCTTTCTGAAGCTGTTTCTATATCTGTAAAGTGACCTTTTAGAGTCCTTCCTGATGTAAATCTTTGATCCTTTGAAGGGGCATTCATGCAGTCCTATAAAGGACAACTTGAGGGCAGTTAGGTAGCAAAGCAGATAAAGTGCCAGGCCTAGAGTCAGGAGGATTCATCTTCTTGAATTCAAATCTGGCCTCAGACACTTACTACCTGTGTAAACTTGGGAAAGTCCCTTAACACTGTTTGCCTAAGTTTCCTCATCTGTAAATGAGCTGGTGAAGAAAATGTCAAATCACTTCGATATCTTCACCAAGAAAACCTCAACTAGGATCACAGAGAGTCAGATACAACTGAAAAATGACTGAACATGTGGGAAAAATAGGAAGAGTTATGAAGGTTGAAACTAGACTGAATTATTAGAATTAGAGAATTCTGAGATTAAGGATACCTGTGCAGGAGTTAATAGATTTTGTGAAGTAGGATGTAAATATATATATATATATATATATATATATATTTTAGCCAAATCTGAAAGTTTAGAAAAGCATGTGAAAAATAATTTTTTCTTAAAAAAAGAGAAATTGTGAGAAATGGAAGGTCATTTATTTGGTTTCCACAGTTATGAAAATTAAATTGGAGAAGTGAAACCCAGAAAACTGAAACCCATAAGGACATCAAGGAATAATCAAAGGGGGAGGTATCTTCCTCCAAAAGAATGTAAGCTTCTTGAGCACAGGGACTGATTTTCATATCAAGATTGATAGCCTGAGATTTGAAAAGAATCTTTTGTTCTTTGCTCTTAGTCCTCCTCTGTTACCTTCCCTCTTCTATAATGGAAGCTCTTTGGGAACAGGGACTGGCCATGTAATGAGGGATGGAAATTCATGACATGTAACTTCTGTAACACCCAATTAATGGGGCTCAGGAGAGCGACTTGTGCTTCAGGATAGGAAATAAAATGCAACTTTTGGAGTTTCAAAGGTGAATCTACTAATCTAAATACCCACTCTTGCAAGAATGTAAAATAAATCTTTCCTACATTCAAAAAAAACCAAAAAGATTAACCAAGAGCTCTTCCATTTATCAGTAGAAAGAGTACCATGGTCCCAAGAAAAAACAGTGCAATAATTTATTATTGTTGTTGCTGTGATGAGGCATTGAAGAAAATAGAAAAGACAAATTGCTCAATATTACCAGGGCCCAGGAGCTCAAAAAAGGGACCTCTTTTTTCATCCATCCAACAAACATTTATTAAACATCCATTCTAGCTAATATGGTTCAGTGTAGGCCAGGATGGAAGTTAAGGTTAGACTGGCATTTGAGTTTGATGCAAGTTAATTTGGTTGTAGGTACCATTGGCAAGTGCTTCACTTCTATGGTAATTCCTTCAAAAAAGGAAAGCACAGGATGATGTGTTGAAAATGACCCTTGACTATATGAATGTTATGGAATATTATTGTTCTGTAAGAAATGACCAGCAGGATGAATACAGAGAGGACTGGCGAGACTTACATGAACTGATGCTAAGTGAAATGAGCAGAACCAGGAGATCATTATACACTTCGACAACGATGT